>NW_026782334.1:0-620991 GCF_031769215.1 Ylistrum balloti | reverse complement strand
TAGGCTCTACAAGCAGTAAACTGAATTCTGTAAGTACATTATACTATACAATAGTACTGAAATAGCGTGTGTTAAGCTGTTTAGTCTTATGTTGAAATAGACAAGTATATCTCTGTGCTGATATAAAAAAGATTTTATTTTCATCGTGAAGCTTTCAAAAGATGGCTAGCTACCACATACAAGTCCGTCAAGAGTTTTATCGTAAAACAGATTCTACAGGTCCACATAAATCTTTGTGAGAGCTGGGGAATCAGAGATAATGGATGTATTAGATTAACATCTACCAAAACACCCACACTGCTGTCATATACGTCATATCATTTCAGAACACAATTTTAATTCATGCTGTGAACTTTGTAGGATATTTTCAGATTTTGTAATATTTATTTGAGCAGGAAAACCCTTGGGAAATATTTGGGTCTTAAGGTATCCATTAGGAAGTTACTGCAAATGTTGTCATTTTTAGGGATTCTTATTTATACTGTTTTCAGGGATAGACTCACTATCAAAAATAGATACATAGAAAATAAAACTTTCAACAAAATGAATAGTCTGTTAAATGAGGTTAGGTGCTTCAAAGTTTTGGTAAATCAAAGAAATTTTGAACCATATATTGATACAATCTAGCCATAACATTATCAGGGTATACATAGATATACAAAAGACAATGAGAAAATGGACTGCTTGTTGTAAAGATAGCGGATACATCATTATACCTGTTATAAAATGACGGGAAAATGTGGTGAATTGGTTTATCTTCACTGGTCTTGGAGTATTCTAGCAATTAACCACCAGCGGTACATAAAGACAGGTAACTGTTACATCGCTGAAGCTTCACAAACACACAAATAGATTGATACACAGGTCACCATAATATACAAGTGACAGTCAAGCCATTTAAAGATTCTGTTCTTAAGTTCGGAAATTGTGTATCTTGTTAAATAATATACTTGTAGATCAGTAGTTGGTAGGACAGGAGAGTTGATCTAAATTGTGTGTTATCTTGTTATGTAATTTACTTGTAGATCAATAGTTGGTAGGACAATAGGTATGATATCATTAGTTCCTTGAAACCCAAGTGGCCAGTCACCTCAGGATTGTAACACATGTATATTTATCTTTGACTTGTGAAATACTCCTGATGCTATTATCAACAGTAATTTTTGCTTTTTCCTTTAGTGAACTGGCAACCAAGTTACCACTAGCAGTGAACCCCCATACCTACGACTCTTCCCATACAAAGACATGTCTCCTTCTCCAGGCCCACTTCAGCCAAGTTCCTCTTCCCTCTTCCGATTACAACACAGACACCAAGTCTGTCCTGGACCAAGCCATCCGTGTACTACAGGTAAGCCCTGCTTCCTTCATCTGACCACAACACAGACACCAAGTCGGTCCTGGACCAGGCCATCCATGTACTACAGGTAAGCCCTGCTTCCTTCATCTGACCACAACACAGACACCAAGTCTGTCCTGGACCAGGCCATCCATGTACTACAGGTAAGCCCTGCTTCCTTCATCTGACCACAACACAGACACCAAGTCTGTCCTGGACCAGGCTATCTGTGTGCTACAGGTAAGTCCTGCTTTCCTCAACTGACCACAACACAGACACCAAGTCTGTCCTGGACCAGGCCGTCCATGTACTACAAGTAAGTCCTTGTTCCCTCATCTGACCACAACACAGACACCAAGTCTGTCTAGGACCAGGCCATTCATGTACTACAAGTAAGTCCTTTTTCCCTCATCAGAGTACATCACAGACCTTATATTATATGCCATTTCTTACAGGCCATGCTGGACATTTCAGCTGACCAAGGCTGGTTAGTGACATCCCTGCGTATCACCATCCTTATCCAGATGGTCATCCAAGGACGATGGTCAACAGACAATGCTCTCCTGACCTTACCACACATGACACCCTACCACCTCAACTGTCTCAGGTAAATAAAGATAGCTTTGTCTCAACAACTTCATCTGTCTCAAGTAAACTACTGTAACTGCTTGATCTGTCGTAGGTAAACCAAACACATGTATCATACCCCAATTACATATCTGTTGCAGGTTAACACAAGCAGCATATCTCAAGTATTGAATTAGATTGAGCATTTTTGAAATGATAAGATCGTAGGATGTATTGATGAGCCCCGAGCATGACTTTGTTTATAGTTGGCTAGTTAATGCTTGGCAAATCTGGCTAATGACTGCCAGACAATTATAACTGTCCAAACTATTGACCGGCTGAGCTTTTAATGTTTTCCTTTTACCTCTGTGTACTTTAACATATTTAAAGAAAGTAAGTTTAAACATCATGTGGTAGAACTTCAGGTAAATGTTCAGGCACATGTATCTATGAGAATCAAGGGAGATAATTTGAATGATGATATCATTATTCCAAACAGGCCTAAAGGTGGAGAGGGTGCCAAAAGGAAGGGCACAGCCCTGCCAAGGGGCCCAATCAGATCCCTCCCGGAGCTTTTAGCTGCATGTGATGGGCGATACGAGACACTTCTTACAATGTTGGATGGAGAGATGGACAGAATGCAAATTGACCAGGTCAGTGTTTTATCATAGCATCCCCTCTGGGGGATAATATATGGGTGGCTCCTGTCAGATGGTATAAGGGAAGCTCCTGTGAGCTGGTATAAGGGAAGGTCCTGGGAGAGAATATAAGGGAAGCTCCTGTGAGATAATATAAGGAAAACTCCTGTGAGCTGGTATAAGGGAAGCTCCTGTGAGCTGGTATAAGGGAAGGTCCTGGGAGAGAATATAAGGGAAGCTCCTGTGAGCTGGTATAAGGGAAGCTCCTGTGAGCTCCTGTGGTATAAGGGAAGGTCCTGGGAGAGAATATAAGGGAAGCTCCTGTGAGTTGGTATAAGGAAAGCTTCTGTGAGATGATATATCTTATCTAGAAGTATTTGTTATGACACTTTGTCGTAACAATTGGGTCATGTGATGATGCATAATTATCAGCAGTACCATATAACCAGTTATTTTCAGTGATCATGAAAACTTAATCCTGTGATGAAATAATGAGAGTGTATTTTATGTCCTTTCACATCCAGATCACAAAATTTATTTACTAAGATATTATCTGGTCCTTTGAAAAGAAAATCATGAAAAAATATTGACATCACCAGCTATACTTTATACATTTTGAAGTTTGAATCTTTCAGATGTCTGGTACTTTCTAATACTTTGTCTCAATGAACTCCTGATTTTGATTGCGTTTCTTTTGTGTTGACAGATTTACACTGTGATAGGAAAGTTACCTCAGATCCAAGTGAACCTTTCCATAAAGGGATGGTGGGAAGGAGGTGAAGGGCAGAAGGATATTCGAATCCAGAACTCTACAGATGGTAATGGTCATTTTCACTGTTGATAGATATGTGTATTGTCTTTGATGTTTTTAGTTGTTTTCTGAATACCGTTTTACCTTCTTATAACATAAAAAACATTTTGTGGGTGTTTTTAAATATTTACAAATAAGTAAAGCTATTGTGCTAATTCAGAAGTTGACTTAGATGTAACATACAGGAATAACTTGTTAGCATTAATTGTTGCATTGTCTTTGGGAAGATTTAGAATCCTTTAAGATTCCTTCGGCCTAAAACTACTTGTAATTATAGACATGTCACTCTGCAGTCTAAAGGTCAATAGCAATTATTGCTTTCAAAGATACTACTGCTGTACATAGTCCACACATTATTGCTTACTTCCCTTGAGCAAAATAAAATCCTCCCACATTATTTTTTCCTGAGAGTACATGCTGTTGAGTGCTTTTTTGGAAGGCCTTGGAAGACTACCTTGGAGGGCTTTCTTGGAAGGCTTCCAAAGTCTTAGATTAACGGTCATTGTGAAGGTCAACTATATATTTCACATCCAACAATTGAAAATGCAAGATACCTGTCAATTTCTAATTTACTGATTTCATTTTTTTTAAAGCATGCCAAGCTTTTTGTACATTAAGATGAATATTAAGTGTATTATTATGATCAATCTATCTCTTCGTGTTATAAGAAGTATGGCAATGAATGACAATTTTGTGTATAATGTTTGGTGATTGACAGGTGGGCGTCGCCCAGACAGCGACTGGATCCAGGTGCATGCTGACCAAGAGTATGTGATACATGTTGACCTTGTCAGGGTTAACAAGACCAAAGTAAGTACTGATGATAAACAGACTTATACATACACTCTCTTCTTATTGTTGACTTATACAGAAATTCTGTTTTATAATCTTTCCTTTTGGTTAAATTTAGTGTTTTTGGGTGATTAATTGTATATAGTCTTATCATTATGTGACACCAAAATTTCCACTTGTTTTGACAACATGACATATGTAACAATGTTGCTCAGTAATCAAGGAGCTTGCTACTGTCAAGGATTAGAGCAAGCATATTGACTTATTTTTTCAAATAAATGAAATTTTCCAGCATTAAAAAATGAAAACATATATGAAATTTCACTTTTTTTTTTTAAGTTTTCCTATTTAATTTTGATATGATTTTTTTCAGCGAAATGATAGTAAGGCCCAGACACCACGGTTTCCCAAACCTAAGGATGAGGGCTGGTTCCTGGTGATCGGGGAGATAGAGAATAGAGAAGTCATCGCACTTAAAAGGACAGGATATGTTCGTGGACGTTCTCGTCAACAGTTGGCAGTGTACACTCCAGAGACAACAGGACGTGTGGTCTATACATTGTACCTAATGAGTGACTCCTATCTTGGTCTGGACCAGCAGTACGATATCTGTTTAGATGTGATACCTGCTAGTATAGAGTCACAGGTCAACACAGAGCTGGTCGGTGAACTAAATGACTTGGACATGGATGGGGGTGAATGATTCTAAATGTATGGGTATTTCTGGTGGTTATCTTTAAAGTGTTAGTGACTATACCACATCAGTTGGTCAAAAATAAACCACACAATACCTGGATATTGAAAATGATGAGTGGATATTTGTATCTATAATTATTGGGAGGTATTTATCAACGGTATGGCTGAAGAGAAATCAAAATGTCACACCTGGAATTTGTAGTAATGTACATAGCCCATCACAGAATGATACTGTTGGTATGAGTACAAATCAGTAGTGTCTATTTTTCTCTTTGGTGTATGAAACTTTGACCTTATGACCTTTTGTACAAGTGATATTTTTAGGTTTTGTTTGATTTTACTAGAAATGTGTAAAGTGATCAGACTGATTTGGTTGTGTGATTTGTTTGTAGATAGTTTATTGAACATAGTTTAGTGTCTAAAAGAAATAGATGCAGATACTGACTGTTAAACATTTAAGCTTTGGTGTAAATTGAGTGTACCTGCCTTAAGCTTTGGTGTAAATTGAGTGTACCTGCCTTAAGCTTTGGTGTAAATTGAGTGTACCTGCCTTAAGCTTTGGTGTAAATTGAGTGTACCTGCCTTAAGCTTTAGTGTAAATTAAGTGTACCTCACTTAAGCTTTGGTGTAAATTGACTGTACTTCACTTAAGCTTTGGTGTAAATTGACTGTACCTCACTTAAGCTTAAGTGTAAATTAAGTGTACCTCACTTAGGCTTAAGTGTAAATTGACTGTACCTCACTTAAGCTTTGGTGTAAATTGACTGTACCTCACTTAAGCTTAAGTGTAAATTAAGTGTACCTCACTTAAGCTTTTGTGTAAATTGACTGTACCTCACTTAAGCTTTTGTGTAAATTAAGTGTACCTCACTTAAGCTTTAGTGTAAATTGACTACTTCACGAACGCTTTGATGTAAATTAAATACTTCACTAATTGGTCTTTGGCTTTTGTGAAAAATGTCTACTTTTACTCCAAATTGCTGAATTCTTTGTATTAGGATCTCTCTTCAATTAAGTTCTGATCAAGTTAGGATAATATCTTTTGTTAGGTTACTACCAATAGGGATTGTGGGTGAAAAAGTAAAACTGCTACTTTTTGTGTCAAATTTGATAATATCAAATGTCATTTTAATATTATCGGACTCCTTAAATTGATCTGTGAGGAAGAAATGGATTGTTGATAAACAGATGAGAATAAGTGGTTGCTTCTGTATGTGGTATGAATATGATTTATAAAGACACAGTAATGGTATCTGTTTTGAAATGGTTGATTCTAGTGACAATTTTTACATCATCATATCGCTTATAAATTCCAAAGCATTGAAACATTGTTTTTATCAATGGCATTTGCAGACTGTCGATATATTATGAGTAGTGAACTTGAAATCTGTTTCTGATGTTAATTTTATGAATATGATTAATTTGTTTTTAGATCACCAGAGTCAAAGACTCATGATGACCTATTACCATGGCTTTAGTCTGTCATTGTGTCAACTTTTTACATATTAACTTGATGTACCATGTATCATTACCTGGAGATTTAGTCAAAGGATTTGATGCTCAAAATATAAATTACATCAGGTGATCTTTGATTGTTGTTATGTTAACTGTTATTACGAGCTAGAATTCATGCAATCAGAAAGATTAACAATTTAATACACTTGTGATAAAGAATTTGCTTTGATTTGATAAATAATTGTAAGTCCAGTAAACCTTCAGTCAGTGGGAATTAGTGGATACTTAAAAAACATGACTCTTCAATAAAAGCAATCATTTTATGTAGAGTGATAGTTAAAACCCTTTCTGTTCTTGTTAACCTACAATTTGAATACACTGTTAATTTGTACGTAGGTATCATTGATAGAGACTGTCGTCACATTAATTGCTCCATGTGGTAACTTGATGAGGTGTGGCTGGTTTGTAAATGACCATTGTAAGCAACTCAAACTGCCAAGTATATGCATACTTATTTCACGCACACTCCAGCTGACACAAGTTGAGGCCCTATATCTGATTAGGAAGTGATTGACATGTCGATAACTGACTGTTGACATGTACCCAGGTATATAAAACATCTGTCCACGCCTCACATTTATATGTCCATACTAACTTCCATCTAAATACAAGAAGACATGTCCATTTTTTAACTTTCATGGCTTCTTCATCACGATATCAAACGTAAAGAACAACAAAATGACACATATGATTTCCATTTGATCAACATGCTGTTTTTTCTAAACATATGTTATCATAATCCACCTTTACTCAGTATTAAGCCGTGATATTTCCTGACTGATAGTTTAAGGCTGAGATAGTACATCTTAGGATATCTTGCCATTATTTTGGGCAATGTCAACTCAGATTTTTCAAACTCGTTTATTTCCATGATTTGGTTTCATTCAAGGAGGTCCATCTACCGGTATATTTATTTGATTTTGTTGGGACTGACTGGAGGTTTTCTGCGGTAATTCAACTTTAATCATTTATGTTGTCAGCATTTAAGAGTTATCACAAATTATTAAGATATGAATTTTTATGGTTGGTACAATAAAATGAGTATGAAAGAAGAGATGTTTATAAAATTGGTAATGACTGTATGTACCTTATATGGTAATAAAATTGCTACCAAATTCTTCAGTCTTTATTAGTGTATATGTTACTTATCTGGACCTTTTGTTGAAACTCTCTGTTATACTTGTCATATAAGATTGAAATTTTCAAATTGACAAGTTTTATTTGATACTATTTATACAGATTATACTGTATGTGGGAATCATCAGCTAAATAAGTTAATTTTCACCTGTTCTCCGCTGATTTACCAAAAGGGCAAAAATGAAAGGTTGGCCAAAACTTGAAATTAAAGCTTAAAATCATGTTTTTATGTATTTTAATTGAAACTGAATATTGGGTGGAAGTGAAGCTTTATGCCCAGATGATAAAAACCCTGAGTGAATGTATTGTTGTATAAATTTTGACCTTGGACTGAAGTTTGGTATAACTAGTTATAGTATACCAAACAAGCCCTCATCCCAAGAACATTGTTACAGACCTGTGTAGATACTATGTCCTCTTCAAGTACCCATCATGTGTGCTACAATATAAAAAGATTTGAAAGATGACGTCTTTTTTTCAAGGCCATGGCATGCAATCTATAATTCATTGCCCTGTAATGAGGATGCCAATTCAGATATACAACTTTTCCAGGCCCACAACAGAGTTTTCAGAATAACTGCCAAAAAAACAAGAATGGTGTCAAACTTTCTGAAGCAACTTCCTGTTAGAAATAAAATAAAGATTAAAATACTGACATGCCAGAAGAATTTTAATCATAGTCAAATCAATGAAACTAGTGCGAAATATATAAAAGAAGATTTATACAGAGTCCCCTGAAAAAGTATAAGGATGATAAGACCAGGTGTTCTGGAAGGATAGGCATCTTCTGCTTCACTGACAACACTCACCATGTAAAGTTTGGTCAAGTAAATATAGTCTCAATCCCATATGATAAAGGTAACAATAATGGAACCACCAGGAATACTAATGAGCATGAAACATGTTAAACTTCATGATGCCCCAAGAAATAGAACATTTTCCAAAATGATCCACGATACAATTTCCTCATAATCTTCATCAATTTGCATATCTCAAGACCCTGTGTTCATCTGTCAACTGTCTACATCTTACGCGAAAATGTTCATGGTTCAGAACAAATTCTTGAATATCAAATCAACTGCGACATATCAACACCATTGGTTGGGGAGCAGGAATGTTGCTTTCTAGAAATGGAAAATTCAAAGTTAGGTTTAATATGCAGTATGTATATACATTGTATCTCCCATTCTAAACCACACATAGCATTTATAAACATCAGTCTTTAGATCCTGAACTAGGGGGAGAGAACTGAATTGCAGCTGATTGTTGAAGGTTATGGAAACATTGACATGTATGCAAAAGCCTGCATATTGAGATTGTCTGGGGGAAAAACTTTCTTGAAACAACTGATGGAATTAACGTCCTTGTAGAAAACCCAATTCAAAACCCCTATTTGGTTAAATCACAGAGTTTGTGAGCTGATGCTTCGTTCGTCATGGTTGTTCTGCAATCTCTCAACCAGATGACAATATCAGCAAGAATATGTGGTAGTAATCTGTCAATTATGAACTGTTTCTGTTGAATGGCCTTGTAATGTGACATCTCATTGTACAGAGTCATGGTAAAATTGTAAACTGGTGCGGGGTAGATACATCAGTAATAAAGTGCTGGAGTGTCAGTCAATTTCCAAAGTCCTTCAGGAACTAGTTGTAGGATGCATGCTTAGATATTTACTGGAAGTAGGGACCCACTTGAAATACATTTGTGAAGATCTGTTGCGACAACAATTCAGTAGAATACTTGTCATGGTGCTGATGTTAGTCACAAATGAAAGAAACAATTAAATGTATGTGTTCTTCAGCAAAAACTAACATATCACTCACCAGATGTGTGTTCTAACAGGTGATTACAATGTTATTTCAAACACTATTGCACCTGTTGCCAAATAATAAAAAATGTCTTCGTATGAATACAGAATAAAGACATATGAAGAAAGAATAATTAATACATATACAAAGAAGAAAAACAAAATATGTTCCATTTTGAATTTAACTTTTATTTCTAAATAATGATCACTGAAACAAACTAAAACCACCACTGAAATATTTACACATAATAACATTATCATTTCACATCTTTTATATGTCACTTTTCTCTGATCATGTCAGTATTTGATTTTGAAATATTATTATTATTATTTTATGTTGGTTTTTATTACCAGTTCTGACAAAATTAAGGTACAGACTGTTTAAAATAAACACAATCTACTAAGGTGATTTCAATATTCTTAACCTTTTTTTTAATTTCTTTTGATGTTCAATAGTTCAACTCAAAACTGTATATCAATAACGAATGAATAAAAACCATTAATTTATAATTTTATCTGAAAACAATATAAAGGTTAACAATATGTTTTTTTTTTTTTTTCAAAATAAAAATAAAATAACAGTAAAAGGTGATATCAATGCACACCTTTTTTTTGTAATTGTTTACTTATTACGGAAATAATTATTTTGTGGGGTTCTGTTTTCCACTCTTCAAGCAAAATAAAAAAAAATCCACCAAAATAGATACTTTTAATTAATCAAAAAATAGAGGAATTCCAGTAAGGTTAATGACTACCTTTAAAAAACCATTTGTCCAAGTCTTTGGTGAACATACGGTCTATATAAGGGTGTTTAAATGATAACAATATAATGTATAACACAAAACAATATGGTGTCAAATTCAATTCATTCAATGTCAAACCAATATAATTCAACGAATCCAGTTGGTGTTATTACTCACTGTAGGTGTTTCATAGTGAAGTAATGTTGCACAAACAAAAAACCCTGTTGGTGTCACACCACAAAAATAAGATATTCCGCGTAGTACAGTACTGGAAATGTTTTAAAATCTTGAAATCTTTATACTGCTTTCATGATAAGATGTCGACGACATAAACAACATTATATACAACAGAATGATTACTAATATCCATAACGCTTATTTTTTAACACATTAAATTCCAATAAATATTTTATCACAAACGTGATAATAATTTCTGACTTAATCGTTAATAGAAATCACATGAGTGTCAAATAACATCAAACCCGGAATTCAAATCAGCTTATATGTGGAAATTAACTAACAGAGGTTCAATTGTTTTTTCGTAAATTTGAGTTGTACATTACTTTAATATAAATCAATACATTAAACTTTTTAATTAAAACGTATCTGGTTGAAAGATTCATAACATAATTTTAATCCAAAAATTGGACTTTTAATTCAATTTAATTAATTTCTGTATTATAAGCAAGATCCTTTATGTAAGCCTTGATAATATAGTAAATGGTTATTCTACAGGTGTGAGTATAATTGACTAATTATTACAGACAAAATGCAGAAATTGTTATCTATTAATGTACTATGTATCCGTTCTATATGATATCATAAGAGTATGTAGTGGACCCCGTAACACCCTAGGTTGTCGTTTGTTTGTCGATAATGTGACTTTGTTAACAAAATTTCATACCAAGATTTTTGCACAGAAGAAAGTTTTTGTTGTATGAAATACAATAGATATCAGTTCTGATGCATTGTCATACTATACCAGATGTGCATCAAATTAACGTCATTCCATTACAAATTTAGGTCTTACAGCAAAGTAGTGTGAAGCGAATGTGATGCATTCATCTCGAGATAGAAGATAAGATGTACACCTAGTATATTCTCAGAAGAAATGATACGAGAGTTTTAGTGAAAGACGGTCCATTCTAGGTATTTACAGATACATCACTCTAAATAAATCAATAAAACAAAGCCATGGGTGTTAAATAAAAACGACTACAGGTGAAAATGTTGTCAAAATTGATATCAATTCGTAAATATTAACACAGTAAACAAAAGAAGCATGTTGGGCGTAGGCTTGATAAATTCAAAGTCATAAAAAATCCTTTCTATTCCAAAGAAAATTTATATATCATAAAGGTTTTATCTCAATAAAATAACTTCAATGAAACATGAATAAATCAAAATAATTAAAAAAATGCAAATCAGAAGAAATATATCAAATTTTTGTGATAAATTCAAAGGTTGGAAACATTGCTTAAATATCATCAAAGTAAGAAGTAAACCATGCCCAATATACCACAAACTATACTAGACCAAAGCGAGGAAATCTTATATACATATAGTGATTATAGGTTGTATGAAGTAAACTTCTGCTATCCTATGAGATGTTAGTGAAATATGAAATGAAGCATTCAGTGGATCTAAGTTATCTATTTGAGTATGCTGTTCATTATCATAAGATTCTAATTTTAAGTTGGCTCGGCATGTTTCAAACGGTTTGATCTGGAAAAAATCTTCAGTTTTTAATTTTAGAAAAGAATGCGTTATGCTTTTCAGACTGTATTACCTTGAACTTTTTATTTTAATTCAAAGTGAGTTTTTTTTTTTTTTTTTTGTAAATAGCGTTGTTTAAATTAAAACTCAGAAAAGACTTATTATACGATAATACAGTTCAGGTCAGAAAACTGGATGTACAACTTAAGTTCTAAGCTGTTATTTTAAGAAACTTGATTACAGAGAAAAAAGAAAAGGACAATATCTCAATGAATGTAATCATTATTATATCTTATATAAGATATAAATGAGGATGTACATATACAAAGTCTATATCTTACAATGCATGACAGCAGTTGTGAATGAGACATAGTAAAGACTGTAATGTCACCATGTTGTACAGTTAGATAATCCCATGCAGTATGAGGATGGGAATATTTCTACTCAACATGTATACATTCCAATCATCAGTAAAATGTGGCAAAATATAATCGTTCATTAGAATCCCTGGACAACATCTAGGAAAAAATGTACTCTACAAATAGGTTTCTCTCATTCAAATGTACAAATGAAAAAACGGTCGGTTATATTTATTATTAATACCATTTTTATGAGAATATGCTATTTATTTCTTTTGCATGCACGAGAAAAATGTTAGATAAAATGGTCCGAATGGCATCAATATGTACAATTGTATATTGGATTAACAGATATTGGACTAGATCTGAAATACTTCAATATACTAACCAACTTTCTTAAAGAAGGATGCGAGCCATTCTGTGGCCTTACAAGCATATTTTTGCAGGAAGATCCTTTATGAGCAGTGTTGCATATAGTATGCTATTCAAAACATTGGATTTTGTGTGGGATTGGTAATTGTTTAGAGTCAAAATGGGGTTGGGGATGGGGTGAACATTTTGTTGTTAAAAGTTTTTATAATTTCAGTGTTTGAGTGAAATTTTCTTACACCACATGGCTTTAAAAATGTCTTCCTTTAGCCAACCTCAAAATAACTTGGCAACAACGTCCAAAATTGGCACCCTTATTTTCATTTGGATAAATACATCATGTACTAGTATCATTGAAAACTAAATATTGATAACTAAGTAATTCAATTATTGAATTATAATATACATGTACATTCAAAGAGTGCTACTGCTTCTATAAGAATACAGAATATTTGTACAAAAAATTGGTGTTTACACACATATGATTATATTCATGAAAAGCGTGAGTGAGATTTGAGAACCCTCTGGATATACACATGATATCAATATACGGACCTTCAAAAGATTGTAAGCAAACACCAGATATAATATCTGCACCATAGCTTTTTATATTATCACATTAAAACCTGGGTACCTTTATGCTTTTTAAGTTAACAATATTCAAACGCATTGCAAAGAGATCACTAATGTGCAAGTCCGAATACTCAGCATGAGATATATATACTTATATACATATTTAAATTTGTTTACATATAATAATAGAGAGTATGATATGTACAAGTTATGATATTACTAGTGACAGTAAGACTATAATATCAGACATTTTCAATGATAAAAAGCTGTGCTTCTTTTCAACTTTGTCAGATTTCTCAATGCTTTGAAAGTACTAACTGTATTCTACTATCATAGATATTTTCTAATTGTAATTGTTACTTTTAATATCCACGTGATCTATTACTGACCTAGAGGTAAATGATCTTTTGTGGATAATAATAGCTGGTACCAAGGTATTTTAATTTCTTCAAAGTAGATGAGTAATTATTCTGTAAAGAGATATAATCTAAATGGTTGATTTACATATGTGATGTCAATTTAAGATTTAGCTATGCTTAGTGACAAATAAATTAAAACGATGTATGAGTTATACAAATACATACAAGCTAGAGGTAACTAAGTATCAGGGCTACCCATGATAGAATGGAAGATATCTGAAGGTGGAGGATTTTTTTTTCTAGAATTTCCTCATAATGATCTAGCCCTTACAGACGTGCCCAGACTTTGATCGCTGTGAAACTTTCTTGACTCGTCCTAGTATTGAGACAGGGATATGACGAAGTCATAACAAGGGCATGACTTAAAGGCAAATATTCAATGACATCACCCTAACAATACAAAATATCATCAATTCAGGTAACAGCATCATTGCATTTATATGTAAAAGTTAAAAGGGTATGAGGACAGAATCACTCCCTTACCACCGTCTGGAACAAACGAAACATCCGATAATTGGTCGAAAGATTCTTTAGTTGCTAAAGACACGGCAAGCCTGTTTTTTGTCAGCTTTAAGAAACCACTCATTTACATGATATCCCCCAAAAACAAAACATAGATGTTGATAATATTGAAAATTATTATACGGACCGATTATACGCAGAGAAGTTTATCCTAAAATGATATTATATTTATGTAACTGAAAACTTATATAAATAAAAAAAGCAATGATTGTGTAATTATGTATAAATGCTGTGACATATGTCGTATTGTATAAACATACTTAATTTCACATGAGCTACAGTATCATGACAGTGATCTTCCCTAACAAGCTAAGCTACACCTGTTTTAGTACAAATTTCTGTTGTCATACAACGATTTTAAAAATCTGATGTCTAAAGAGATTTCTTTGAGAACCGAAGTTCCTCTAAGAAACAACCAAAAATTAAAATTACTATGGATACCTGCAATGCTGTTTGGAAATACACAAAATTACAGAAAATGTTTGTAGAAAAACTTTATACATCTTCAATCATTTCTACACAATACTTGTGTATATAATGAGTTCTGGCCTCTACTGTTTCAATATTTCTAAACGACATCGAAAAGTGGATCACTGGTACTTATAACAATATACTACCTTATCTCAAGTCCTTCACTTCAGCTTGTTACTAGTCCAATACATAATAATTCTACCTGATCAGAAACCTTTGGGTTCTTCAGATGATTATATTTACATGTTTGATCCCATAATTTTAAAAGTTGAAATTGAATATGTACATTGAGATAAACAACCTTCATACAGGCATATTGATGCTTTTATTAGTCTTTTGGTCATTCAGAGGCAGTTAACTCAAATACGACGACCGAGCGAAGATGAAAACATTTTTTTCATCCCTAAAGCTGCCAATATTTCTTCAATGAAATGCCGAATTATATCTATTTCTTACTATAGAAGAGTAAGTAAGCATTCCTGAACACGAAATCCTGATATATATCGTGTTCCTCTACTTCATGGACACTTGAATCACTACAATAAAACCACTTGTTTGTGTAAAGTTTCCTCACATATGAGGTGTAGTGACCGCCATGCATGCTTCCTCTGTGTAAAACAACTCCGTACAGTTCGTACTCCAACATTCTCTGTAATTATAAAAACTCGGGATACATTCAATGTATTATCTTAATAACTGAGATGACAACCTTTTAAAAACAGAATTTGTGATTTTGATGATTTATGAATATTGAAAGTAGTTTTGCATCTAAGTTTATTCATCAATTTTGAACTGAGCATTTTTCTTATTTTATTTTGTCTGTTTAGAATAAACATGCATGATTTGCTACCTTGTCAACTGTGTAGTCCTTTTCGATTTTCAATATCTTGTCGAAGCTCACTGCGTGACTTGTTTTTCGCATTTCCTTGGGAACGTCATCGAATGTAGAGACCTGAATAACAATAAATTTGATTGGTTAAGAAGGACGAAGAAATGTTTGTCATGAAATAAAACATGAAATTTTCAGTGTTTGTAGTAGATATAATAATTAAGACATACCTCTTCAAAACGTGCTAGTTGTAGCATCAATATGTTTGGAGCAATAGACATTAGGAGAGCTCGCGTTGTGGTATCTACAGGACAAACGAACAGTGCTTGTTATTCATTCATTAGTATACATTAGTTATGCAAGAATAAAAAAAAATCGAAAAAATCGTTGAACTTTCAATTAGAAATCGAAGAAATCTTTGTGAATTTATAATGCTAAAAGTATTATTTTTTTTCAATGATGTATATTATAATATAAGTATATATTATATATATATATTTATATACGATATACAATAATATATAATACAAGGTGTCCCATTGTCACTCACTTTTGGAGTTTTTCATTTTATGCCAACAGCCTCAATATTAAAATATTAGTGACGTATTACTTTTACTGTGATGTTATAACAGAAATATGATGGCAACTTTAGCCATGTTATTTACTAGACAAAATGCTTACCGTTCTTTTGTGTGACGTTACACGTTCTGCACCACAAAACACCTTTTTCAAATTTTTCTTTCTTGAAAAAAGAAGTCACTGCTTTGCCAAGGGTTTTCTAGAAAAAATAAAACGACCAAAATTTTGTTTTTTAATCGAAATGGAGTTAAACAAGTAATCGACGACACTTAATCGATACCTAGGCGATGCTGAAAGGAAGATTGAATGATATGTAACACTAACGTTTAAACAATAGTCTGTAATTTTGATTGAATCAGTCTGCATCTGTTCTTATCAATTGTTCATATCTAACATTTCAAAAATTTGAACCAAAATTTGTTGAGGATTACAATGGGGATATTCAGTTAAACAAAAACACAAAAGATTCACACTGTGCGAGAAAGACACGATGGCAAAAGTAAAACTTTTGCTTAGCTTTCTTCAATCTTGACATTTTAAATTTACCTTTATGAGTAATTTTGCTTAACTCGTAGGTTGTCTCAGGGGGCAGGGGTGGTGGTAGGGGGGGATGGGGGGGGGGAGGCCATATTGTCCTCAATACAATTGTCAAAAGATAACTGATCCGATATAGAAAATAATTACCAAATCTCTAGTAGCTGGTACCAGGAGACTGTAGAATAATTGATCGTCGACTTTTTCAGCCTGAAAAAGGGGGAAATAGCACTTTACGTTCCTATATCTCAGTTTAAACTTTGCAAAAAGTGCTCTGACATCTTATGTGGGAATGGAAATACACCAATACAAAATAAATACACAAAAAAGTACTCTGGCATCTTATGTGGGAATGGAAATACACCAATACAAAATATATACACAAAACTGCGGCAAAATCACGATTTTCCTATGACACGTTCATGTGAAATGACCATGAGCTATTACTGTTTTCACTAGATCATCGCCCCACTCGCTGATGTTTATGCTGAAGTAAAATGTCCGGCATGCTCCCATATTGCCTGTCATCTCATAAGTGTCAAAATGACATATTGTACATATTCTCAGGTGTCATATCTACACAATTTCCTTGTTAAGTTTTATTTACTGTGTTGATTCAGTTATCATAAGTATCTGACATACGTGTGGACATTGGCTGTAGGTAAACTGACTCGTGAATCGACTTTCAAAGAGTACGGTTGGACCTGAAACAAGAGATACAGTTTCAACTGACTTCACACAAGCTACAAGAAAATAGCGACATACCGACAAAATTTTTGCTCAAATTCAAAGTAAATGAGACGAGAGTAGTAAACTACATACAAATGTATCATTACTTTTGCATGTTCTTTTTAACAAAATCACAATTACGTCTACATCATGGAACATTACTTGATATTTCATTTGTGATATACACGTACGTTTCACAGTGGGGTTACTTCATATTTTCAAATGTCAGAACCATCGAGAACGTATAATTTTAATGTCAATACGTCGTTTTGTCAACCTGAATATAAGTCATGCCAAAATATTTATATATATTAACGTGGAATGGATATTTTAAATGTAAATGGTAATTAATGCCTTGTCCACTGTTGTACTCCTACAGGTGATCGCCAGGTATAGGTACCCTTGGACACCATCACTTACTAAGATTGTAGTTGTAATGCTCGTGTATGAAAACAATAGAGCAATGCTAAATGTTAATCCTTTTTTAAAAAAAAATAACGGTCGGTATTATTCTCAAGATCTTCCAATAATAGCCTTACATTTCCGCGGTGTTCTGTCACCTAATTCTTTTGATCCACAAACCTTAAAAATGAAAAAATAATAATAATTATATATCACCGAATGATATGTGATATTATGCAAACAGACTTAAAACAGATAGAAAAAAAGTGTTCTTTAAATTATAATGAGATTCACGTGCCCTTGTCACCACAAAAGAATGCATACTTTGGTGCTGATATTTATATTCATAAACGTTGGTCACAGTATACATTGCCGTGAACTGCACGTGATGGTTGTTAGAAGATTAAACATTACTGAAACTTTCTATTAGAATGGATTTTCAAAGTTCTGCTTTTAGAAGTTAATGATCTAAACGGGTATTGTGTTGGTGAGATGAGCAGGCACTTGTCAAATATCATCCCACATAAATGAGTGAAAAGGAATATTTTGTCCGACTTGTCAATAATCTTCATTTTTTATCTAAGTATTAAGATAAGGCTCTAAGCACCAATCACAAGGTACATATTTCCCGAATATGATAAAACAAATTGTTTTGAGAAAACTGTGGATATTATGTTTTGATATTCTAAGAGGTTGCAAATTGATACTGGCCGGATGTTTGTTATACAAAACCAAATTAACCTAGGTTATGTACATGTGTATGTTCTGAACCGTGCCATTACTCAAAACAACAACAGATTTAGCAGGTTACGGATTCAGAATCTTTACGACTTACCTCCATTTTCTCTTCGGCGTCCTGTCTGGTGTTGACTGATTCATTTCTGGTGTCAGGCCCGTCAAGGAACGAGTTCCCCACACCTGTATACATGATTAAATGATAAACGAATTTTCTTTTTCTTTCTTGCTTTTAACATATGTGTTACAGTGTAGTTTCAGGAAATAAAATTAAAAAAAAACAAGATATCATTTCTATGATGTTTCCTTCAAACTCAAGAAATTATAATGAATATCTAATGTTCAGTGAAACATCGGTCAGTTATTAACAATTAAACAATGCCTAGACACCGATATCGAACCTTTTTCCTCCTTCTTTTCTGTCTCTTCCTTCTCCAACGCATTCAGTAAAGTTATGATAAATGAGTGACAATCATTCTCCTGGTATCTTCGAAATGATCGATCACTGAAAAAAATGATAAATATTATATTTATTATGAACATTGAATGCCTTTTTGCATTTCATATTGTCTTTAAGCCAGACTAGAAGCTATAACAAAAGATACGTAACTGTATAGCATACAGATTAGAGCCAAATGATAATTAACTGCACCATACAACTGTTTCGTCCTTCTAGGACTTGTCAGTGATGTGACGGAAAGAATGTTTCACTCTTCGGCCAGTTATTCCTGAATAAATTATGTTTATATTATATTTCAAACACGAGCAACAAATAATATATAGCTTTAATGCTGACATAATGAATATATTTAATTTCTTTCTGTAAATAGAAACCAGTTCACTCTTACATCTCAAAAATTCTCCTCATGAGGCCTTCCATTAAGCCCCAGTTCAAAAAGAAGTGATCTTCTTCTCCAACATTCACATTTTCCAGAAGCTTATCCAACAATGTCTCGACGTGGTTCTATAACAAATTTTAAAAGCACTGATAATTATTTCTCTTATGTTTTGATAATTTTTCTTAGCTTTTTTACCACACAGGGTTTACTTTCCTTTTTTAAGAAGGATTCATTTTATTGACAAAACAAACAGATATAAATATTACATTACATGTCCCCACAAAGGAGAGCTCTCAATCTTCACGCTTCATGAACACTTTCAGGGGTACATAGATACAACTAGTCATACGAGGTAACACGATACCTCTCCAAGAGAGGTGACTCGTCGAGCGCACATAGATTTCAGAACGACATGGCAGACTATTCCATCCATCACGCTTTATCTGTGATCCAATACCGTTTTTTTTCATAAAAAATGGTTTTAATGTTTGTTTTGTTCGTTTTACCTGTCCACTGCTCTGACAGTATTTTCTCAAAAGATCTTTGAACCCTGGAGTTTGACCAAGAACCTAGCAAAACAAATTTTTATATAATTATATCACCTTATAAAATAATCTGATCACATCCAATCAATTGTGCTTATGTTTGATCAACTAAATTACAGTCTTTCTTGATCATAAATCCGATTTTAAAAAATGGCACACGTGAAACTTTTAACGATGTTTAAGTATATAACGTAATAGAGCTCATTGGTGCTATAATATATATGCTTCAAGAAGTGCATAAATCGAGATGTATGTACGTATTTGATTCAGTTACATACTTACCTGCAACACACAGCTAGCATAACAGGTAAGGCCAATGTTTGGAATTCCCTGTGAAACAAGAGTCCTTCCATTCAATAAAGAACAACATAGTTGTATGTATTGTATAAAGAAACTTATGGACATGAAAAGTTAGGTACGCTTCCTCGTTTTCGACAATTTCCTCTGTAAAATCCTTAGATATTTCTTGTTGACGATCCCTTATTAAGGTATTTTTGCCCCCAAGATTTCCTATGTTCAGAAAATCTTGCTGATAGTGGCATCGGTTCTGAATGGTTATGTTTTACTTCCTATTCTGTATTATAGCATTTGTATAGACCGAATTTTTATTTTTCTACTAGATTTCCTAATTTTATTCCTTAGCACAACTGTAGAATACTAGACGAACGGTATATAAATTAATTGTATGAAATATATTATTCCTGTTACTGAAATTGCATTAACAGATGGTTTAATTTTATTTCATATTATCCTCACCCTATATATGATTTTTGTCTCATTTATCCAATTATTATTTCAGAAGTATGAATTTTAAAGTAACAACATTTAATAACTATTATTATCAAACAGATGTTACAGAGTGTCGTGATAATTAAAGTATAATACAGTTCCCAAATATTACATATATGTAAACATAAAAGGCCAATAAGACAAATATGTTTACATATTTAAACGATACACAATGTTCTCACCTAACTGAACTATATATATATGTGTGTATATATATCATAAACCATTTATATCCAATCATAAATCCATGATTGTAAATTCCAAAACACATTTATCTTATCAATATCATATAATGATTGGATTTCAACAAGATCTCTAGTGACTCACCATTATTTCGGGCTTAGTCTCTGCGCATATCTGAAAAATATAAACGTCTCTCAGACATGAAATTATAAATACGGTATAAAGTTTTTTTCCTGTGCCTTACATTCGCTATTTTCGTTAACGTTAAGATTGTTGTATGTCACATACTAAACCAGTAAATATTAGTCGAGGACGAGTTACTTCCACTAAAAAAATGTGTAATGTATTACAGATCGAGGCTAGTGAACTAAAATTATCCATGAACATTCTAACAACTGGTGAACTACCTGACAGCAGTGTGGTAATGATCGCAATGAATATCTACTGACGCTATAGTGTTTGTCATTTGTACAAACGTGTCACTGTTACAAGTTGTCAACGTTTTCTAATAGAGACGTCAATACCGACCAACCAGATAAGTCAGAATTTACGGAAACCCTGTAACTTGTGGACACAGTTGCAAAAGTGAAAGAAAATATATAATTCTTAGTATTTCTGAATTCCTTTTCAGTTACTACTGTGCAATATATTTGGTATTTACGTGACATTAAATAATATCAATAATGTTACATCAGACGTACAAAAACAACCTACTATATACGATATGTGTATGAGTGTAACAACATTTAACAAACCGCGTGGTTTAAGGTCAGTTACATATGTATACGTTACTCAAAACATCAGATTTTGCGTATTTAAAAAAAATATTATTACTATTATTTTTAGGTACATACAGTTTTTTTAATAAAACTGAAAGCTTTTTGTTTTTTACATAACATGTGAAAGGTTTTATACATTTAAAGGAAATGTCAAGCAGATTATAGTTACGTTACTGATGATATCAAAATTGACTTTGTAAAAAATAACAATTAACCAACCCAACCTGAAGATATCCTTCGCAAGGAAATCATACTTCAGGCTTGGAAAATTGCTAACTCCTCGAGGGATGACAGTAGGTCCCGTACGCAATCACACAATGTGATTTTTAGCTTGAAGAATTGATAACGTCGAAGGCAGTACAAACACATTGCATTTGTAAGAATTTAAACAATAAAGTTCTCATTTAACAACTTTCTAATTTGACTTTCGATTTTCCATGTGCCCACGCTAAATTTAATAGTTTGAATAGCATATCATATACAGCTGACCGGTAAGTATTTTCCTACAACAAGAAACTCATCACCGAATGGCTTCATAATGACCTAAAATTAGTACCCCTCCTTTCTTGTTACTTAATGACGATACACAACCATTACATTTAATCTCGAAATGGAAGAATTAACCAGTTAACTTATTAATCTTTTTCGTTAAGCTCTCCGACAAGCTCGAACGATAACAAAAGCAATTGATATAAAATCAAGACCCCATATTAGTTGTACACGTGTCTGAATCACTTCATACGTCTCAAATACATTTTCCCAAAGATATCGTGTCATTATGTAATCTTTCCAAAGACGAAATACTGGCTAATCATATTTAACTTCATTAACATTCATATAAACAATGTTTTATTGCTGGCTCGTCTAGCTGTTCAATTAAGCTTTCAAGTTTTTTGTCAAAACTACTGACTGCCTGGTGGTTCCGTTGTTGTATACCTTGTTCTTATTTGAGAATATGACATTACTTTCTTGGATTGATCAAGGTTTACAAGACGGGTGTAGTCGATGAAGCAGAAGATGCTTACTCTTCCGGCACACCTGATCTTTTTTCCTTGTACTTTTTCACGAGTCTTCGTGTAAATAATTCTTTTGTTCACATTTCCCCCTAGTTTTCATTGAATTTGTGTTTGGATTAATATTATGTTGATATATTAATATTTTCTTGTTGTTATATATTGTAACTCACCATTTCAGACTTGGTTTTCGAGTGCGTCTGTAAAAAACAAAAGACTACTAGACATTGAATGACAAGCATTGCTACACTAGTTCTAGTATATCTACACAAACTTAACGTGATATTAAAGTGAAGTTCACGTACATAGTTTACATACATGTGAGAAAAATAACCTAAAAACTTGAAAAACCTTCCCAAAATTGGTCAATGCGTTTTCCAGATATTAAGTATCTGATACCGTCATTTTCACATGTCTGGAAAAAGCGGCATTTTTGTTATTGGTTGGATGTGATGCTATAAGAGGTGTGGGCTAAGGGCGCTAGGAAAAAAATCAGTTTGATGTGATTCACTCCTTGTACTCGGCTTCAATCTGTCACTGATAAAGACATATCTGAGTGAGATCGTACCATTCACCATATCAATTTTCGCATTATCTAATACATTGAATTTCAGACGAAAATGACGACGACGTGTCTTAAACTCTGGTAACAATCGCTTGGATGCGCGATTATACACCCACATTCAAGCCAACTGATGTGTAGATTTTTGTCAATTGACATATTGGATGCTAAGACTCCACGTTAAAAGGATATTTGGTTATTACTACTGTGTGTAATGTGTGTTGTGTTATTTCACGTACGAAGTCGGTGGTTTACATGTATTTCTTTGACTAATATTTAAATCTATACGACTGCAATGCACATTTTCATAAACCACTATTGAATTTCAGTTCAGATTTATACCTTGTGCGTTGAACATCTCGGTACGACACTCTTATCAAATAAATTGTTATATAAGAAATACCACATGCAAGTGGTTGTATTCTACAGACGATGACTATTTCAATCTGGGGTCATAACGATCTTCTCTCTTACATTGTACATGAGTTATTTCCATCGAAGTTATATGTCTAATTTGATGCAAAAATAAGTTTATCTTTGGACTTAGAGTATATAAGGTAACAAATTTGTATATATGTCTGATAAAACTCACATTAAAAACCATTCTCCAACCTTTACAATTTAAACTAGAATACATTAAAACAATTTTGCGTTTTTCAAAATAGTTTGAGATAGGCTTAATCTGTTAGTTTAAAAACTTTGATATGATATACATTTCAAGTCTCCAAACGTATATATCAGGGTAGAACACGAGTGGATTAAAAAATGGTCTCTGCATACAGGAGTCTCCATGTAAATTTTTCAATTGTTCATATTTTGCCTTAGGTTTGGATTATAATTCTGTTTATATGTTGGTGTTTTCATTCAGATGAGTATACTGTTAATCAGCGTTTTACCAGACTACACGTGATCCGATTCGCATAAAACATTCTTAGATGTTAATTTTGGGGGCGGGGTAACAAATTATTTAAACAAAACATGTCAAGAAACTCAGGTTGACCTTTTACCTGACCTTGAAGCATGCACATCCATGGAATTATCTATATAAATGTTAAAATCTAAATATGTTTCCTCAAATTCAGCTCTGATCAGCTCTTTCGCCAAAATAGCTTAATGAGACAAAATAACAGAGGTTAATGAATTATGGTTTCATTGATTGATTTGCAAATGTATGAATTGATTTTTTTAATCAGACATTAAATCAAAAATAGCTACATGAGGTAAGACAATAAAAGTCATCTTACGCATGTTGGAACTCTGCATCTGATCTCGTCTCCTGCACTCGTTTGTTGTGCAGAAACACAAATGACACATAATTTGTGTTTGCATGGTAACGTCTCGCGAATATTTCTCTTCATCATATACTGCAATATATAAATAAAGAAAAACATAGAAATCTTGATATATTCTTTAGGCTGAAGCCGCATGGGTTATCATATCATATACTTACTATTCGCATTCAATTTCTTATTTGCTCTTTAAAACTTTTACGTTACGAAATTCTATTTACTTCGACAATAGCGTGATCACTGTTACTTGTAACATATATAATTAACTATGATGTACTTGTGGTAACTGATGTTGAATAATGTTTACAGTTTTGTTATATTTGAACGTCAAATACATGACTTCCGATTGTTGTATGATAAACATAAAAACCGTTCCGTTCGAAATGAACCATAGCCTCTGCCTTACTATCGGTCTGATATTTGCTGCGTGTTTGGTTGTAGTCAATAGACCAGCGATCTAATAAAGGTTCCTTACATTTGCATTGCACATGGGATTGTCACAGATGCTTGTTCCATTTCCATTTTGAGCCTCTTCCTGAAATCAGAATGAATCTTTTTTTAAGCAACATTTATAAAAGCAAATAGAAACGATGAACCTATATTAAATTTCCTGTGCAACAATTAATTCGAAAAAGGATCGTGTTGATATAAAGATATACCGACAAATTATTAATTTTCGAAAATAGCATTAACGTGGCATTACCTACATCGATATAAGATACATTGTACATGGATATACATGAAACATTGTTTCTTTTCTTCTTTACATAGTACATTCCGCTACATTGGTGTGTTTATAAATATAGCCGTATTATGTTTCTAAGGTCGAATAAAAATACAAAATTCTTCAATATATACCATTTTGTTTTCAGCATAGATTTGAATGTACTCTTTCACAGACTTGGCTGGAATTTTGTTTTTACACAGTAGTAATACATATCTGACTCCACAAGTCATCATTTCTTTCCCGGAAACTTTCCTACGCGCACAGTCTGCGCACATGTAATGATCGCACGTGTAAAACTCGATGGCAGGCTGAAAAATGTCCAGAAATGATTTTTACCCTGTTGTACCTAGTCATTTTGTTCCCGTTTAAATGATGCGTCAATTTTAGAGAACGGGATCTTGAAAAACAAGAAAATATCTACGTGAGAAAAACATAATCATAATCTGATCTCTAATTTCATAAAACAAGGACAAATATGAACAAAAGAACGAAGACTCCTGATAAGACCAGGGTTCCGGAAAAGTAGGCAATTTCTGCTTCAACGACAACATATGCAATGTAAATCTTGGTCAATCCAAGCAAGTGATGTCACGTTCTCAAATGAGAAGGTACATGTACACAACAACGAAACCAACAGGTAACCTAATGAGTATCATACACGTCCAGCTTCATATCCAAAAGAAATATATCATTTCTCAATGAGATTAATATGACGACCGTAAAATTTTTCAATAATTTTCATCAACCCGCATCTTCTGGAGTCCTGAATTTTTTCATTTAGTTAACGACTTCTTACGCGGAAACCGTTCTTGAATATCGAATCAACTGCGAACATATTAACAACATAGGTTGAGGATGCAGTTATGTTGCTATCTTAAATGTGAAATTGAAATCATCACGTTTATTATACATCTTGATGGAAAACGACCCATGTTGGTTTCATAGTAGGAAAATATCGAGGTAAGTGGCAGACGTATCAGTATCTGTAGCACAATCTCATTATTAATTCTGTGTAGAATTTGTTCTATTATGTACGTTACAAAGTATGCATCTTTATACCTTGTATCTGATGAATACATTAATATACTCAACAAAAAAAGAAAGGTTAACATGTTTCCTTGGCGAATACCTGTAAATGAGTGTTTTACATTACAAAATCCAAGAGGGTTACCAAAATCATTCAAGCGTGAAAGTCTGTATTAGCGAAAGAGATGCACGAGGTTTTCTGCGACTAACTTGTATCTTCGCTTGAATTTCATAAACATTCAAACTGACAACTGTGTCTCCCCAAACAGTCCGCAACAGGTTGAGGGCCTACCAAATGAAAACGCGGCGTCCCCACACTGGACCCAATTTGTTGCGACGTCACCGTAATAATCGGCGTAACTGGACCCGTGTTCACCGTCGTTGGGCCTTACGACAATGGAACAATATTCTGTTTTCAGATGAGTCCAGGTTTTGTCTGCAACACGGTGACGGAAGGCGCAGAGTGTGGAGGCGACGAGGGGAGCGTTTTGCGAACTGCTGCGTCGCAGAACGGGACCGCTTTGGCGGCGGAAGTGTAATGGTTTGCGGTGGTATTTGTGGGGGGACTCTTACCAGGCTTATTGTGTTAAATGGCAATTTAACCGGCATTCGATATCGGGACGAAATTTTAAGACCAGTGGTTCTGCCATTCTTAAGACGCCATGGCGTTGGCGCCATTTTTCAACAGGATAACGCACCGAACTTTCTTGCAGCAGAATAACGTACAGGTGTTAGATTGGCCATCTAAATCACCTGATTTGTCACCGATTGAGCATGTCTGGGACGTTCTTGGGCGACGCGTGAGAGAACGTCAAAATCAGCCGTCAAACTTGCAGGAGCTGGCCCAAGCCTTGATCGCTGAATGGAACAACATCTCTCCTCGAATTATCCGCCCTTTTACGAGTTCCATGCGACGACGCTGCAATGCTGTTTACTTCGCAAACAGTAGCCATACCCGTTACTAATGGTGTTACCTTTGAAATTGACCCCAACGTCCTTTACAGTCGAATAAAATCAACTGAACGCAAAGTTTTATAATGAACCATGACTGCAGTTTTATCAGAATTGATCAATTACTTTATTCGTACATGATTGGTAAGGATTTATGAAGGGGTTAATTAATTAATCACAGAATAAAGTAGTGTTACCTTTCTGTTTTGTTTAATATATATGTAATCTAGTTACTCGATATTAGTATTGAAAGACTGAATTTCTGTCAACATTTGAGAGGAAATACACCAACGGTACAGGTGATTTCAACTTTATCACTCAACGTGTACATGCGTACCCTCCCATTGTAATCGATAACATTAAAGGTGTACCTACATAATGTAGTCACCGTTGAACAACTTCTTATTCATATAGGCATTTGTATTAATGCCATAGAATATAGAATAACTACAAAATTTCCAACCCTTATTCCTAGGCTTTGTCTTATTATTAGCAAACAGTCTCCAAAACGCAAAGGTGAAAAGTAAAACTTCTTATACATTATGGTATCAATACCATCGTCCATATCCAAGTGTGTCAATATTGCGTACATATACGTTTTATTTATACCACACGATATCCTTTCCTATTTCATATATGCAAAAGCATGTAAAAACAAGAACTGTGTAGGCTAAGTCTCCAGTCATTAAGCTTAGAACTGGCTTACCTAGATCAGTGATCAAACAAGGGAAGAAATAATGTGGTTGAATATATTATATTGACGATATTGATAACTGTAATGTTTATGTGTACGGTTTAAAAAAACAACTCCAGTTGTTCCTTGATAAATCTAAATCATTGCGTACTGACGTCGATGCATTCGTCCACAGGTCCATGACCCAATTTAGGTTCATTACATACACCGAAGTATTGTGAAATCCAGTTATATATATTATTATTTTCTGTAGCCATCCGTGAAGGATAAAGGGTTAAATGTTCGTTATACCACTTTTGAAACGAAAAAGGACAACATATATCATGTTCACCCCATAGTATTACATCAGGAAGTTCCAGTAATTACGGTAATTATCAGTCAAGGTTAAAGATATTTTTGACCGAAAGCAACTAACAGCTGATTAGGAGTTCAAGATGTATCATTACAAGAGCTTTGCATTGGTGGAAGAATGGACGCTCAGACGACCGCACGCACAAAGTGATTGATTGCTTTATTCACCCTTCACTAAGTGGAGAGATAACCAGCATGATAAAATACTTCACCTTCTGATAGCATTCATTTTGACAGCAATATTTTCCAATTGTTTTTTCTTTAATATGAAGCCCCGATCTTTTCTGAAAATATGCAAAAGGGTAAATCATATACAAGTTTCAATTACAATTACTATTTCACGCAAGCGTACCTGCAAAGACGTATTGTTTATCAAATCAATTCTGAATGTCGATGTCATACTGAGTTTTATCTTCGATAAGAGTGTTCAAAAGACTCACAAATGGGTAACACTATTCAATAAAAAAATATATAATTAGATACAGTAGAGCCAAATAAGGAATCTGCATCATAATAAAGTAGTCCTTCTAGGTTTTGTCAAAGCTTCTAGAGCTTTTCATTGTCAAACCTTGGAGACGACTGAGGAAAATCAATATTGAGCGAAAGAAGAGGTGCACTAGCTCCGTAATTAAAAGTTAAATAAATTTCCAAATCTTTATTGATATGACAATTTCAGAAAAATGTCAAATGCACTTATATCTTCTATACCGTGCCACCATTCAAAAGATTGAAAACGTTACATGCAGATTATAGCGAACCTCACGGTGGTAAGGCCACAAGCAGTAAACTATCAGAACGACACATTTTTTTAGTAAACATGACGAAAACTCAATACAAAGAGTTTAATATGGAAATTAATGGAACATAGTCACGCAAAATATGTAATTTCTTAATGTGTGTCATACAGGTACGTTTGATTTTTCGTGCCACTATTTCGAACGAAAAAAATAGTCGTATGAATGCAATAAAAGGTCGTATGAACGAGACAATGGCCGTACAAACTAGTTGTACGAACGATATAAAAAGACGATCGAAAGTGTAATTTAAGTAAAAATGAACAATAAAGAAATCTCCTCTTCAGAATGAAGATTTAAGTATATATGTTTACCAAGAAAATAACCCTTAACATAAATGTCGAATTCTAGAAGGACGAAACAATGCTATAATGCAGTTTTGAATTATTTGGCTCTACTTTATCTCATCCCCATTTGTATTAAATGCACGGATTAAAAGGACGAAACAAATGTATGATACAGTTTAGTTGTTATTTGCCTCTACTGTATCTTATCAATTTATGATATTCACTTGTCAGTCTTAATTAATTTCATGATAGTGGATATTGAAATAAGATAATTTAATAAAGGTATAAGAATATGCAAATGTCCTAAAACTTAACTTAATATGAATAGTGTAAATACTTTAAACGAGCGAATGTCCATAAGACATGAATCCGTCCGCCCCAATGCAAGTTAGAATACTTATCCGATAAAGCGTAGAAATTGATGTTATTATACTAATATAATCCAAATATGTTAAAAGGTTTCAGAGATGTGACACAGATTCGAGACGAAACTCGACGGAACTGAAAAAAGTTGAAGTCATTGAAAGCACCTGCATTGAGGTAATTCACCTGATTAGCGATCTCTTCATACCTTAATGTCCATTATTCGTTCGTTTAATAGCTGCTTTGGGATCTCCGTCTTACATGTTGGGTACATGCCGATTCCACAAAGGCTTGATTTATCCCCTCGTGTTTTGGATGCAAATTCAAGAAGACAGACAAAGCACAAGCAGTGATTACAGTCACTAAACTGAATAACAGCCTGCAAAATAATAATATAACACGTTACGTGAAGTCAATAACTGATGTAAAATGTGTATATTTCTGTAATGATTTATGTGTAGATAAAATACTTCAAAGAGAGACGTAGAAATAAGAAACAAAAACCTCATTTGTTCAATAGAAGAATCAAAAGCTTTAACTACCTTGAAAGAGCATGTCCTCTTCGAACATCTAGTTTTGCCTGGGAATAAGATAACGACTTTTTCTTTCATCTACAAGAAGTTGAAATATAATGACATTACATTAGCGGAAAGATTATATAAGGTTTTTTGGGTGCAGCATTCTAGAAATCCACTATCAAAGTAATATGTAATGAAAGTATAGTAAAGAACGTATCTATAAAGATTTATTATAAAACAGTATTTATTGATCCGACATAAACTTGTTACAACACAAGCATGACATAACGAGGCCGATAAGGTCACTTTATCTCATTTTACAATCATGAAATAATAGTCATAAATTATATATATTTCAATCATTACGGGTTTCGTTTTTCAATATCTAAATGGATAATACCAAAATAAAAAAATCTTTTTATTCAAAATAAGATTCATAGCATCTGTGACTACTTCAGCCCGTCTGTCGCTATGAGTGTTTTACTCCTCCCAACCATTGAAAGATCCAGACAAATTAATTACCCGAATTTCCTTAATCAGGCCCACCAACATGCCCAAAGGAGTGAAAAAGTTTGCTTTATCAAAGGACGCTTCAAATAAAAATTCTTTAATTCTCAATAAAGACGGATTTTAAAAGTTAAAATAGCCTGTTCTGGTTGGAGTCAAACTTCTATTTTTTTTTAAAAGGGGAGTGTTTTACCACTGCAGCACCTGGCCACACAAAAAAACATCATACGCTCATAGAGCTCATATACATGATCCAGCATACATTCCACATTTTCCAAACTTGAAAACAAGTTTATTAGCAATACTGAATATAAAGTAATTACGTACAATCTGGCTACTAAAATTTGAATATAAATACTATCATCCAAAATTCATGAATAAAAGTATTTGACTTAAGATTTGAATTGAAAAATGATTATGATACTTCAGTAGACGTTATCTTATTATATACTGATTATATGTTAGTTATTGTGAATGCGCGAGTTTATCATTGCACTAATCTTCCAAAATGTTGTAATGCGCTATTTTTATATTATTAATTTTTAAGTATAAATTTCACCATAAATATTATAGTTTACAATCAACAAATGACAAAGAGAGAAACGTCAATTATCTTACGCATGATGGAACTTTGCACTTTAATACATTTCCTTCCTCGTTTTGCTCACAAACACACGCAATGCATAGTTGATGTGAACAAGGCAGCGAGTGAACTTCTGCCAGAGACTACAGCAGGGGAAAATACACAAACTTTTAAACATTATTCAAAAGCAATCTTTGACATAAAAATAGAACATGTGGTCAGTGTCTGTATCTATGCTGTATTTTGGCAAGGATGAAAGAAGACAGAAGTGGCGAGCCTCTGTCGGGTCACTTTTGTCTTTATGTCCCGATCCAAAATGCAGCTTATATCTTAATATATTGACTAAGTATTCTATTTATCCTGCAACACTTAATGAAAATCAGACCATCAAAACTTCATCCGATTTGTTGTTCAATTTGTGTTTACCCGATGTTGACTTTACGATGAATTTTGCCTGATGACGTACGCCAAAATATTTGCTCCGCGCGGAAATATAGTTCCAAACTTCAACGGATGTAACAGCGATTTTATGAATTTTCATGTCATCTTGTCCGTTACAACATGTGATATCTCTTATTTCAACAACTGTTTATATTTCTAAACGTAATATTTAAGTAAATGCAGAAAGAAGTTCTATCGAATTAATGCACGTGCTAAAATATAGCTGTTTTCTGTCACTACCGAATACAACAAAAATAGAAGCACCAGTTGCAGGTAAAAGATATATATTGCATCATTTGTTTATATTTCTCGTTAAGTATATGCTGTAAATTTTCCTAACCTTTTCTGCTCCGCAGTCTGGATTGTCACAAACAGTACTTGCATGTTCAGCGGGTGACCAGTCCTGATGTTAGAAATTAATATTATGATAGGCTATGCATTAACAATATAATATGAGTATCTGAACATTTTGTTTGGAATAATATCTTACATGAAAATATGTTAAGTAAACGAATTAAATCGACAGAAGAATTAATATAATCTTCTAGCTTTGTTTTCTATTCTCTTTATTTATTTGTTTTTAGTTTTGTGAAATTTTATTGAAATACAAATATTGTTTAAACTGAAATGACACATATGTTTAGAATTAGGAACTGGACATTTAGAAGGTGTCAAGTGTATGCAACATCAAAAACCAACAATAACATACAAACATGTCGACAAATTCAAAGTCAATAAAAATAGGGCAAACTAAAAGAAAAGATTTACACGGATACTCTTAAAAAGTACAAGGGGGATAAGATCAGGTTTCCCGGAAGAGAAAGTGTCTTCTGCTTCAACAACGAAGCCGATATGCAAACTAACAAGCATGAAACAAGTCCAGCTTCATATCGCACAAAGGAATAGAATACTTCTCAATTAGATAGCTATGGTGACCGTAGAACTTCTCCATAGTTTTCATAAACATTAAACTTTTAAAATCCTGTGTTACGAGTTAGTCTGTCAGTTTACTTCTTGCAAGAAAATCATGATAATCGGAACAGGACCTTGAATATTGAATCACATGCGACATAAAAACACCAGAGGTTGCGGGTGCAGAGATTTTGCAGCTCGGGTATCGAATACATGACTATAGGGAAATTGAAACCATCACACTCATTATACATTTCCAGCGAAAGCTGTTCATGTTGTTTTCAATATAAGCGGCTGATATAGAAGAAAGTAATATAACGCTATAAAACTATAAGAATATGCATTAGGCACTTACCATTTTTTGTTGTTGAGCACGAAGAACTGAAGACTTTCCTAAGAATAAACACACAAACATCCAACACTCAAAGAAGCACAAAACAGTAACAAAAGGCATGATAATTTTGGCGAGTTAAAGCTAAAATCAAAGAAATATTTGCTCCCGAGTCTAAAATATTCCATTCCAATGTTGTTAATCTTAGAAGTTGAAATACTGTATTTCATAATCTTTTGAAACCCTTATAGTTCTACCGTTGTTATTAATTTGAGACGATAACGATAGTGTTGATTTTGACACTGTTCTAAGAACTTTCCTTCCAATATACCACTAGTTTGTGTTTGATTCCGAAGTTGGTGCTACTAAAGATGGCAGTGTTGCAATATGTGATATTCTGCGTTTAACATATTGAATCAATTTCAATACCTGCTGTCATTCTTCTTTGATCATGCCTTGTCGGTACCTAGAAAATAATGTAGAAAAACAGAAAAATACAGATATCAACTAGATATAGAGAAATTTACATTAGTTTTGATTCACACGTATTTTTTTAAACTAGTTGCTAAATTATCTAATCCCTAGCGAGGTAAAATGCGCTTGTCACAAGTTTCTCCAATCTCATATGAAACGGAAAATTTATCCCATCACTAAGATACTTTAGTAATGCTTTTGTAGCGAAAACAGCATTTTATAAGACTACTGCAAAATCTAATCATAGCTGCTACTTACACTACATACATGTTTCTCGTAACATCATAATGGTTTTAACGGCCTGAATCTTACATTACATCACATTACAAATGAAACAATTGCAACTTTCACCTTATCATAGGTCCGATATGTGATAATACGCTCGAGACATAATGAAGAAATGTGTTTCTTAACAATGATAACGGAATAGTTATGTGTTAATCCAAAAGCAAAGGGCAGTTTTATGATGATTGGTTCAGTTAACGATGTCTTTTTATTTTGTGAATTATCACACGTTAGGGAAATACTTCAAACATACGAATAAGATATTTTTCATGAAATTAGTAAAAAGAAATGGTGTATCAATAATATCATATCTTTTGTACACTGTTCAATTTGAAATGATAATAATTAAATACATCAACAATACTGTTACCTTTTCTTGAGAGTCTGTTGGGTCTTGAGTTCTATTGCTAACACTTGCATCTGTCAAAGTAGCATGACAACATTTTATTACTATTATTATTATTTCTAGTTTTTCATGAATGCTTATGGCCTTTTTATTATCATTACATTTGGAAAATAGCAGCTCAAATAAAAAAAATTGACAATCATCCTTTAACTTGTCATTTGATTTAACTTGATTCTAAGAATGAATAGTATATCAGGTAAGGTAAATTACTATTCGTGTATGAACAGAAGGAAATAAATATCTATCAATCTACATTTTGTAAACATTATGAACATGGAAGGTGTTAGTCCATGGACGTTCTTGTTATTTTGCCTGGTGGTGCCATTGTTGTATACCTTGTTCTCATTTGAAATTGTGACATTACTTACTTTGAAATAACCTATTTACATGGCGAGTGTCGTCGATGAAGCAGAAGACGCTTATTCTTTCGGAACACATGCTCTTATTTTCCTTGTACTTTTTCAAGAGTTTCGTGTAAATCTTTCTTATGATCATATTTTGACATAGTTTTATTGAATTTGAGTTTGGATTATGATTATGTCGACATTATGGCATTGCTTGTTGACTTTTTGTAAACATCAGTTTACACTGAAATTGTATCTAAAAATGCGTGAATAGCATTAATCAGGAGACTTTTACAAAAAGATTATCTTGTCATTAAATTAATTGCACATGTATATTTCACATGTGTAATTAACTGAATAACAAGACGTCAGTTTTAGATTATGAAATGACGTCACACAATCAAATTGCATTATAACCAAAGAATGACGTCCATAAATATGGAGCAAAAACGACATTAAGTTTTACCAATGTACAAATGTGTGTTATAGATTGGACCTTAAAATAAGTTTCCATTTGATATTTGATGTATGGAACTCACAAAGATCATTCATTACAGACTTCAGTAAAGGAAAGGTGTAAATGTTAAGGTTAATAGGCTATGTTCGTGTAATATTAATCCTATTTCCCCTTTGTTGTTCGAACCTTTTGTAGTTTTTGAAGAAACAGCAGATCAAGTATAATATCACGTTCGGATGAATTTCAACACCTCTAATGATTTTAAAAGTATCCACTTGAAAGAAGACACACACATATGAAAAAAACGAAGGAAAAAGGATTGTCTTCAAAGTGATCACGGTCGAAGATTTCGGGGGCTTTCAAATTTAGGTGAAATTCGAATCGTTTGGTTAGTGTCACTGTTATGCCGGAATAAAATATGCTACGTCATCAGTATACAAATACTACTCACCAGTTTGCTTAGGTTTCTTGTGATCTCCGACCTCTTTTGTCCCATCCATCGAAGCCGGACGTGTCGGTGATTTAGACGTCGTTTGATCCTTCTTGCTGGACGTTTTCTAAAATAGAATATATTGTTCATTTCTGTCTATAGCATTAAGAATTTGAATAAAACTATATGTCATATAATTTTGAACAGCGAGAAAGACATACTTCAATCCTTTTATCTTTGACTAACAGGCTAATAAGACTCAGATTTATATGAAGCTATTGCTAACATATTCCCCACTTTATATACAGTAAAACCCCACTTAATCGAAATAGTATTCTTCATTATTCGAATACCAATATTTGTCAAACTGACCGCTTAGTCCCGACCGTCTCCTTATACATTTCTAGTTATTTAACTTCGGATTCCTCGAATTGTTTTTCCTCCAATACCCCGCATTCTTCGAACTCATTTTTGTCTTTGCCTCTTCATGTTCACTGTTTATTGTTTAAGTGGAGGACGTTTATGTCAAGACTGTTAACTTTAATCTGCATCTTTACCGTAATTCCGCAAAATCATCCTACCAGAGAGGAAAGCACGGCGGGAACATCTTATTCGATTTGATGACTGTATGTAGTAATTATTAATCGGTTTATGTTTCATGCTGTTAATCTTTCCATCTGTTGTTATCTACATGCACTAAGCTTTTAATGACAGAATATAGGGTGGTGGCGTGTACCATTTTATGCTATTCTTTTTTAGACAAATTGAAATTATAAGTCAATCAAAACTTAATAATAACCATAAACTTGATTGGTCAAAGAATTATTTATTGAATACATCATTCATAGACATGGATGGTTTGAATTAATTAAAATTCGTTATTTTTTTACCTTCCCCATTGCGTGGTTTTCATCAAATACTATATCTCACTTCAATTAAAGATAGCCTGTTAGTTTAAGTAGTGTGTCAACATATAGTATCAATGAGTATCATCTTTATTTCTACCGATGGAAAAAAATCCCTAATGAGTGAAAATGGTTAACAACTTTATTAAGTAACACTTGCTAGGGCAAAAATCTCTGTTTGTTAAGTGACTGTTTTTTAACTTCGCCACAGGCATGATCTGTCTGCTTCTTCAAAACAAGTGACTGTTGATAAACTGTCAACATATCCCTGATATTAGCAAAATAAGAAAATTCATCAGCTCAATGAAATGGTCCTCAATCGGGGAAATTTGATTTATCAAAGGACGCTTCAAATAAAAATTCTTTAATTCTCAATAAAGACGGATTTTAAAAGTTAAAATAGCCTGTTCTGGTTGGAGTCAAACTTCTATTTTTTTTTTTTTAAAAAAAAGGGGAGTGTTTTACCACTGCAGCACCTGGCCACACAAAAAATATCATACGCTCATAGAGCTCATATACATGATCCAGCATACATTCCACATTTTCCAAACTTGAAAACAAGTTTATTAGCAATACTGAATATAAAGTAATTACGTACAATCTGGCTACTAAAATTTGAATATAAATACTATCATCCAAAATTCATGAATAAAAGTATTTGACTTAAGATTTGAATTGAAAAATGATTATGATACTTCAGTAGACGTTATCTTATTATATACTGATTATATGTTAGTTATTGTGAATGCGCGAGTTTATCATTGCACTAATCTTCCAAAATGTTGTAATGCGCTATTTTTATATTATTAATTTTTAAGTATAAATTTCACCATAAATATTATAGTTTACAATCAACAAATGACAAAGAGAGAAACGTCAATTATCTTACGCATGATGGAACTTTGCACTTTAATACATTTCCTTCCTCGTTTTGCTCACAAACACACGCAATGCATAGTTGATGTGAACAAGGCAGCGAGTGAACTTCTGCCAGAGACTACAGCAGGGGAAAATACACAAACTTTTAAACATTATTCAAAAGCAATCTTTGACATAAAAATAGAACATGTGGTCAGTGTCTGTATCTATGCTGTATTTTGGCAAGGATGAAAGAAGACAGAAGTGGCGAGCCTCTGTCGGGTCACTTTTGTCTTTATGTCCCGATCCAAAATGCAGCTTATATCTTAATATATTGACTAAGTATTCTATTTATCCTGCAACACTTAATGAAAATCAGACCATCAAAACTTCATCCGATTTGTTGTTCAATTTGTGTTTACCCGATGTTGACTTTACGATGAATTTTGCCTGATGACGTACGCCAAAATATTTGCTCCGCGCGGAAATATAGTTCCAAACTTCAACGGATGTAACAGCGATTTTATGAATTTTCATGTCATCTTGTCCGTTACAACATGTGATATCTCTTATTTCAACAACTGTTTATATTTCTAAACGTAATATTTAAGTAAATGCAGAAAGAAGTTCTATCGAATTAATGCACGTGCTAAAATATAGCTGTTTTCTGTCACTACCGAATACAACAAAAATAGAAGCACCAGTTGCAGGTAAAAGATATATATTGCATCATTTGTTTATATTTCTCGTTAAGTATATGCTGTAAATTTTCCTAACCTTTTCTGCTCCGCAGTCTGGATTGTCACAAACAGTACTTGCATGTTCAGCGGGTGACCAGTCCTGATGTTAGAAATTAATATTATGATAGGCTATGCATTAACAATATAATATGAGTATCTGAACATTTTGTTTGGAATAATATCTTACATGAAAATATGTTAAGTAAACGAATTAAATCGACAGAAGAATTAATATAATCTTCTAGCTTTGTTTTCTATTCTCTTTATTTATTTGTTTTTAGTTTTGTGAAATTTTATTGAAATACAAATATTGTTTAAACTGAAATGACACATATGTTTAGAATTAGGAACTGGACATTTAGAAGGTGTCAAGTGTATGCAACATCAAAAACCAACAATAACATACAAACATGTCGACAAATTCAAAGTCAATAAAAATAGGGCAAACTAAAAGAAAAGATTTACACGGATACTCTTAAAAAGTACAAGGGGGATAAGATCAGGTTTCCCGGAAGAGAAAGTGTCTTCTGCTTCAACAACGAAGCCGATATGCAAACTAACAAGCATGAAACAAGTCCAGCTTCATATCGCAAAAAGGAATAGAATACTTCTCAATTAGATAGCTATGGTGACCGTAGAACTTCTCCATAGTTTTCATAAACATTAAACTTTTAAAATCCTGTGTTACGAGTTAGTCTGTCAGTTTACTTCTTGCAAGAAAATCATGATAATCGGAACAGGACCTTGAATATTGAATCACATGCGACATAAAAACACCAGAGGTTGCGGGTGCAGAGATTTTGCAGCTCGGGTATCGAATACATGACTATAGGGAAATTGAAACCATCACACTCATTATACATTTCCAGCGAAAGCTGTTCATGTTGTTTTCAATATAAGCGGCTGATATAGAAGAAAGTAATATAACGCTATAAAACTATAAGAATATGCATTAGGCACTTACCATTTTTTGTTGTTGAGCACGAAGAACTGAAGACTTTCCTAAGAATAAACACACAAACATCCAACACTCAAAGAAGCACAAAACAGTAACAAAAGGCATGATAATTTTGGCGAGTTAAAGCTAAAATCAAAGAAATATTTGCTCCCGTGTCTAAAATATTCCATTCCGATGTTGTTAATCTTAGAAGTTGAAATACTGTATTTCATAATCTTTTGAAACCCTTATAGTTCTACCGTTGTTATTAATTTGAGACGATAACGATAATGTTGATTTTGACGCTGTTCTAAGAACTTTCCTTCCAATATACCACTAGTTTGTGTTTGATTCCGAAGTTGGTGCTACTAAAGATGGCAGTGTTGCAATATGTGATATTCTGCGTTTAACATATTGAATCAAAATCAATACCTGCTGTCATTCTTCTTTGATCATGCCTTGTCGGTATCTAGAAAATAATGTAGAAAAACAGAAAAATACAGATATCAACTAGATATAGAGAAATTTACATTAGTTTTGATTCACACGGATTTTTTTAAACTAGTTGCTAATTATCTAATCCCTAGCGAGGTAAAATGCGCTTGTCACAAGTTTCTCCAATCTCATATGAAACGGAAAATTTATCCCATCACTAAGATACTTTAGTAATGTTTTTGTAGCGAAAACAGCATTTTATAAGACTACTGCAAAATCTAATCATAGCTGCTACTTACACTACATACATGTTTCTCGTAACATCATAATGGTTTTAACGGCATGAATCTCACATTACATCACATTACAAATGAAACAATTGCAACTTTCACCTTATCATAGGTCCGATATGTGATAATACGCTCGAGTCATAATGAAGAAATGTGTTTCTTAACAATGATAACGGAATAGTTATGTGTTAATCCAAAAGCAAAGGGCAGTTTTATGATGATTGGTTCAGTTAACGATGTCTTTTTATTTTGTGAATTATCACATGTTAGGGAAATACTTCAAACATACGAATAAGATATTTTTCATGAAATTAGTAAAAAGAAATGGTGTATCAATAATATCATATCTTTTGTACACTGTTCAATTTGAAATGATAATAATTAAATACATCAACAATACTGTTACCTTTTCTTGAGAGTCTGTTGGGTCTTGAGTTCTATTGCTAACACTTGCATCTGTCAAAGTAGCATGACAACATTTTATTACTATTATTATTATTTCTAGTTTTTCATGAATGCTTATGGCCTTTTTATTATCATTACATTTGGAAAATAGCAGCTCAAATAAAAAAAATTGACAATCATCCTTTAACTTGTCATTTGATTTTACTTGATTCTAAGAATGAATAGTATATCAGGTAAGGTAAATTACTATTCGTGTATGAACAGAAGGAAATAAATATCTATCAATCTACATTTTGTAAACATTATGAACATGGAAGGTGTTAGTCCATGGACGTTCTTGTTATTTTGCCTGGTGGTGCCATTGTTGTATACCTTGTTCTCATTTGAAATTGTGACATTACCTACTTTGAAATAATGTTTACAAGGCGGGTGTCGTCGATGAAGCAGAAGACGCTTATTCTTTCGGAACACATGCTCTTATTTTCCTTGTACTTTTTCAAGAGTTTCGTGTAAATCTTTCTTATGATCATATTTTGACATAGTTTTATTGAATTTGAGTTTGGATTATGATTATGTCGACATTATGGCATTGCTTGTTGACTTTTTGTAAACATCAGTTTACACTGAAATTGTATCTAAAAATGCGTGAATAGCATTAATCAGGAGACTTTTACAAAAAGATTATCTTGTCATTAAATTAATTGCACATGTATATTTCACTTGTGTAATTAACTGAATAACAAGACGTCAGTTTTAGATTATGAAATGACGTCACACAATCAAATTGCATTATAACCAAAGAATGACGTCCATAAATATGGAGCAAAAACGACATTAAGTTTTACCAATGTACAAATGTGTGTTATAGATTGGACCTTAAAATAAGTTTCCATTTGATATTTGATGTATGGAACTCACAAAGATCATTCATTACAGACTTCAGTAAAGGAAAGGTGTAAATGTTAAGGTTAATAGGCTATGTTCGTGTAATATTAATCCTATTTCCCCTTTGTTGTTCGAACCTTTTGTAGTTTTTGAAGAAACAGCAGATCAAGTATAATATCACGTTCGGATGAATTTCAACACCTCTAATGATTTTAAAAGTATCCACTTGAAAGAAGACACACACATATGAAAAAAACGAAGGAAAAAGGATTGTCTTCAAAGTGATCACGGTCGAAGATTTCGGGGGCTTTCAAATTTAGGTGAAATTCGAATCGTTTGGTTAGTGTCACTGTTATGCCGGAATAAAATATGCTACGTCATCAGTATACAAATACTACTCACCAGTTTGCTTAGGTTTCTTGTGATCTCCGACCTCTTTTGTCCCATCCATCGAAGCCGGACGTGTCGGTGATTTAGACGTCGTTTGATCGTTCTTGCTGGACGTTTTCTAAAATAGAATATATTGTTCATTTCTGTCTATAGCATTAAGAATTTGAATAAAACTATATGTCATATAATTTTGAACAGCGAGAAAGACATACTTCAATCCTTTTATCTTTGACTAACAGGCTAATAAGACTCAGATTTATATGAAGCTATTGCTAACATATTCCCCACTTTATATACAGTAAAACCCCACTTAATCGAAACAGTATTCTTCATTATTCGAATACCAATATTTGTCAAACTGACCGCTTAGTCCCGACCGTCTCCTTATACATTTCTAGTTATTTAACTTCGGATTCCTCGAATTGTTTTTCCTCCAATACCCCGCATTCTTCGAACTCATTTTTGTCTTTGCCTCTTCATGTTCACTGTTTATTGTTTAAGTGGAGGACGTTTATGTCAAGACTGTTAACTTTAATCTGCATCTTTACCGTAATTCCGCAAAATCATCCTACCAGAGAGGAAAGCACGGCGGGAACATCTTATTCGATTTGATGACTGTATGTAGTAATTATTAATCGGTTTATGTTTCATGCTGTTAATCTTTCCATCTGTTGTTATCTACATGCACTAAGCTTTTAATGACAGAATATAGGGTGGTGGCGTGTACCATTTTATGCTATTCTTTTTTAGACAAATTGAAATTATAAGTCAATCAAAACTTAATAATAACCATAAACTTGATTGGTCAAAGAATTATTTATTGAATACATCATTCATAGACATGGATGGTTTGAATTAATTAAAATTCGTTATTTTTTTACCTTCCCCATTGCGTGGTTTTCATCAAATACTAAATCTCACTTCAATTAAAGATAGCCTGTTAGTTTAAGTAGTGTGTCAACATATAGTATCAATGAGTATCATCTTTATTTCTACCGATGGAAAAAAAATCCCTAATGAGTGAAAATGGTTAACAACTTTATTAAGTAACACTTGCTAGGGCAAAAATCTCTGTTTGTTAAGTGACTGTTTTTTAACTTCGCCACAGGCATGATCTGTCTGCTTCTTCAAAACAAGTGACTGTTGATAAACTGTCAACATATCCCTGATATTAGCAAAATAAGAAAATTCATCAGCTCAATGAAATGGTCCTCAATCGGGGAAATCGCAATTGTCTACCGTACGCCAAAGCGTTCCATTTATATCTGAAAGACAATACTAAAAAGAGGTTGTTATCATAAATTTCAGTTGACTTGACAAAGTTAGCAATCAAATTGCTGACAAAAATTTTCTCATTTTCTCAAGTGTGAAAAAGTTGTTTTGTGATATGTGCCAATTAAGAATACCTATTTTGATATAATTCCATAGCATATACCAGCCATATTTTCATAATATCAACAGTATCATTTAGAAAAGTATGTTAAGATAAGGCTCGAGGTTTTACTTCTGTAAAGAGAGAATGGTCTTAGTTGTAACATCTGGTGGAACAGAAACCGATGGAAAACCATTCCTCCATGACATTTACGACGATGAAACCGTTTTTGATTAGTAGATTAAAACCAGCAAAAATAAATTGAAAATGTTATATAATCTTAATAAAACGTCTGTTATCTCTGATGTTTTATTCATGTGATATCATGACTTCTATGAAAAACCATATAGAAAGTTTCAGCAGTTAGCGGGTTACAACCATTTGAAAATAGAAATGGGCAGTAGTCTTAGATTATAATATTGAGGGTGGTAAGGAATACTGCTCACAGATCGAAATACTCCGTCAAGATTAATTAGACTCAATCAGAATTAGAATTATTTGCATAAATTCTTCGTTAAAACATGATTATTTTTAATTTTTTTATCCAAATGACATTTAAAAATTTTGACACATTTGCAACGAACATTCCATATTGTTTTGATGTAAATATCGTTTTTAAGGTTCTATTTGTAAGTAAATGATCGATTAGTCTTATATCGAAGTAAAGTTTCGACACGTTCATGCCATGTAACTGTGTTTTTAAAGTCATTTACTAGCGTACGGATTTTACGTATAGAAAATTGATAATTTCGCGATATGTGATGAAGTTTCGATATATAATAATTCACTTGTGCAATCAAAGAAAACATACTTGCCGCCCGGAACAATTTAAAGCGAAATAACACTAACGATTTTGACGAAATGGTATGTGTTCCGAATTAGGATCGTTTGATCAGGCTGAGTGAGTTAATGATCTTTATAGTATACTGGGTGTTGTTGTGAGTAACAACATTATCTTAAAGGTTTTCATAAAGCTATGATACAAGAAATCAGATAAAAGGGCAAAATAAGAAAGAGCAAAAAGTGAAAGATAAAAAAGCTTAACATGATATGACTTACCTTTTGTAAGTGACATTCCTTATCAGCTGAAGCGACTGGTACCGAATGAGAAGTTGGTGTTGATGTTAGTCGATTTTCAGAAGAATGGTGATTTCTATGAGTTGATTCCTAGAATTACAAAAACTGAAATTGTTACGTTAGTAGATTATTAAATATTCAATTTTAAAATTCCAATTTTTTAACATTTTAAAGTGTAATACAACATCTGCTGCTGCCATTTTGAATCAGCCACTTTAGATGTATTAGTTTAACGCAATTGAAAAATTTACAGATAATAATAAAATTATTGAATATTAACTTTGTAATCCTGATATCTGTTGAAGTTTCGATAAAATGCGACCAAAATTAAACTAAATTATCCAATGATCTGAACATTGATTTAGAAATATTTAATCTGAAATCGTACCGATAGTTGGTTCGGAAATATTTGCTGTAGTTGCTCGATAGGAATCAGCACATTGCAATCATTTGCTCCACAGATCAAATAACTTTTTTTTTCAAGTAACTTTTGATTTTGTGTGCTACGCAATCTTTCATCTCCCAACATTTGAAGTACACAGTCAAAACAGTGTTTATGACCGCATTCTCGGAATTTAACGCACGCCTGTAAACAGAAAGTATGTTTTAAAGATGAGTATTTGTGTGCAGTTTCTTTTCCCCTCGAACATGTTATCAAACCATTACATTCATGCATGTCCTGTTAAAAGTCAAGTCTCGCTTCCTCTTGTTAAGTTAAGACAATAATGTAAACAACAATGTTTTGCTCTCCATCCCACTTCATTTCTGCGCCTTCAACACAATCAATCGAGTCATTTTCAAGACTATGAATGCGCGTTTTTTATTAAAGATGAAGAAGAGTAAAATTTAACTGAGAACATTAACTTTCATGGCTGAAATTAAGCTGAGTGCGCGTGTTTATTATTCTCTGATTTATTTTTACAATGTTATCCGTCATAGCACTTGAGAAATGTTTCACTGTAATCTCTTTGAGCCACTTTTTCGAGTTCCTGTTATCAACTTATAGGTAAAGAATAAACCTCTCAACCCGTGTGCGGCATACTGAAAAAGTGTCGATTTTTTCCCCACAGTTATTTGAATGTCGACCCATATATTGCAATATTTGAAGCATAGTCATCTTTCATATGTCTATTGTGAATGGCAAAACAATAGGCTTTTATCGGCAAATCGGCCATTTTGTAATCATTTTTTGTCGATAAGTGTATACGTGAAACACCTGTACTATTGTTATTCTAAAATATAACGCATTCATGTACTTCAGTTTCGCATCATTTGCGTCAACACTTTTCCATCGTTACTGTATATGTTACCCTATGATGGTCTATCGCTGGAACGTAAACAATGTTTTAAAAAAGGTGTTTTTTTTCTATTTGGGGGTAACTGGGGTGAATTCATAGCACATACATATCTACTTACATTTCAAGTCGATGTTTTGAATATAACATTAATGAAGCAAAAAATCACATTTATTCAAAACATTATTCATTAGCCAGTATCTGCCCCAACACTCCGACCCCATCCCATCTAGTTCAACAAAATACATCACTCAATCATTGCCGGTAATAACACATTCTTTGAATAATCTTTTTGCATGAATGTAGGATACATTTTCCTCACGTAAATTGATTCCCAGTTTGCCTATATCATATATTACATAACTTTTTTCTTGTAAATTTATGTAATTGATTAACTATAGCATAGAGTCGGGTAAATTGTTGTGGCAGGAGGGGTTGCCCCACCTGACTTAAATGCAACTCTTCTGTTTCTACATCTACACATGCAACAATAATTGTGCTAATAATCTTGAACTAAAGATGTAAACATGGCTGTTTACATGTCAAGACTTTAGGGAACATGTCAGTAGAATAATTTCTGTTGCATTTGATACGTTCATAATTGAAGTAACCAAAGATAAAGGTTATAGTGCTGTGATAAAAGTCAATAAGGGGATACGTGAGAACACAACTTTACCATTAAGGAAAGACTTCGAGTAATCCGAATATTTGAGTTAAACGAGTTTCAGCGTTGTCTATAAGATGAACTATTAAAAGTTAATATGTGAATTAATTAGATTATTCAAAATTGTGTTCAGATAGACATATGACAGATTTTAAATAATAATTTATATGTCAGAATGAGACTAGATTAATTAGGTTATTTACATATATCTACCAGTGGTCAATTATGACCAGTAGACAGTTGTCGCTTAATATTTATAAAGCCAATGTTATTAATTCATTCCCTGACTACATAAGTTATTACCTCAACTCTTTCCAGGTAGTTCGTATGAAGGTCATTGTATATTAATTTTGTGGAAAACAATCCAATCTACGACCAGACCATTCTCGTGTTTAAGTTGATGTCAATAACTCGTGTATTACTCAATCTTTGTTAGCCTGTTTATCTATTGTATAAAATAATTTAACCAACAGTTTCATAACATTCTGGTATAAATACACCTCTATTGGTCTTCTTGATGAGAAGAGCGGAGACCAGACAGGAGAGAGGCTAGTCTCCACTGAAGAACATCTCCACTCCGGAACTTTAATATGGTTTTAATTTTTAATAATTGAATAATATATAGTCTTCTGAAGCAAACTAAATGTGATCTGAATCATTTACTAAAATCTCTGGTTACCAATTGAAGGAATAACGATACACGATTTCAGCAATTTACACGAAATAAAAAAATAACGTCACAACACTTACGTTCACGTCTTAGCTTAGTCCGAATTATTCTGACCTTCTATCAACTTTTATATGTTGGCTAAGAGTCGATGAGCGTCAGAACTTCGTCTCAATAAAATATTTCTTGATATAATCATTGATTGAATGCCGACACATGCATGACTCAGTTATAAAATGGAGATGTGTATGGGTAATGAAATTACAACATTATACTCTGAAATCAATTTGAATATTTGAACAAATATATGTCTGAATTATTCAAGCAAATATCACACTGTTTAACTGTTTAATCATTCGAGATCACGGGATATATGGACAATATACATCATGTTTATATCGAATGATCGGGAAGTTCCCGCAAAACGACTGTTGATTAGGGCATTTTCCTTTTAAAGAAAAGTAAAGAAAATATATAATTTGTGCACAGTCGGATGGGAAACGTACTGCATATGACAAAATATGGGATCACAGTAGTTAACTTTGGAATTTAACGCAAATCACCTAATGGATATTATCAAAGTATTGTATAATTCTGTAAGGGTTGTAACAATCGTTATTGTATTGAATTTATGCGGTATCAGAGAATTACAAAAATACAAATCGTGAGCTTCATCTTTAAAATAATTGTCATGTTGTGGAAATGTTTACAATACCAAGATATTACATTTGATTGATTTTCAAAGCTTCCCCTAAAAGAGCATATACTTATTAGAACGAAATGATATCGTTTTAAAACAGGAAACTGTTTAACAAGTTTAACAAATACTAAATATTTTGAATTCTCAATAATTACCTCTTGTTCGCATGTGCATCTGTAATAATTGACCTCTTCTACATATTCAATTTGTGACGCCTGAAATGCAAATTGCCATTTGCTTTATTACATATCGTTGAATTATTAGCACCAGACTATCTAGCATATACTTCGCTCTGCTTCTTTTAATGTCCACTTAACGTAATTGCTCTTTGAAACCAAATTAAGCATTCTATCAATTTTCACGTGCATGGAAGAGTGATAAATTAAATATTTATTTAATTCATCACATGAGTGCCTTGTTATTCAGATGCGTAATATAGTTTTTGTAACGTCACTCCAGATGATCAAATGACATTACACATTCACAGATGACAATGTGACGTAGCAATAAAGATCAGAGATATAGAATGAAGATGACTTAAAGTTTGACATAGAAATTACCATTTTCTTTCATATATACTCGAAAAATCGATCTTGACATAAAATGGATCTTAAATTCGTTTCCATTTGATTTGTGATTAATGAAACTCGTCTCGAATCTTTCAGTTTAGTGAGCCTTTGGAAAATTCATTTATCAAAAGGAAACTCGTGTCAAATCCTATACGTATTAACTATATTGGTATCTACGAAATTCAAGAAGCAAAGTGTCGTGAGAAAATTTTAGATCCAAAATAATGAACGATTCTGATGCCATAAGTATAAAAATGCTACCTACTGCTGTCATCAAGGACTTGACCGAAATAATGTGTTTTCCTTTAATGGGTGAACACTTGCAACGGCTGCAAAGGCAATAATCCTCGCATTCATCACTTCCAGTATCCATCACTAATGTTTCGTCTAACATGCCTTCCATGCATTCTGCACATAATGGAGTTCTACATTTGATGGTGACACAGACCTAAATGAATATAAAACGAAACAATTTGATGAATTTATTAAAATTAATATCCTTAACATTTCTTTGTAATTTCATTGAAAAGTTTACACAAGTTTAGAGGAGGACTGCATACATGGTTCAACCAATTATAAGCGATGTTTAAGAAAATTTGAAGCTTTACATTATACTATTTAATTAGGTTCCTTACTTACCCGAATTTAAATGAAATTTATCTGAGGGCTAATAAAGTAAGAGCTTTTGATGCTAAAACTTGAGTATGGCGACCCAACACCAAAATAAATTTCGAGGGATTAAAAGTCAACCTGTATTGTCTACCATCTGCAATTTCGAAAATTTAAAAAAAAACATACGCACAATTAAACGGCGACATCATATAAGACTGTGTTTTAATTTAACCAATCTAAGAATCATATCATTATAAGACTGATTAGAATTCAGATTCATGAAAACTATAGAACAGAATAAAGTTCTAATGAAGACTTTCCAGTACCAAACCATCACCAGCTGATAAATGTAATATAACGTATTCTCATTTGCAACAGGTTTGGCTATATATATAATTATATACAGACACTCTATCAGATATGTGAAAAATTACAACATTTGTTCAATTATTGAGCTATTGCATCTCCCCGTCTATATTTACACATCTCATTTTATCGCTTTCGATTTTTGTAGTCTTCAAATTTTTGAGTATCACTGACAAGTTCTAAAAGGACAAAGCAGTTGTATTATGTAGCTTAAATTTGTCTTGTCTCATCTGAATTGAAGGTACAATTAACTTTTGTGTCTTTTGTACAATCTTCAAAATAAATTGTCCAATCCAGACAGTTCGTAGTCTCCTTCAGCGCTCGTATTAATACTCGCCTTTCCGTGATGGATACAAATATAGTCACACAATATTTGTTTTATTCCTATGAATTCTTTTGCAACAGTAACCTAAATAAAAGAAAAATTAAAAAATATATATTATCTATCCTTCGATCTTTTTATGAGAAATGGTTGGAGAGGCATACATTGTTCCATCATACATTGTGTTTAAGGTATTCATATCACGTCATATCAAGAACATTTGCAACTTTGATTATTTGATTGGAATGTATTCAAAAATGAATATCAAAACCCGACAAATTAGACTAAATATATAAAAGTTTGTTAAGGACCCTTCTGAACTCTGACAGACCTCTTTGTGTAATAAATCCTGGTTTTGAATGCCCCTAATTTTTACTTTCATTCGGCTTGTAGAGAATTTCTCGCAGATGGTACAATATGACTTTGGTTGGCATTGGCTGCATATGTAATGTTCACATTCTAGTTCATGGCACTGAAAGAAAACAAAATAATGTAATTTATGAAAATTTGCCAACGGAAAGGAACTGTATAAGAATTTTATTATTCGTGTCTGTTCTCTTTCGTTTAGTGCAAATAAGATTTTACGCTTGATAATTTCATTGTTTTACTGTTAACTTAAACACAAGATGTTCATTTAAAAATGGTCTGTAAGGAGGGAAAAGGTTATGGTGTGATAGTATGGTGTAAATAAAACACATTTTCATTACATATGGAAAGGCCATGATATAAAATATTGTTGTTTTAAGTCAATACTCACATCTCCTTGTAACCGTTGTGCACAGGAAACGCAAGAGAACCCTTGATAGTTGTTGCTTTCCCCATAAGATACCTATAAAAACAATATCAACAACATAGTTTGTATTTGTTACAAGAGATATATTATAGCATTGCAATCTATTCACCAACATCATTCGAATCCTGTTAAACGTCGTCTGACCTGAACTTGACAGAAGAGGTCTTACAGTGTCTTTCCACGTAAGAAACTTTATATGTTTTTATGGATTTGTAAATCTTGGTACCAGAAGAAGGCGACATATTTTGTTTAATTGATGTTGATTAAAAACAAATCAAATATTTAACATAGCTAAAAATATAGTTCCAATCATATATCCTAGAGTGGTCAAGTTGAACTATCTACCTTATGAACATTTTGGATGGGAAACAGCTTCTTTGAAGATCCATGCTTATTACAACCGATATAAAGTTGGTATAAAAGGATAGGTTCTGTTCCTCTTGCATAAGTTTCTTTTGTAAAGCAGTCGGAACAGAATTTGTGTTCACAGGGAAGTACGTAGTCAGGCTGAAAATACATTTTGAAATACATATGTAATACTACTTTCAATAGAATAACGTTAAGTTTCGTTATTATAGACTTAACTTAAGCTCTGTAGCTTTGATAACATATTATGACCAAATTGTCTAACATCCTAATTGTAATTTTTATCGATTAACTTATTCGCTATATATTGTTCCAGTCATATATCCTCACTGCTAACAAAAAAGTGTATTTCTATCGATTAGATTATTCATTGTTTTCTGTAATACATAGGTTTTCTATTTAGTAAGAAAGTAAAAGTAGGATCGTATCATTCATGACACTATCATATAAGTAAGTTTAAAACATGTTTAATATAGTTTAGATATTATATTAAATAATTTCAAAAATGACCTTTTGATTGTGTATATTTGTTATAGGTTCTTCTTGAATGGCAGTCTTTCGCATAACGACAATACTTAACCTACCTTCGTTGGTTGTAAAGGAATAATTCAATAAACGTGCGAATGTAAATCGTCTTAGTACCAAAAATACATCAATCCAAATAGAAGATTACATTATCATCAATAATTCTGTCGTCGGTGTATACTGTGACTGTGGCGTGCGTGATAGTGTTCACGTGTACGAAGTTTTTATTATTGGAAAGCATGAATTTTATGCATTGCAATAGATACCACATATGAGAAACAAAAGGTTATTACAAGAGTATAATAGCATACTATGTTCACAACGTGTCAGTGCTGTCCACTACGCTAGACAACTGGTCATGTAGGTAATCGCCAGAGTATGGAAAATTTGACGCCAATCTCTGATAGCAGTGTAAAAACGCAAGGTAAGTCACTCTTTTGTGTCTATTATTCAGATGCTGTCTAAAAGCTTTAGTACTATTCAGGCATCAGAAGTAAAGAAGATCATAAATGTTTATGATTACTGTATGATTCTGCGTCTCTCTTCGGTACAAATAGGCGACAATAATATATAAACCTCTAGTATTACAACCAACGGACAATTCTTCCCAGGTTATCTAACTTTTATTGCCGAGAAAGCTGTTACCAGTGTTTCAACATGATTCATTCATAAGAAGTATCGTTTTATAATAAATAACGTACCACTTTTTCAAGGTCGCAAGAATCGCATTTAGGAGGAACCGATGTCATATTATCTGCAAGGTCCTGTAAAAGAAAAATAAGTGATTACCCTTTTTAAAATTTGAATTTTTACAATTAAATATTTCATTAAAACAATTTTATGTAGGCACTTACAAATCGGGACAGATAATAAGTTCATATTCATATTTGTTAAGAATATTGTTTTTATTGCCTTTCATACAAAAAAGAATAAAAACACACAGATCATGATTGAACGACTTAAATTATGTTAACAATAAACGCTTTTTTAAAATTCTTACCTCTGATCCCCGTTTATTTCCCTGTGCTTGATTTTTTCCAGACGGTAAAGAGGTTCTTCTCTGCAAGAAATTAAGTCAGTAAGATAATATATTTGCTACATGATAATCTACTAGATTCATTAGTATACATTTTAGATCGTATGCACGCAAAATCACTTTCAATAATTAATCATAACTAAGAAAGAATAAAACATAAAATAAAGAAAATATCCAAAACGAACTTCATGTTTTATTAATAAGAAATAATTAAATACTGGGTAATCGAAGTATAAAGTAACTCTAAGGATGTTTTAATGAGGGTCAAAATTTCCTATATTAACATGCATCTCTCAGATTTCACACTTGATTTAAATTGATTTCTAATATCAATTTCAAAATATATCACGAAATTGTACTAATTGTTCTACATAACGAACAAATGGATTAATCACGTATTTGCGAAAATTACAATCCAAAATAAAAACAAATCGTTACAGTATACGTGCATTATAGTTTTAAAGGAAAGTTGTTATGATTGCTTTTAACACTAAATCTTCAGTCACAGATGAATTCCAGTTTAACACGGTGGCTACAAATACATCTGAGACTTAATCTTTAACAAGGTCAAATGCTACAGCACATATGCAATCTGAGACAGATCTATTAAACAACCATTGATAACATAATTTTTTCATCCAAAGCCAGTTACTTTGCTCTTCCCACCAATCCTGAGTTTGAACCTTTGCAAAAAGAATAAATAGGGAATGTGTAATTGAAATTAGAAATAGATCAACACATGCTAAAAACAGGTCTTGAGGTAATGGGTACCACTACAAAATCATAGAACGTAAAAAGATTATATTTAGCAGCACATTTCCCCCTGATTTTGTCGCTTTCACTTCCTTGGTCTGTCAATGCTTTCTTACTTCAGCAGCAAATGTGGTATAAAGAAGTACTACTTGAAATATATATATATCGATATACTCTAACTTGATACTGGATAATCTTACATAAAATCTAAAAGGTACACTCTTCCCTGATTATGTCTCGTTATTTACTCAATGTGTCGTGGTGAAGTAAATATTGTTTTAGTTGTCCTTTTTTATCAATACACATTTCATAGAGTTGGAAACAAAGAAGCAAGTGCAAGTACTGCCAACCAAATTGGTATTTTTTTATATCTGACGAACCTCTTTTCTTTCTTCTCTTGACGCAACAAACTCCATTAGTTTTATGGATGGGGTGTGTTTATTTATTCAAATTCAATTCTTAAGTGTTCCGGATAAAATGTTGCAATACAAATAATATTTTCTTCTTACATGAAATCGTACGGGTTCTAGTGGTCCCATCAAGACAATATTAGGATAATACACCTTTGAAAGAACACACAACAAAACACAGTTAAAAGCTAGGCGATCTTAATGTTAAATTTACTCTTCAAGATTTACAAATATGGCGTCCAATAACTCGATTCTTGTCTGCAGACCTTTTACTTTTTTATTCACAAAAAAAATCATAATTTACTTAGACAAACTTTGCATTTACAATTATTTGTGTTCCATTATATATGAAACCATTATTTAACATCATTATTCATGAATAACCTCTTTTTACACAATATTTTTTAAATATTTAGCACAGAACAGATGTTATTCATAGTAGTTTGCAATAATTATTGCCCTTGTGAATCATTATGATTGTTTTTTGAAAACATTTAATGAAGCCTGACCATTTATTGTGGAAAAGTTGAATGGTAAAGCAAAGCATTGTTGTACATTGGTTACACCTATAGTCTTACAGTATAGTCGTTCTAATATTTTGATTGTACTGTTTTCACATATTCGGTACAATTAGCGTAGTTTGTTATGATTTTTAATTAGTCATTAATTATCTATAACAGTGACAGAATATTAAACAGTTGTATTATGCATCTCTTCAATCGTTTATTTGATACATTCTTGTACCAAACATTGTGTTCTTTTGCCCATATTTGTTAAGATAGTGATATTTGCATAATCACAGCACTAGCCAGTCATTGAACAACCCACTATTACCCAGTGCGAAATAGTTAGTGAAATCCATTAATTGCAGACGAATCTGGTATTGTAAATGGAGTATTAGTACCTTATTATTTTTTATAATTTCATATGTGGTAAAGACAATGGATAGCTAATTGAAGAAGTGAGTGTCACTTACAATGCCTGCATCGTCCCTCATCCGTCTTTCTCTATGTTGTGGTCTATTGCCTGATGACCCGGAACTCTAGAAATAGCATATACATTGATGGGTAGACGGTAACTTATCATTATATTTCTTTATTTATCTAAAAGATAAGTTCAAACAGAGCAAAGAGATTAAGGATACTTAAATAGAAGTTGTGTCTACCGTGCCATGATGGTGTTACCTCTAAAAGCAGCAACCTGTGTAGAATGAATTCAAGATGGCTAAATCATCACTGACAACCAAATCTTTTGTATGAGCCCTGTGGTTCACGATGCGAGTTCCATTGCTTTAAGTCATGTCACTTTAGTTTATCAGAAACTTTGTGTTATGTGTTTCCATCCTATACGTTTGAGTGCAAGAGGGCTAAAGGGCCTGTATCGCTAACCTGTTCTGCTCCTTACATTTAAATGATGGAATCTGGGAAGTATTTTCTTGTAACTTCTATGTTTCTTCTTAAACAGTTCTTTACAGTATATATGTCGCACGTGAAGTCACAAAAAACAATGTCTTTAAGGACTGGGGGTCATTTAAAAAACATTTGACAGCTAAATTGTAGAACAAGGTTACAACCGTACTAGCCCTTGTAGATTTTAACACTTTTGATCCATGTGACTGATGTTAAAAATGTAAAAGAAAAAGTTAACCAATTTCAGGTCTTTCAGTCAACACTGTTATGTATATACAAAATGTAACGGTCGTATACTTGAAATCAACTATTGTAAGGTCATATTTAATTCCGGGTAATATCACTGTTCGAGATGTACATGAATAAAAGCTTTATGGAAAGAAGAGAATCAAGTGACATGTGGATAATGCAAAGAACTCAGATTACTGAATAAGATTTTTATCGGAAGTATTCAAAACAGAAACTGAACATAACAAGACGCATACACCAAACTTAACGATTACCTGTATAGAAAGTGTCTAAATTACCATTTTATCACATGCCTCTAATAACCCTAGTTTAATTAACTTCATCACAAGACAGTAATGAATAAGCGAATACTTACGTTTGCTCGAAGTGATTTCTCCCGCGCATAACTCATAATTATTTTCTGTAATAATAAAATCTTGAAATTACATAAACTTGTAAATAATGCAGTAATAATAACATTCTTTTTTTTATGAAATCTTAATCCGCAAATATTTGAATAACGATATTATTAACATGAAGGCTATCTATGAGCAGCAGTATTTTCTAAACCATAAGCATGTCTATTTACTCATTATATTATGAAAATATCGTGTTTCATCATACTGAATCTTCCGGACAGATGACTCTCGATCGTTGTATCCTGGCACTGCACTAGTACTCTGTATTTGTAATTCTATACTATTTTCACTTTCGTTTTCTATAGCTAACCATACATATGTCGCATTTAATATCATTTTGCAAATCATCGTCATTATCATAATCTACAGGTTAAGTTGTACTTACATTTTTGTATATGTCCTGTTTCCACTACATATTTTGCCGAAGTTCCATTAGCACATAGAAACTATAATAACAAAACACAAGTAAAGATACATCAATGCCATGGAATCGAGGTTTTATCACCATCCAAATCATACATCTAAAAGCATACACTTACTTTCAATATGTACGTACAGCTGAAAGCCTTTCAATTTTCGGTGTGGCTTTCCTACTTTTGCTTTCGTTTTGATACTTGATTATTTCTCTAAGCAAGACGTATTTTCCAAAGGGAAATGGAAATTCCCTACTTTCGTTTTTGTGCGATCTGATGTATAATTAATAAAATCTTTCTTTTAAAAAAAAAAAAAACCTTGGAGAAAATAAAGGACCTATTTTTAAACATATTATACAGACTAAATAACTTCGCCGTCAAAGTCGACGTTAACATTCAATCCGCACAAATATATGGTATTCATAATTAATATTCTACTTCCGCTTTCGTTTTGAACCCCTAGCATAGTACATGGATGTATGTTTATTTCCCAACACATATTCATTACCAGACTAGGATTTAATGGAATTGGTCTCTATAGAGACATAAGGAGCAGAACGACTCCATCTTGAGTTGATAATGGTAAGTAGATAAGCATACTCCTCCCTTATAACAAAAATGTAAACAATGAAACACTCATACTGTGCTTGATTGTAATCTAATGCTAAATCATGAACTTCCATTTTTGTTATTGGAGAAATAACCCGCTAAGTTTCGTTATCAGTTTCTAAATAGTCTTCAAAAAAGATTGTTCTCAAAAAGGGGAACGTTTTTGTAAACATACTAACGATTTTGAAATATTACTTTACTCCAAACTGACGTCCCTTTCATGTTTTATAAGAATGGTTGAAATCCAAGAGTTATTTATAAAACTATGGTCAGATTGGTGTTCTATCTTTACAGCTGAAAAAGTAATATACCTTATCACCACACAACAATGGTATTTATGGCTAAGAAATAAACAGAGGTCAATATCTGGGACGGCTGTACTGTCTCTTTACTCGGTGTGTATACTGCACAGAGGGGCGGGCGTGTTAAAACTTTCTTAACCTAGAATGCCCTTTTGAATTGATGTGAATATTAGTACAACTCAGAATGTGCAAATGTGTATGTCATCCTTTATAAAAGCTACGAAATACATTGGATCACGGGATATTTTTAATATCAGTTTCCATCAATTGTGATATTTTAACGTTAAATCTAGACACGTGATTTGGCAGAAGATCTTACAACTTTTTCCCGTCGTGTCCAGAAATATTTGCAACATACTAAATAATGAACAACAACACCAATGTTAATAACACTAATGTACAACTGACACAAATATTGCTTTTATTAAAATCTTGGTCGATAAGACTTACTCGCCTTCTATACACATTATGTCTAGGCCTCTCGTACACCTGACGAGACATTAAAGGACGATACATACGAAAAATGGTTATCTCGGTAAACTCTGATATTTATTCATGTTTGTTTTGCATCTTATGCTTTAATCTGAAGTTAAATTATATTAAGTTTTGAAAATTATTCTAATTATTTAATTCAATTCAATTACTCCCTTACCTTTAGACATTAACAGACAACACACCAAGAAATTATTGATCGTGTCTAAAGACATCTTTTGGTACGTTGTACATATCTCAGATGTGTTAGTGACAGCTATTATGAACTTTGTTAATAATGTTTTATATTATTTTCAACCACAAAGGGATCCACCCCAAGTAAACAAAATCCGAAGCAAAGCACCATGATACAACAAACGTTAGCGGTAGATAACAAGAAACAACAGTTACAAGCAGAAAGCGACACAGGAAGAAAGCATAATAACGGTAAGAAATAGGTAGATGTCATACTTGTACAAACGTGTGTATTACATCTATTTACCCATTTTATTCCATTGAACAAAAATATTTAAAATTCAATGTAAAAATTCAATTTTTATTTATTTATACTTTCCTCTCTTGTGAATATCTTTGCATGCAGAATCAAATCAAAAAGAAGATACTGTGGGACACAACAACGATCAGGGATATGAAAAGGTATCAGATAAGACATTGCCAAGGTCAAATATAAATTTTGATTAACCATCTAGTAGCGAGGAAGATGTTATTTTCACCGGAATAGTAATAATGCTTATAATAAGGTACCATTTGGTATTAATTCAAAAAAAGACAGCCTGTTACCATTGGAACTAAATATACACCAGGTATACCTTTCAATAAATATTTAAAACGAATGTATCCTGTATTCATTAAATGTGTGTCAAAAGGCATGAATCTGTAAAAAAATAATTGGTGTCAATTATTTCTGTCAGCCGTATTGTATTTTGTCCACTTTAAAACTTCAACGTCGTTTTATAGTCGGAATCAGAATCTCATAAAGACGGTTCCAATCAGAAAGAAGCGAAAGAAGAAAGCTACAATGCAAAGGAAAGTCATAGCGGTAAGACATTTTAATTGTGTGATTATATTAAATTATTTTACTTAACTAACATAAGTTTTAACAAATCTTTGATGTTTTTGAAAACGTAAATATTAATTATGTTCCTGTATTCATGTTATTTGTCCCGTGCACGATACCATGCTGTGTCATTGATTGAAATTACCATTTTATCTATAGTGTTTTATAATTTCGAACCGTCAGATTTAAAAGTACACGGAGACGGAACGTCTTTTCCATCTAAAGAAAGCCAAACATCAAACTATGACTGCAATCAAAACAAGGTAACATATCGATAAACAGTATATGGGAGATAACTCTGACAGACTTATCCACATTGAGGCTCACTTAACTATAAAGCCGTTACACCTTTAGGATTCTGACGCTAGTTACATATTCGTTAAAAGAACCAATGATGAATTGTGCCGGAAAGCATCTTCATTTATTTTTAAGCCTTTAGAAAATAACCACATTGGTAAAGTATTTTCTCAACACAATGTGAAACTAGTGGATTACAATATAGTCCCAACCGGTTCCTCGTTTTTTATGTTACATGTGAAAAAAAATCTGTCATGATTCAAATTATATCAAAATTCGCTTTCCTCAAAACAAATTACAATCAAACTTAATATAATAGTTTTTTTATGTAACAGGATAATGAAGAGAGTATTCAACAAGAAAGGCTGGTGAACCAAGACACTGCTTTGGATGACATCGGTAAATCTATATCACTAATTGAAATATACATGCTTATTATGTGATAATTTGGCTCAAAACTCGGCTGGATTTTTTATATACGTACCTGTTGCTGGTTTTATTAGAGAAAAGAAAAGCTGGAGTAACTATCCGTTAGTTCTGATAATTACAGAAAACTAACACAAGTCTGCGTTGTTACTGGAGGAAATAATTGGTATTGAATACTGATACGATTTGAGAAATAATTCAAACATGTCTCCTTTGCACTTTCAGCTAAACAAGAACTTAATGTTATAAATAACAACGGAATAAAAGCAGGCGACAATACGGACAGAAGCGACGGAAATCTGATCAGAGTATCCTTTTATGTTGTTTGGGGTGAATTCGTATTTCCATTACATTGTCACACACTGTAGTGTTTCTTTCCTTAACAAACCTACAGGGCCTTCCCAATATACAGGCTAGCTCGTGTTATATCTCATCACTGATTCAGGTTAGTTATTGTGATATACGCTTCCAAAATGATTCTTTAGAAAATTGTAAGAAATACGCCTGATGCAATACCGTTTTCACAAATATCATCAATATGTGAAGATATATGTATGTTAGCAGTATTACCTTACACTCATCTCCCAATCAATTGAAATAATACTGTTTTATCACTTTCTTGACCTTTAACATATACACGTATGTATATATCATTTTTATGTAAGACATTTTCTGTTTGACAGGTTTTAGCACAAACACCTGGCTTCATTGACAAACTTTTTACAGCCCGTCAGGTAAGATCTATACAATTCTTCACTGTACATTCATTAGCATATAATACTTACCTGGTAACACACTCTAAGGGATGCATATAATCATATTACTATTTCTTCGATATAAATTTGATATATTTTATCTAGATAACAAACCGTTTACATTAGTGAATAGTATATAAAGAGTCGTATTAAAATATATTATTTACAATTTATCAAAATATGTCATAATTTCTCTTTCTTATTCTACTTTACACACGAACTTTATTAGATAAGCGTATGTGTTTGATCTGATTTGAATATATTTATACATGTATGATTGTTGTTTCCATGGTAACAGAACTGTCACGTGGCCGAGACTTTAATTAAGCTGTTTGTGGAGATTAATGATATACAACATGATAGTTGCTATACAGAAGAGGATTTATATAATCTTGTGTCAGAACTACAGAACTCGATGTCTAAAAGGTAAATAGGTACCAGACAATGTGTTCCTGTGTTAAAACAAAGGAATGTGGGCAATGCTATAACTGTTTAGATTAAGTGACATCATCATTGTGTCATTTGTAATTTTGTAGAGATAAATGTTACCACAAGTGACATCATCATTGTGTCATTTATAATTTTGTAGAGATGAATGTTACCAAGAGTAACATCATCATTGTGTCATTTATAATTTTGTAGAGATGAATTTTACCACAAGTGACATCATCATTGTGTCATTTATAATTTTGTAGAGATGAATGTTACATCATCATTGTGTCATTTGTAATTTTGTAGAGATGAATGTTACATCATCATTGTGTCATTTGTAATTTTGTAGAGATGAATGTTACCAAGAGTGACATCATCATTGTGTCATTTATAATTTTGTAGAGATAAATGTTACTAAGAGTGACATCATCATTTTGTCATTTGTAATTTTGTAGAGATGAATGTTACCACAAGTGACATCATTATTGTGTCATTTGTAATTTTGTAGAGATAAATGTTACCACAAGTGACATCATTATTGTGTCATTTGTAATTTTGTAGAGATAAATGTTACCACAAGTGACATCATCATTGTGTCATTTATAATTTTGCAGAGATGAATGTTACCAAAGTGGAAACCAAAATGACTGTCACTCTTTATACCTCAGTTTGCTGAGTGCGTTGGACGAAGAGATCGAAGGTAAGGGTTTAGTGCGAGAGACGATGAGCTTTTAAAGGCCAAGAACAGGACATAGAATTCAATGTACCACAAGTATTAAGATTTCGTGGTATGTACCACGTGATCAATTATCATTTTCGTGATACCATTCATTTTCACAGACGTGTTGTATTTTACAGGATGTACATCCTTGTTCGACGCGCATGCGCGACAAATATTCAGGTATTCGACGTGCGACCACGTGAGTATTTCGGAGTTCTATACTTATTACGTATGTTGTTAACACCAGAATCATTCGTTATCTATATTTATTGTATATCAACAAGTTCACATCTATTTATTTATTTACTTATTTATTTATCAATCTATCTATGCCATGATTCCTACTAACAGGTTGAAGAATGCCCGCCGGAGTGTACTAGATCACTGCTTTTGACTGTTGATGACAAATATGTAAGTTAACTTTATATTTTCACTTCTATCACGTATACATGTTATATTTGTGATATCTGTATACAATTGTGCTATAAACTTGTGTGTCTTTTGTACAATTTTATATATAACCGGTATAAAAGACAAGAGGGACGAAACCAAGACATTGTCCTTTATCAGTTGCAACAGCGTTAGAAATACAATAAACATCAGTACAACGTTTTGTTTTCAGTGTTCCGTTAATGAGAGTATCAAGCTTTTAGATGAGACTGTGGCCTTTCACGACGCCCAAGTACCATGTAGGACATGTTTGAAAGAGGAGAAACACTATGAAGGTTATCTCGTGTTCCTATGTGTCACTATAACATAAAAAGGCATACAATGTCTTTCATCAAAGACTGTCGGTACCTGTATTGTAACTATACAGAACATGAAGAGCAGTATAAAGTCTTTAATAGGTCATTACACTAGATAAAAATGGTGTGTTAAATTCGTTATTTGTGCACATGTGATTTACCTGAAGCTGTATGTAGCGAACTGTAGTGTAACAGTATATTTGTGTTTGTAATACTGATATACATTATCAAATTTACGTTAAGTGTTCATTCTTTGCTTTATTCTTCGGATCAGAATTCAGAATGAACTACTAATCCTAATGTCTAGGTCATTTTTTTCAGACACTATCACATTTAAACACTTCATCATAGAAAGCCCAGCACAAATACTTGTTCTACAGCTCTCCAGGTTTAAACAGGTATGTCAAAAACGATTTTATTTAAGTTACAGGGTTCATGTTTCTTGTCCTTTGATTTTTGTCATTGATATAAGTTGTTTATATAACGCTTTACTTCTGGTTCCTTTCCATTCATGTCTAATTCACAGTTTACTTATAAGACATAATTCAAAATTAACTTTTGGTGTCTATACCTTAAGTGAACACAGCCTATCTAAACCCTATCAGTTTTACCTGAAAACGGTACCGTCGTGAAAATCAAAATATAGAGTGTGCTCAAAAATGTAATATATGATTTATTTAAGTTACTAATTAATTGTTTTTGCAAGGATGTGTTTTCAACGGACGAACCACACGGAAGGCTGTACAAGTACGCGGGCAACGTTATGTACCCTACAGAGCTAACCCTTTTAGTCAGCAAACAGGTGACAAAACATTTTATATATATATATCTTACATGAAAGTACAAAATTTTTAGACATTTGATTGATTCCATGCAACTTAACATATATATGAAAACGTCACGCGACATGATAATCCAAAATTTTAAAACATTTTAAAGCTTAATTTGATCTTCGTCAGGGACCGTCCGGCAGGGAATGTGCACGTGTATGGTACGAGTTATATGGAGTTATCTGTCACGAGGGAGATCTTGATCAAGGACATTATTGGTGTTACGTAAAGAAGTACGGATGGAACCCGGATCATCTGTACCTTTGGCACCTGTGTGCCGACTCCTATGTCAGAAGACTAGAAATTGATGAAGAATGGCCTAACTCACCATTCGCTTATCTATTATTCTACAAGCAAATACAATCAACTCAAAAAAACTAATTAAATTATGAGAAAATTGTCGTGATCACATCAAAGCTAATATGTGATAAAGATATTTAAATATGACAAATCCGTATACTTTAGTATACAAATGTTTCAAATATAAATATGCGTTTTTTGTCGTCTCTTGACGGAAGATTGACTTATTCAGTTTACCTTGTATCATTCTTTGTGTTGTGATTAATTACATCGAACATCATAAAGAACATTAAAATAGTGTTTATGATATTCATATCAAAATTCATCAAGATAGAAAAAAATATCTATGAAGCTTGTGTATACGTATTAAAACATTAAAAAATGATGACAACTAATATGATATCGTGTTTTTTAGTCTTTCTGTGTTCGCTGATATGATATCGTGTTTGTTAGTCTTTCTGTGTTCACTAATATGATATCGTATTTGTTAGTCAGTAATGATATCGTGTTTGTTAGTCTTTCTGTATTCACTAATATGATATCGTGTTTGTTAGTCACTAATATGATATCGTGTTTGTTAGTCACTAATATGATATCGTGTTTGTTAGTCTTTCTGTGTTCACTAATATGATATCGTATTTGTTAGTCAATAATGATATCGTGTTTGTTAGTCTTTCTGTGTTCACTTATATGATATCATGTTTTTAGTATTTCTGTGTTCACTAATATGAAATCGTATTTGTTAGTCAATAATGATATCGTGTTTGTTAAGTCAATAATGATATCGTGTTTGTTAGTCACTAATATGATATCGTGTTTGTTAGTCACTAATATGATATCGTGTTTGTTAGTCACTAATATGATATCGTGTTTGTTAGTCACTAATATGATATCGTGTTTGTTAGTCACTAATATGATATCGTGTTTGTTAGTCACTAATATGATATCGTGTTTGTTAGTCACTAATATGATATCGTGTTTGTTAGTCACTAATATGATATCGTGTTTGTTAGTCACTAATATGATATCGTGTTTTTTAGTATTTCTGTGTTCACTAATATGATATCGTGTTTGTTAGTCTTTCTGTATTCACTAATATGATATCGTGTTTGTTAGTCTTTCTGTGTACACTAATATGATATCGTGGTTTTTTTTTTGTATTTCTGTGTTCACTAATATGATATCGTGTTTGTTAGTCACTAATATGATATCGTGTTTGTTAGTCACTAATATGATATCGTGTTTGATAGTCACTAATATAATATTGTGTTTGTTAGTCACTAATATGATATCGTGTTTGTTAGTCACTAATATGATATCGTGTTTGTTAGTCACTAATATGATATCGTGTTTGATAGTCACTAATATAATATTGTGTTTGTTAGTCACTAATATGATATCGTGTTTGATAGTCACTAATATGATATCGTGTTTGTTAGTCACTAATATGGTGTTTGTTAGTCACTAATATGATATCGTGTTTTTTAGTATTTCTGTGTTCACTAATATGATATCGTGTTTGTTAGTCTTTCTGTGTTCACTAATATGATATCGTGTTAGTTAGTCTTTCTGTGTTCACTAATATGATATCGTGTTTTTTTTTTGGTATTTCTGTGTTCACTAATATGATATCGTGTTTGTTAGTCACTAATATGATATCGTGTTTGTTAGTCACTAATATGATATCGTGTTTGATAGTCACTAATATAATATTGTGTTTGTTAGTCACTAATATGATATCGTGTTTGATAGTCACTAATATGATATCGTGTTTGTTAGTCACTAATATGATATCGTGTTTGATAGTCACTAATATGATATCGTGTTTGATAGTCACTAATATAATATTGTGTTTGTTAGTCACTAATATAATATTGTGTTTGTTAGTCACTAATATAATATTGTGTTTGTTAGTCACTAATATAATATTGTGTTTGTTAGTCACTAATATAATATTGTGTTTGTTAGTCACTAATATAATATTGTGTTTGTTAGTCACTAATATGATATCGTGTTTGTTAGTCACTAATATGATATCGTGTTTGTTAGTCACTAATATGATATCGTGTTTGTTAGTCACTAATATGATATCGTGTTTGTTAGTCACTAATATGATATCGTGTTTGTTAGTCACTAATATGATATCGTGTTTGTTAGTCACTAATATGATATCGTGTTTGTTAGTCACTAATATGATATCGTGTTTGTTAGTCACTAATATGATATCGTGTTTGTTAGTCACTAATATGATATCGTGTTTGTTAGTCACTAATATGATATCGTGTTTGTTAGTCACTAATATGATATCGTGTTTGTTAGTCACTAATATGATATCGTGTTTGTTCAGTGATCGGTTTATTCATTCGTTTGTCTTCTGTACTTTCCTAAATTTCTACAATAGTAACATGCAAACACATCGACATTATTCCTTAATGCTCCTTTTCGACAATCGAAAATAATCTAAAACCATTGAGCAACAGATTTACAGTAACATTGATTTAACTGTTATAATCTAAAGCCATTGAGCAACAGATTTACAGTAATATTGATTTAACTGTTATAATCTAAAACCATTGAGCAACAGATTTACAGTAATATTGATTTAACTGTTATAATCTAAAACCATTGAGCAACAGATTTACAGTAACATTGATTTAACTGTTATAATCTAAAACCATTGAGCAACAGATTTACAGTAACATTGATTTAACTATTATAATCTAAAACCATTGAGCAACAGATTTACAGTAACATTGATTTAACTGTTATAATCTAAAACCATTGAGCAACAGATTTACAGTAACATTGATTTAACTGTTATAATCTAAAGCCATTGAGCAACAGATTTACAGTAACATTGATTTAACTGTTATAATCTAAAACCATTGAGCAACAGATTTACAGTAACATTGATTTAACTGTTATAATCTAAAACCATTGAGCAACAGATTTACAGTAACATTGATTTAACTGTTATAATCTAAAACCATTGAGCAACAGATTTACAGTAACATTGATTTAACTGTTATAATCTAAAGCCATTGAGCAACAGATTTACAGTAACATTGATTTAACTGTTATAATCTAAAACCATTGAGCAACAGATTTACAGTAACATTGATTTAACTGTTATAATCTAAAACCATTGAGCAACAGATTTACAGTAATATTGATTTAACTGTTACCGTGATATTTAAGGCTTTATATTTCCGGACTCCATGTATTTGACTATCTAAAAGAGATATAGTAAATGCAATGTATTTCTCATTTTGTTATATTTTTCACTCACAAAATAGATTTTTCCGTAACAAAAGTGACTGAAGATGTCGTGACATATTAATATCATTGCAAAGAGATTGTACATGTGTAGTATTTTACAATAATTAAACATCAGTTCAAACAATCACAATAGTGGAAAGGACTCTCATTCTTTAAAGAAGATTTGTTCATAAATTCGCCATCGGATGATCATGTGACATTTAATTATCTATAAAAGATAGTTGTATCGAACTGTGCATGTGATTGGTTTAGTGTAGATGTAGATAAAAGCCAATAAATAAGACCAAACATGTTCAGAGTTTTTACCAATCAATAAAATCAAATTAACTTTAACGTTAAGCTGGTTTTTTAGGTTAAAGAGTTTTCCCGATCCACACTACCTCTCTTCTACCCCAGAGTGTTACAAGGGGTTTACCCTCCTAGAATGGAACACTGAATTTCAATAACGAAACTATGCATTTGGCCAAACCTACTGAAAACCCTCTGAGGATCAACTTTCGTTTTAAACATGGTTTAAAATTCTTTCAGTCTACTTTCGGTTTACGTTTGATGAAATCTATTCCATTCGTTCTGTAGTGATACTGCTTTAAAATATTAATCTTAATTAAAACAAACTCGAAAAATTATACGATAACTTCACACTTATAATATTTCTACTCCAATGACATTTTTACAAAAAAAAATAATAAACAAGTAAAGAACACGATCTTTTGAGCGAACACTTAAATTGTATTGGTAAATAATGTGGGCATCTGAAAACGAACACATCTTTTACAATAGGTTTTTCTCGTGATCATCTTGTGGTGTTAGTAACTGTCATTTATGTAAGCAATGCTATATGACAATGACGTCACGGCGCATGGGGAGAAAGTATAATCGATATCTCTCTGTTTATAATAAGCATCTCAAATTTCCTGGATCCCACTAATTATCCCTGTCTTTTTTATTATTATTCAAACCACTTCATCCTTCCGAAAGGATACATTTTTTGATAGTTGTATCTCTTTCTACCCCTATGAAGTCATTCCTCTCTCCCATGGAGAGCAACAGTTTACACGTTAACGACATCGCTTTCCTTAGAGCCTTGAATTCTGGATTTACGACAATAAAAACAATGAGAAAAAAATATATTTTCTTGGTCAATAGATCCACCCCTGCCGTTCTCTTGAGACTCGACGAAGGACGATGTTTTGAACAAAAATAACTTTTTATCTTAACATACTGCTGTTCACATATCATGTCTCGTTTAGTTAATATTAGGTCATTTAAAGAAGACGCCGGACGGACGACGAACGACTCACCACTGCATAATATCTAATTCTGTTCAAGCTGGAGAGGCAAACACGCATTTTTATGATACCAGTAAAGTAACTAGCAATTAAACATACTAAGTCTTTTACTGAAAACTACAATCTTACGTATGAAAGACACACACCCCACCCACCAACACACACACACACGACCAGTTTCAATAACGTTCAGTTACCTCATAGGTCCCAGAAAATATATGTTTATACATTCTGAACCGTGTTACTTGGTTTCATGACCAAATGTTTCAACTGCGTAATAAATGTTCTCGATAAAAATAAAATAGTTTATCGATGTTAACGGAAATGTCTACGACGACGATAAATGATACCCACCGGTCACTGGCGACAGACATTCACGGCCCTAGCGTTGATAAGTACACAGCCTTTATCACCAAGTCCAAACCACCATATGTTGTGTCACCTTCCACTCGTGTCTCCTACTTTCACTTTGCCGCTGTTTTTCAGAAAACTGATGTCATAACTTACTTTCACTTTCCGATAGACATGCATAGGCATGAAGAAATGTTATTGCGTCGATTCACTGATATGTTAACTGAAATATCAAAATGGAAGTATGAAAACGAAAGTACTAAAACGAAAGTAAGATTTGCTGGATTGCTAAATGTGTTGTAGCATACCCTCAACAAGGTGACAGGTGAGCAGTCATATTAGAGTCGTCATACTGTTTTGTTTGTATCATACATTCAACAAGGTGACAGGTGAGCAGTCATATTAACGTCTTCATACTGTTTTGTTTGTATCATACCTTCAGCAAGGTGACAGGTGAGCAGTCATATTAGAGTTTTCATATTGTCTTGTACGTTTTCTAAGATATTATTGGACAGTGATATTTGCAAACTTTAATCGTCTGTTTTGTGTTGTGTACCGAACGATGGTTACGCTAACATTTTTTGTAAATAACATATCTATTTCTTACAAATGAATTTATTTTAAAGAAAAATATGATTGCTATACACGATAGAAGGGGGACATTTATACTGAACGAGTGAAGACGCTGTTATACACGTCATGCATAGCTAAACTGTATGTCTACATGGAAATCTAATCATTTGATCTCTTTAAAATGACAGATCAGATCTACAAATGATTATTGTACGTGTGTTTGTAGCTTTAATCGTGTAATGCGTATTTCTTCTCGTGAGAATAGTGTGTCTCCCTAAGTGAATTTCTTTTTTTTTCCCCATTATCATTATTTTCTGGTTAACTATGCATTACTCAAGTTGAATAAGTTAGAAAAGAAAATGAAACTACATATTCGATTCTCGGAAAACAAAAAAGAAAAATTGCATTGTATATCATTCAAGCAGGATGCAATCATGATTTTAGTTTGTAAATATCAACATCTCAAAGAATACACTGTTTATGACACTTCATCATCCTCACATAAAGAGCTCTCTGATGAGGAGGACAATTTTGATATATCTTATTGGATCATAATCTTTGTTTGGTGACGTGTCTGTTTTGTTGATTTTATCTTAGACTCGTATTAATCTCTATATATTACCTCATATTTAAACATATTACCAAGAAGGCGCTATGGCATCCAGGAACATTGGTAGAACAAAGTCGAGCAGTTTACGACATTTCCTTTCGCCGACAATACGAGGTGTGTAATCACTTCCTTCAACAATACCTACTTTTCTGAGTAATAATATACGTAATATATTTTTATACATTATATACTTATATATATAATGCATTCAAATATGTAATGCATTTATATATATTATTTATTAATATACGTTATGTATTTAAATATGCAATGTATTTATATATATTATGTACTTATATGTAATGTATTTATGTAAGTTATGTATTTATATATTATGAATGAATATTTTACAATCATTGATAAAACAGTTTATTATACTTTGAACATAACACTTTCAGTTGTATTACATAAAGATTGTCATAATGAACTGAAAGTGATACATGGAAATTCAATCACTTGTAAGTACAACATATTTCACATGATAATGATTTCACATTTTAGTTAGTTTCCTTTTTCGATTATACAGGGAAAGGTGTTTGGAATTCAACAAACCAGACACATGTACCTGTGGGATCAGGAAGAATGTCGAAACATTCCAAAACCAAAAGTTCTGTAGCTCATCACGACCCGAACTCAACAGCTAGAAACGTCTCGCAGTCAGTACAGAAAGTGTGTTACTATGAAAACTATTGGACGGTATTCTTGATTGTTTTGCAATTTTTCGTAAAGTAAATTACTTTTGTTTTATATGTTGTCTTGAATGTGTATTTATAGTAACAATTTGTCTCATTTTAGCAACCTTATTCACCTGCTACAACAAATCTTTTCTCTGCTTCACATCCCCAGCAAAGAGGTAGGTACAACAGCCTGTTAGTACATATCACAGAGAAAAAATAGTATTTTGCATTTTATCAATTTATATTATCACTGTTTCGTTGGGTTTTTTTTCAGAAATTATAGGATAATGGCAAATTATCATAGTTACGTATAGTGGTATTTTAAATCAGATTGTAAAAATAATGTAACAGAACTAATCGATTGAATATAAAGTAACGGTGTCTTATTTTCCATGTCATACCTTAGTAAATACGCTGGTGTTTCCCAACCAACCCAGCCATTACCAGCTAGTAATGGTATCTCTTATTTTGCACAGCAGATGGTGCACGAAATGAAAACACAGAAATCCGAAAGTCAGGAACACCACAGGTGACACAAATATAGTTTATTTTAGAGAAAAAAAGAAAATTAATGTTATTAGACTACATTCTACTTTCTGTTTACAAAGTGAAATACAGTCCAGTTATTAATATGAATAAGTAATTTCTGAATTTCATTGAATATTCGGTCTAGCACAAACACCTGTAATATAAGAATTATTTGATTTCGAAGTTCTGTCTACACTATCAGGCAGCTTGATATATAGTGTTCAGTCTTCACTTAACAGTTGACTTGAGACTTTATTTGCTATGGTCTATGGGAGGCAGTGCTAATTCCTATAAGTTCCCTGAAAGTGTCTCAGCACCTCAGTAAATGAAAACAAGCAAAATAGTTATCCTTGCATTGTCATGTCCATATGTCTTATAGGATAAGTTCTGTCATCGCACTGAGGCGGTGTTTCTGAATTATATTTTTGTCACACTAATGATTTGTCCAATAGGAAGTCTCCTGTGGCCTGTTGCAATGCACCATTGGATTTACCATAGATAAACAGGTGACAGTAAAGGACATCAAATGGCTAGCTTCGAAATTCCCCACAGCTGGAACGTAAGATACCTTATTTCTATAGAAAATGGAACTGCTTAAGAAATGTTTTTTATCGGAAGTAGCAGTTGTGTGGTAATGTGTGTACAACACAAAATTTATTTGCCAATGTAATATGACAATATATTAACTGTAATAGAAATAGCGCATATTAATTGAGAAATATTAATAAACATTGCAGTTACGTTAAAATGTCAGTATGGAACAAAGGAAAGCGTAAAAAGAAAAAGACATCTGTGATAAAAACAGAAACAGAAGGAACACGTGTCTTTTGGGAGGAGTTGAAGGTCAGTATAATGTCACTTACGGAATGTGTTTCTCAGCTAGAATGAGATTAGTCACGAATGGTCTCCATAGAATACATTAAACCTAGAACACCTATAAACAAAAAATAACCCACTCAGAAAATCTAAACACTGACCAAAACGATTAACCCTACTGAGTACATCTAAACTAGGACTACCTGGGTACTGGGTATAAACTAGGGTACTGACCAATATTAATAGTTATACAGAGTACATATATTAAAAATTAAACATGAAATATCATTTGTTAATAATTATAAACACACCACGCGATTTAATTGTTTTCCACCGTTCTACATATATTTTTTCACAGGAAGAAACTTCGAATGAATTCTTGACATTATCTGTGTGGACCAAAGAAAAATTCAAGAAAAATCAGCCAATCGGAGGAGCATTCATTCCACTACAACGCATGGAAAAGGGGAAATTATTCACACAGACATATTCTCTCAAACCTTGCACGGTAATTATTTCAGCTTAATTTACCCTTATTCTTTCTGTGAACCATTTGGTTCGACCGATTTGATATAAAAGACATCCTTACGATATTTGAATGTATATGTCTAAACACCCATGAAGAATATATTGAAGATATCTTATGGAAATGTTAATACGTCACATACATTTTAACAGAAAGGCGACCTAAAAAGTGATGATCAAGTTCGCCTTTCCATAAAGTTGACAGATTCCAAATTTAGAGAGGAACCAAAAAGTCAGAATACAAAGCAAGATTGCAGTGTAAGTATGAATATACACAAATATCATATACGAAAATTATACATGATATATTATAAGTTACAATATGTTACAAATTACAGTGTCCGGTACATATATTATGTTGCTTTTTTACAACCCAATTCGAAAAATACGCTCTTTGAATTCCTTTTTTAAATCGCTATCATTTGGGGACAAGCTCAACGCACTTTGTACAATTTCTTTTAAATTGCGTCAAATTTGGCAAAATAAACGCATTTTGAAACCTGCATTTCAAATTGCGTTAAGAAATGGACAAAGTCAACGCCTTTTTAAAAATTGTGCAATTCTGGCCTGTATTCCGCCATTGCTTCTGTATCATACACTTATTTCGTCCTTCTAGGACCCCATGATGCCTTAGGGTTTAACATGTTAAAACGTATAAGCATTATTTTCTGTTGTCTATATAGTCATTTCATTATACTGTAGACAAATAAAGACAGACTCGGTAATATTGAATCAGCTAAAGATTAGATGATGAGGTGAATTTGGTGACAACGTTAGAATCTAAGTTATCGGACAGTTGTACATATAGTGAAAATAAGACATTTATATTGTGGTTTCTAGCCGGGAAAAGAAAAACCAGAGAAAGACTTCGAACCCAATCCAAATCTGAATTTCTCTGCGAGAGGCACCACAAGATTTCACTCACAGAACGAGTCATTTGCTTTTCAAGATGTAAGAGATTCATTTTTTTAAACAAACAAAATATTTTGATGTTATAAGCGCATTCCTGTTTCCTTTCTCTATTATCAATGTAATATTAACGTCCATTTCAGAATGTCCTTTTCTCCATCCCTTTTTTACCATTCTGACACTAGTGCTTTCAGAAGTCGTGAAATCTATTCCTGTGCTCTACTAATCGACTGTCCTTGATACTATCGTATGATCTACTAATTACTTATTGGTTGTCCTTAAATATATTTTAACCTCATCAACTCTTTGATCTACCGTACGTGGAAGGATGATGTATGATAGATACAGCCACGCTTGGACAGAGTCAGACAACTCAAATATTAGAATTTTGTAATCCCGCAACTTACTCAATATATTGGTAAATTTGACGTTTGTTGGTCATGGCTTTTGGTATATTAATAATCTCTGTCCTTTTAAAGCACTCTATGGTTATAAACAACACCAACTCAAGTATAAAAGTCAGTTTAAAAAAATTAATAATACAACAAAAAGACCTCATATATGTATAATTATCACACGTCTCTCAAACACCTTGCAACAGCAACAGAAACCAAAAGAATTGGAGATTATTGGTGAATTCCGCTAAATATTAGATAGGTAGATGATATTACGGTTAACTGCGTGTGCACGAGAGCACCAATAGCACTGAATATTACTCACAAAATACAATAAACATGTCTTTAATCTTAATAATCTTCTATGGAAAACCTTAAAACTGATCGACATATTGGAGAATATTGGAGACTATGCATAATACAAAGGTATTAATTCAAGTGGGAGTGATATTCTTTTCTTAACAAGAACGCTCGAGTATTTAGATAGTTACCTCTGCAGCAGATTGTTGAGATTGGATATAATAACGTCAGATCAATGCTAATGTCACAAGAGAACAACCGTCCAAGTAGAGGAGTAAACTCGCTCTCCTTGAATTTCTGCGGTTGCCAACTATTTCTACTGGAAGTCACCCAATCAAAATACATGACACAAATTGAATAACCCGGATGTAAAAATTCTCTGGCTTTTACGTGCCGATCTAATTATATACACGTATACAATGAAATCTGAGAGATCCAAATGGAAAAACAAATATGGCGTTCTACAATACAGCAGGCGGTAGACTTATAGTTGAAATTTTCAGTTATTGGGAACTAGAAACCTATTAGAATGATATGTATGACATAGTAATGACAGAAAACATTCTTGATAAGGAATAGGATTTGGATTTTTATGTTACATTAGTTTAGAAAACTGAGCCACAAATAGACGTCAAGGTAATGACAGTATATCAGAGTGCGGTGGTAACCGGTCGTAATATGGCAATGCCCCTAAACTTGAACAAACTAGGTTAACACATATGTACAAAAACTATAGATAAATTTAACCTTACAATATCCAGCAAGTAATGATAATTTACAACTGTACACTTCAATTCTAGCGATACAGACTCTTTTTCTATACTACATCAGTGGCATTGCTGAGGATATAAAATCCACCATCAGAGTTTTTGCAGATGATAATATCATATACATGGCCATAACATAGCAAGAAGTCAACTCCCTGTAAATAGATTTCGATAGGTTAGCACTTTGGGAGGAAAAATTGAAAATAGCTTTCCACTCTGGGAAATGTCAAGTCCTATCATTCACCAAAAATAAACATTTTATTTGTCATTCGTATATGTTTCAAAATCACCAATTAGAACATTCAAAAGAGGCAAAATACAATGGTATTACCATCAAGTCCATTTACACAATATCACAAAAAAGCTAATACCACTTTGGAAATCCTGAGGCACAATTTGAAAATTTCATCTAATAACATCAAAGAAAAAACCTATAAGTTCATTGTCCGCCATCAGGTAGAATATGCCAGCGTAGTATGGGACTCTTACTTGAAAAAAGATATAAGACAAGGTTGAGATGATCCAGCATAGGACTGCCCGTTTTGTTGCCAATCGCTATCATAATACTTACAGCGTAGGCAAAATATTTGAACATCTGAAATGGGGTAGTCTTGCTAATCGCAGGAAAGATGCAAGGCTGGTAATGTTTTACAAAATATACTATTTAATAGTAGCCATTACGTCCAAACATCTCAGACTAACTTCCAGTCAAACAAAGAATAGTCATCAGTCTTCTCTCAAAACTATTTCTTCTCTAAAAAATCAAAGATTGGAACAACCTCCTTTCCGAAATTGTTTCTTCTGAATCTTTACTTTCTTTCAAAGTGGTGATTTCTGCTCATCAGCATCAATTCTGTTCCCTTTTATTCTCAGCGGATATTTTGTCTCTCTCAAACATGCTATAACCCTCACTAATTTGTAGTTGATCATTACTTGATAGAAATCATAAAAAGATATGTTAATCACTATCACTCATAGACATGCAGACTGTAACTAATTATATATTAGTGAGGTCATTAAATTTTTAAAAGTAGAATTATTAATAACGGTAAACTTCATGAATTAGATGAAATATTCATATTCTATCTCTTTGTACCTGCATTAGCTATTTGTACCTCTGAAGCTTCCACACCTATTCTACACCTAATCAGCTTCTAAATAGCTAAAATCTTTATCTTTACACATTCTTTTGTATCTATGACAGACAGACAGACTCTTTATTTCCTATTATTATTAGTATTTAAAGTCAGTTGATATATATCAGAAATATACTGCCATATTGCACACCAAATTCTCCCAATCATACCTCTTCAATTGTCCATTTGGTCGACATAAACTAGACATTATTAAACAAAATATAGGGAAACCTCTTTTGTATTCAACACACTCATTAGATCACAAGATTTAAACAATTTACGGCACTATGGCATAAAATGAAAGGCTATGTAGGCACTGGATATTCCATATAAAGTATGCAATACATTATCATGTTAAAAAAATGAACGAATATTTCATAGCTTCTGGTAAATTCCACATACATATAAGCAATTTTTTGCCATGTAATTTGCCCTAATATGAGATTGTTCTTTTGATTACAATGGATGAAATCATATCTGAACAACTTGTTTAATAAAATGCTTCCACCATATCTATGGAGACACAAATATGTTAGTGAAAAGTGAATAAAAATGATTTAATATTCAACTTTTTTCAACTCTGGAATAAATCCCATCGTTATATCAGAAAAAATCTCCGAACAAAAACTGATATAATCCAATGATGAATAATGACATCCAAACAAGTTGCGTATTTCCTAGACACCTATAATTCCAAAATGTTATATTTGTGAAATGCTTAGAAATTACACTTTCACTATAGGGGCTTTATTATCTTTAACCTCAAATTTCTCGATGTACAGTGTAAAGTTATTATGGAAGAAAGCAAATATACTTTTGTTTTTATGGTTTGTGATTTTTTTTATATTTATTGTCTTAATATTTCAAGAATGTTTCTTTAAATACAGACTATGCTTTTTACATGCTGTAAATCAATGCAAAATGAAATAGAAATTTACAAAATATTGTCAAAACGATGATTCGTAATAATGAAAATGTCACTTTGATAGCACTCGTGATCATTAAACAGGCAATTTTACCTTCAATGTATACCAAAGAAGGTAGTTTTGGAGTATAATACAGGACATATCACGTACACGATATACTTCCATTCCACTTTTAAACACAGTAAGTTTATCCTTTTGTGTTCATAAGATCAGGCAGATAAAGTTTTGACGAAATTCTAGACTTCACATAATTTGTTTCTCTTCATGGTAACTTCTTGAAGTATTGATTTTCTGACAATTTCATTTCCACCTTTGTTTACACAATGTTTTATTGTGTACCTGGGTATTATCAGTTTCATAAGCATGAGTGTATTTTCGTTAAATTCAGACGGAAAGAGTGATGAACAGACCAGGACGCAAAAAGCCTGGTAAACAGTCACAACTCAACAAAACGTCAGTCACTGAGGCTTTCCAAAGAGTAAGAAAACTTGTATCATTTTAAATATTTTTATTTTATCAATTAATCATTTCAATCAATGTATTTATGTTCAAAGCAATCATCAACATGAAACTGGTCCATGGTATTTATCTGCTTAATACAATCAATTAAAAATTAAAGAGATTTAGTTTTTTTAATGTATATATTTTGAACTAATATCAATTTGAATAATTGAAGCATTTTCACACAAAATTTTACATCCTTTCTAGATTAAACATTAAAAAATATTAGTTTCAAAGTACCGCATTCAATTACTAAAATGAACAAGGGAAAACTTTTTTCAATAGCTGTTTATATGAAAGGTGATAAAGAATAACACCCACACAAGAGAAGAGCCTTTTAATATGAAATATAATTAGCTGTATTAGAGCCAAATGATAAAAAATCTACACCATACAGTTGTTTTGTCCTGTATGATTCTACAAAGCCAAAAGAGTTGAAACGTTGTAGGTGTTTTAAGAAAAACAAAATAGGAAGAAAAAACATATCAAAATATAAATGGAAAGGTACCCCAACAACTTAAAGAATTTTTCTTAATTTGCAACATAAGATGATTTTATAGAAATCTCAAGTACATTTGGAGACCTTGAATGGCAGAAGAAAACTAAACATAGCGAAAAAACACAGTTCTTTGTTGGACAAGTTTTATTTTATACCACATCGGAACTAATAGACTTCTGAATTTTGAAAATGATACATATTACTAAATAAGACAATCATGAAGAGTTCCATATAAAATGCATTTTGTCTTTACAGACTGGAAAGCAAGGGATGCAAGATGCAACTGTCAAACAGCAATCATGGCTCAAAAGTACCCCAGTCAACGATGTGACGAGGAAAGAAATAGCATTTCCTTCTGCAAACAGAAACAGCAGTTTTTCGCCTCCAGTAAGAAACTTATGTAGATTTATTTGTTATTGCATTGTTTTAATTTATCTATTTTTGAAACAAGCTTGTAACTACTCCTCCGTCAACTTGTTCTACGTCTTCTTATAACTATGGTCCAAATGGGCGCATACTTACTGGTGCTGTAGGCAGTAATCAAATATTCACCGGTAAGCTTTTGGAGCTTTTCATGAAGGGTCCTAAATATCCTGAAATCCGGTCTGTCGGAATATGAATTTTAAGATACTTATGGATTCTGAAAACTAAGCCAAGGAAAGGGTGAATTGAGAACATGCTCACATTGGATTACTTATTTGAGTGGGTAAACTGATTTGCAGATCGAAATCTAAAATGAAAACAAAACACAGGTCAGCTTTCCTCGATCCTGATGTTAAATCCTAACTTTAAGATTTATATGATATGGTGTTATTGTGTCTGCAGATAAGGTGTCCAATAACCTTTGACAAAAGTACTATCAAATCTAAGTTATTGTCTTATTGTGATACTGTTTACCCAAAAAGTGGATTTAATAGTGCAAATTTTAAAGATTTCCAATCTTTTGACCAATCTGCGACAGCCTCTTGTGAAAATACATTTCTTCTCTAAGAATATTTGATATTTCCAATCTGTGTACCACCATACTCCATTCTACACTGAAAGAACCTCTTATCGTTAGTTTGTTATGAGAGCTTTCTTTCCTAAGGAAGGTGGACAGCGTTACAAATATATGGTTGTGAACACTATTCATACGCATATTTTGAGAAAAATACATCAAAATGAATCATACAATGCTGAATTTATCAAAGAGCTTATGAAAACAGTACACAAAGAAATGCAAAGTCGTCTAATTTTACTTTCAGATTTATTTTTGTTGTCTTGCCTTTAACAAACAAGAAATCTGTAACCACGTCAAATGTATATACCAACCAGAACTGGAAATTAAGGACACTACAGACTATTCTACATTAGTCGCTTATCTCGATCTCTTCCTACAAAGAAACTCCCATTGAAAACTTTCAACCAAACTGTATGATAAAAAACATGTTAATGTTCCTGTTGTAAAATGTTTCATTTCTGGATAGCAACACCCCTTCATCTCCACCTATGGTGTTTACATGTGATACTTGATTCAATATTCAATGACCTGTTTCATTTATGACAATTTCGTGTAAGAAGTAGGACTAAAATGTAACACAGGGTTGATGACAATTATGGGGAGGTTTAACAGTCATCATAGTGATCTCATTGAGAAATATTCAATTTCTTTGTGTAATTAAAAGCTAGACATGAATGATGCTCGTTAGTTTGCAGGTTGGTTCCGTTGTTGTATGTCTTGTTCCCCATTTCAGAGTGTGATATTACCGATTGAATTGACATAGATTTACATGGCAGGCATTGTCAATGAAGCAGAAGATGATTACTCTGGTGGAACACCTGGTCTTATTCTCCTCATATTTTTTTTCAGGAGTCTCCATATAAATCTGTACATTGTTTGTATTTTACTCTACCCACATTCAATTTGAGTTTGGATTATGATTATTTTGATATGTTAATATTTTTTTAAGTATTCTTAATCCTTTACAATTACCTGCTGTCACAAAATCATCTTTGTTTTCACTTTTCAGAAAAAAAAGCCCTGTCAAGATAACAGTGCACCTTGGAGAATAGATCCACATTATATTGATTATCACCAAACGAGGACTGACGACAAACCTAAGGTAAAGACAGGTCAGCGTGAATCAACAGTTGAGGACAAACCTATGGGAAACCGTCAACATTCTAGCACTCTTCCTAATTTACAGGTTGATGACAACACTGTGAAAAGTGATCGAAGTAACAACTTCCTCCAAAATACCAGAGTTGACGCCAGGCATGTTGTAAATGTCCCAAATCATAATGAATGTTCTGATATAAGGGTTGATAACAAGTCTTGGGAAAGTAATCAAAGCCAATCTCTTTACCAAAAATCTGAAGATGACGACAGGAATCAATATGAAAATGATCATTACAAATGCAAATCTTCTTTTAACCCTATGAACACTCTTTCAAAGTCTGTCACGGCTCCTAATAACATTGTTCACTCATCAGCTTCACAAAAGGTAATATGTACCGTTTCCCGAGGTGTCACAAACGAGATGGCCCAGTTTGATAATGATGATAAATCTGCTGATCGCAATGCCCAAGGAAACAATGAGAAGAACAGTAATGGCAGCCAAAACCATTCTGTGGTGAGTCTAACCAGTCGACCAGACAAACAACAAGACATATATATATATTGTACATTCTAAGGTATTCTTTATGAAATTTGGGTAATTCATTAGAAATAAATCTGTTAAACCTTTTGATATGTATTTCAAGAATATCCTTAGCCATTTCCTCCACCCCACCCTCTCTTTCTCTCTCCCTAATCTCGTGATCTTACAAGGTCACCATGATTTCACTAGCAAAATCATATTTTCTTTCAACAACCTAATTTAAACCCGATCAATATTAACCTCATCCTAGTTCTAAAGTACATCAACATACGGGTTTGACCACTTCCTTAGATAGAGGTTTTTGTTTTTGTTCTTGTTTTCATAGCTTGCACAAAACATGAAAGCTTTATTCTAACTTTTAACTATCCTTAATCCTGAACCGTTTGCCTGCTGTAACAAAACAAATCTTTGTTTTCATTTTAGAAGGAAAAACAGCCCTGTCAAGAAAATACTAAACCTGAGGGAAAGGATCCCCATCACACTGATCATTATGGCACTGAAGACATACCTAAAGTAAAGACAGATCATCCTGAATCGGCTGTTGAGAAACAACCTATGGGAAATGTTGAATACTGTACCACTCATTCTAAATTACAGGTAAATGAAAACATTTTGAAAAGTGATCGAAGCAACTTATTCCCCAAGAAAACCAAAGTTGACTGCACTCATGAGGTTTATGTCCCAAATCACAATGGACATTCTGAAATTAAGATTGACAACAACACTTGGAACAGTATTCATCCAAAATCCGAAGTTGACGACAACCTTGAGGGAAAGGATCCAAACCATAAACGTCCTGATTTAAATTCCGAAGTTGAGGAACACTTTGAGGGAAAGAATCAAAACAAAAATTATCGCTCTGAATACTCATCTCCTTATGATGGTATGTTGAATACTCCTATAAAATCTGCCACGACCTCTAATGGCACTGGTCAAACATCAGGTTCACCAAAGGAAAAATGTATTGTATCCCATATTATTACGAAGGAAAGAGTCTTGGTTGAAAGTGATGATGATAAACTCGCTGTTCGCCATATCCAAGGAAACAATAAGCAGAATCGTAAAAGCAATGATAACCGTTCTGTGGTGAGTACATTTATCCAGTTGACTATAGAAACAATAATTACATACATTGTATTTCATCCAAAGGTCATAGCTCAGCTACAAAAAACGAGACCAAAAGAAAAGCAAAAAGCCTTAAATGGGAAATGTAAAACACGCCTATATCAATGAAAGATTTCCATAGTAACAAGTGCATATAGATTTGCCAAACTGTATTTGAACAAAAACAGAAGATTCAACAGTAATGTTCGAAAAACATTCAAATGGTCAAAGAAACAATTGGGAGGTGCATCAACTCCTAAATGGATTTCATAATTTTCAATGTAAGATGATTGCAAAAGAACATCAAGTATCTATGCCGAGTCTGAAGAAAGCCAAACACATCAAACAGTAGTAGTGGGATTTTATACCACATAGGAATGCAAAGCCATCTGAATATCGAAACAACACAAATTACAAAATGACATTTAGTCATTGTTTTGTTTTTAAAAATCAATTTTACATCTTTATGCAAACATTTTTTTTATAAAATGCTTGTTGCAATTACAGACAGGAAAGCCAACGAATGTACCCAGTCAAATTACAACTGTCAAACAACAGGCGTCGCTCAACAGTCCCTCAGTAAATGATAGTAAAAGCAACAATAACCATTCTGTGGTGAGTACATCTAACCAGTTTACCAGACAAACAATATATATGTATTAGCTCAGATTATGGAGGCCAAAGCTTATCTTAAAATTGCATGATATTTAGTCTTAAATTGGCAAGGTACATTAGACATGTATATGAATGACAGATTTTCATAATTACCTTTATCTGAATAAAAACATCACTTATAAAATAGAGCAAAAAGAACATCTAAATATAAGATAAAGAAATAAATCTATCCAAATTTTTATGCAGTGACTGACCAGAAACTGATCTGAATACGTCATGATGCAAATAGATTTTCTAACCATGCTGGGCAATTGTACACAGTAAATATTCCGAAATTTAAGCTATTAAATTCCTCTACATAAAGACGTCTGCTCAAGGCTAGCCATTTTGTTTACAAGGAGTTTGAAAGACTAAGACGTATTAATCTATAGTTCGCTTCTTTAATAATGCCAGAAACTGACCTACTACTTTTTCCTTTAGTAGCAAGCTATTATCAGATTATTAATAAACTACCTGCTTAATGTTCTGTAAAGAAAAAGTCGATACATTCAACGTTTCCTTAGCTGTATAGTTTTGAATAAGGACCGCAGCACCTTCTCAATTGTGATTGGTTTGTTGAAAGCTCAGACGATACATTTTTTTTACAAGATAACATTTTACTCTGAAACTGGGGAATAACAAATAATGTATCATTTACCACTGGGCCCCATTAATGGGACATTAGCGGTATTTTAATTACAAATATATATAATTACTTTTCACCAGTTAGCTTGTAACAACAATAACATAAATACTTGTGCTTGTAATATTGAACATTGTTCTTTTGGCATTCTGAACTTCATGTGATATTATATAAGTAACGGTAAGTAAGGACCTGTTTGATTTCAGCATATATCCACGGTCAATGCAGTTCCTGGTATACAATATCAACAGAATGATGTTTCTAGAGGTGAGATAAAATACTTTAACTACTTAAACTACTCGCCGGCATCAAATCTGTTATTGATAGAATTCATTAAGTAAACATTGAAATCTTACATATTTATATAAAATACATATGTTTGCTTAATTAAAATGATAATTTGTTGCTAAAATTTAAATCTAATATGATGTTGTGTCTGCATTTCTTCTTTGAATGTACATTTCTAATTTACCACTTTCTCATTACCAATCCTCATTTTTGTATATTTAATACGATTGTTGTTTCGACAGGACAAACTAAAAAGCAACGGACAAGCCATAGAACGGTAAGCAATAAAAATCTGGTATCAAATACCTTGGGAAATCATAGAGTTTTCTACTTATAAACTTCATCCTTCTAATCTTTTTGTTATCATTATGAATACAGTTAATCATTGACAAAAACATGTCTATAATTGTCCACTTCATCATACATATAATAGGTTTGTCTAGGTGCCAAGAATAACAGATAAATCATACCAAGTACAATCAGTCAGTCCCTAACTAAAAGTCATCAGGTCCACAGTCCCTAACTAAAAGTCATCAGGTCCGCAGTCCCTAACTAAAAGTCATCAGGTCCACAGTCCCTAACTAAAAGTCATCAGGTCCACAGTCCCTATCTAAAAGTCATCAGGTCCGCAGTCCCTAACTAAAAGTCATCAGGTCCACAGTCCCTAACTAAAACAGTCATCATCCCTAATTAAACCAGTCATCAGGTCCATATAATCTTTATTCATATGTATTTATCTAAATGTAGTCACTATTTTCAAAAAATTAATCTATTTGTTATTATCCATTTATTTTAGGGAATACCCAATGTTGGAAATACGTGCTACGCAAATAGTGTTCTACAGGTAACATTAACTGATTTATGCTTTTACAATAAAAATGTGTTTGGTCGTTACGCAGTTGATTTTTTAAAAAATCCATTGAACTTTGACTCTTTCTTGCCTTCTACATTACAGAGAAATATAGCAGGCATTTAGGTCCTCAAGTTTTAGATATTGCATACTTTTGTAGAGTATACATAATGTATTCTTGGTTTTATTAAAGGATAACAGCTATATTTCATTGGGTTGGGCAGAAAGTTCAAACATACACAACGAATATTTCATTTTTTTTTTTTTTTTATTTATTTATTTTTTTTTTTTTTTTCGCCTACAAGGATTTTACCAATCTGTTATTTCTTTATTATCATTACTCAACCATAAAATATACAGTATTTTCACATCCAAGGTACAAGTCTTTGAAGAATACATATAAGGATAAATAGAGTAAAATGTTCTATTTGATAGCGCTCTAAAAGTGATATTCACCCTCAATCGTTCATGCGCTTCTCTGGACATAAAACTATGAATATAAAAATATTTTTAATGAGGATTATAAATGGCGAGATTACCAGTATCATTCAGTTTTTCCAGGTTGTTTAAATTAGGACTCGGCTTAGGTATCTTATCAAATTTGTTTTTAAAATGTCACATTATCTTTAGGTCCTGGGAAAAACACCTTTCTTGCAGAATTGTCTTGAGGAGGATAATGTGAGTATATCTGTTTAGAATAATGATATATCAAGTAAAAGCAATATTGTATATGATTAAGATTTTTTCATCCTTTAGTATTCTGAATGCTGCACTTACAATGTACTTTAAGTGACAACTGAGTTATGCCCTTGGTGCTGGCGATAAGTACTAGAAGAACTAAACAGCTGTATGATACAGTTTAATTCATTTTTTGACTACACCGTATATAGATTTATATTGACAAATGCTAATCACCTGTGTATATTTTGTGCTATTTTATGTAAATTTTGCATTACAGAGATTGACAAGAAGTGCCAAGCTGTTGCAGAAAATATTGACAGAATTAAATTTGGAAGACATTGGTTGTGTAAACAGAGGCCTGGTGACATCGTTGTTTGATTCTGTGTTTACCAGGTATGTTTTTATTAGCATGTTTACAGAATATAACACCTGTCATGGAACCAACAGACGTTTAATTGATTGTTCAGATGTAAACATCTTCCTCTTTATTTAATCACATGTTAATTGTTTTTAAAAAGTGTAAAATCTTTATTTTTACACATTACAGGCAACTGTAAATCTCAAAATTCTATAAATAAACGTTTCAGAATCCTTGTCCATTTTTAGGGTAGTAATGTGCTAAACATCTTTATATTACTGCTACCATAGACAACATCATTATGTAAATGCTTTGACATATACAAGAGTACACAGATTCAGAGATTGTAAACAAGGAGGCTTTGTCTGCACGTATAACTATTGATACAAGTTAAGTTACAAACCACTCACACAGTTGTATGACAAGTAGTGTGAAAGAAAATAAATAGTTTTATTGTATGACTTTATGTTTTCTTCATACCATAAACATTTAACTGAATTTAATTTTATAACAGGGATGATTCGTTCAGGATAGGAATACAAAATGATAGCCACGCATTCCTTCTTTCACTCCTGAATTGTGTGAAGGCTGATTCAAGTAAGTAGATTTCTTACTGTATCTACAATGTACTATTAGTGCAAAATTTTACAACATGCTCAAAAAAAAACAACTAAGATTGTATGAACATAATAGTTAACAATGATTGTTATTTGAATTTCATGAATTTTATGTAAACATCATTAACTATATCAAAAAGTGTGACATTTTAAAACAAAATGACAACTTAAAGACTAGGAAAGCTTGCTATCATAGCAAAATCACTGCCTCGCTTCCATTTTTGTGGTATAACAACGGTGCAAATTTTTGCTGAAAACAATAATCACTGCCTCGCTAGCATTTTATAAAGTAAAGCATTGGCAAAGTGAACTAGAAATAGTCACCACTTTGTGGTATAACAACGGTGCAAAGTTTTGCTGAGAACAATGATTTAAGTTTTGAGAACCTTCTATGATTGCTTTAACATCATAAAAACATTGTAATTTCTGTACAAAAGTAACTTGGTATATACATACTTTGAAATGTGGTTTCAAATTTTACATCGGTCTGTAAATTGCCTTTTTTCTTTCGTTGTATTTGATTCGATGGTGATTTCTTAATTAAAGTAGAAAACAAAATCCTTTCAACGTATAAAGTGATATATTTGCCTGCCACTGTTGTTCCATTAAACCATTGGTATACGACCAATGATGCAATGGGATTATAATTGCAACTAGCTCCTCTGTATTGTAACAATGTTGTTCCATGTCTGTTCACAAAACTGGATTTTAACTCTGTCATATAAAATGAGGAGCTTTGTTCAGTAGAACTAGATACCGAATTAATATTTTCCAAGATGATATTGATGTTGTAAATATATATGATAAAGTATGTTCTGAAATTATAGTCAATATAAGTACATGTTTTACACTCTATTGTTAAAATAAGTACTTTTCATGACTATATATTTCTAAATTAAACACTTAGGCAAAAATCCTTGCAGACTCTTTGAAGGAATGATGAGCAGCCGATTTACATATAGCACGTGTAAGCATGTGAGTATATTTGTGTATGAACTGAAGTATTTGCTCAACTCTAATGTCATGATGATAATAATGCTTTGAAAATAAACGGATGAACGATTTTTTTTTTTTTTTTTTTTTTTTACATTTTTTACGTGTTTGATGCCAGTTATCTTGTCTGTTGGCTCTGTTGTTGTATACCTATTCTATTTTGAAAAAACTGTCATTAATTACTTGGATTGATCAAGATTTACATTGTCCAAGAAGCAAAAAACGCTTTACTCATCCAGAATGCCTGGCCTAATTCTTGAATTTTCAGAAGTGGTCGTGTAAATCTTTCTTGTGTTCATATTTTGCCTTAATTTTATTTAATTAGACTTTGGTTTGTTATAATTATGTTCACATATTAGCAATTTCTTGTTTTTGTTTCTGATGTGTAATGCTCAAGGGTATTCTATGATTTAATATCTTCATGATAAACCATCGCTGCTACAGTAACAGTCTTCTCGTTTTTTATCATAACCACTTCAATGCTTGTGTTTACACGGGACATACTGGTGTCTTCTCAGTTAGCATTCAGCTAACTACACATCGTGATGATTAATCTTCTGTAAGACCTTTTCATACATACTTGAAAAACTTTATTTATTTAACACTTTTCAATTTACAGGAGGAATATTCTGATGAACAGATATTTACCAGCCTTCTAATGCCAATAGATAACAAACAGGTTGTATTTAATGTTAAGTGTTGCTCACTTTGATACACATTGCCTGATATTAATTGAATTTGTATGACTGATGGAATCAGAAATTATGTAATATCTAATATTACATGTCATGTGTATGTTTTTAATTTGTTATCAATTATAGTTATATTTGGAAAAAAAAATAAGACTGCTTATAAAAAATAAAAGCCAACACTTGATACAAATTTGTAGAAAAGATACATTAGAGCCAAACAATGAATTAAAATACGCCATACAACTGTTTCATTCTTCTAGCACTAGATAGTGATGCTTAGAGCCTAAATTTTTAACTTGTATTATTTTTTCAATACTTAGAATCTTTATGCATGCATAGATGCCTTCTGTAGGAAGGAAGAGTTTGAGGAAAACCTTCTCTCTTGCAGAGTGTGTACAGAAAAACACTGTGGTAAGCATAAGCAATAAACAATGTTGAAATTTTTTTTTTCTAATAATTTTCTGTTAACATGGAAAAATGGTAAACATCTACTGATTAACATGTGCGAAATAACAAAATAAATAAACCACACGTCTTATGTGAAACATTCAATATTTATCAATGTTTAATCGATCAATTAATGGATTGCTATAAGGATCTATGAGGATGCTTACACAACATAATCTTCCTTCAGATACAGTTGCAACCAGACAAGTAGTGTTCACAGAACTTCCAGAGGTGCTGGTGTTACAGATGGGAAGATTTGAGGAGGTATAATGCTTATCATGAAAACAGTTATGATTCAGTTATTTTCCTTAATCATTTGTAGGGTGAAATATTTTTCGTTTCGTTTTATGTTTTAAATTTCAGAACGGTTCAGAAAGATATCTTTCCATAAAATTGTAAACATTAAATTTTCTCTAGATACTTTTTAATCTGTTTTCTTTTCTTCGTCTTCTTTTGTAATATTTTTGAAACTGACTTTAAAACCATCATTCAATCCTCTTTGTGTATTTCGTAATGCAAACAACATGTTCATATGTTTCTTTTACAAAAGTACTTGGAACACAGCAGCAAGAGAATCCGTAAGACAAGTTCAAGAATCAAATTCTATAAGGAAATCAAGCTGGAAAAACAGGTATGTGCCCTTACAAAATTAAATGCTGACACCAATTTTCAATAATGGCATTTTATACAGATTATTCCTTTCATAGATCATGTAATATTTATGTTGTTCTTGACACTGTTTAATTTCCTGAATCAGTACAGCTGCCTTGACATGAAGCAAGCAATATCAAGAATTGTTTTTAATCTTTTTTGTCCTGTCTCACTAAATATTTAATTGATTAAGTCTTATTTTCAGGGGAAACTCTCTTCTTCACAAGGCACGAGCTACATATATAACCTGTATGGAGTTGTAAACCACCTTGGGAGTATATATGGCGGCCATTACACAGCCTGTGTTAATGTAGAAAACACTGACAACTGGTACAGTTGCAGTGATTCCTGTGTCTCTAGTGCCTCCTGTCCTACAACCAATCTAAACGAAGAAGCTTATCTCCTGTTCTATCGTCTGAAAGGAAAACAATGCTGATGTAATATTCCAGGATATTAAGATTTGCTCAACATATTGTATACTTATCTACATTCTGCCACATACATAGTTACTTTTATGCAGTGTGATTTGCTAAAGATGAAGAATTGGCTTATATTGTTTTATTGTTAGCCATGAATGAATTGCATCCAATCCGGATAATTCCTCATCATAAAATGGAAAATGTTATTTTGTCGTTTTTTCCTTTTTCTCTCTGTTTAACACTACATTGCTCGGATCAACCACTGTCATTTTGTTTTGTTTTTCATTAGCCAAAAGGACTTGACACAAGTCAGTACCTGTGTTTACGGTATGTGTATGTCCTTTGTGTTCTATAATTTAAGTGATCTAATAGACTTAACGGGCTCCTCATATCCATTTTAAACAGAGTACATTTTCCTTAACTTTTCACATCAATACACTACCAATTCCTAATGATTTTACAAAAGACACACAAGTGAATAGCACCTATTCATAACCCTGGTATAGTCTTTATGGTGTTACTTTGATGATAGAGAATAATTCCAGATGTTAAGTAGAATTTACCTGTGCTTACATTTCAGTGAACCGAACCTGCAGTACAAACAGTGTCACAGGTGCTTTGCCCTGCCACAAAATTCTGTGACCACATTCATGAGTTGGCACAGAATGTGATGTAATATACTCCCTTATTCCTTTCATTGTGATTGCATCAATTTATCTTATCAAACAATATATATTTGTTTGAAACGTGCACTTATAGATATTCTAATCAGATCGTTTTGTAATTCCGTTGTATGTTAATTAACAGTATATAACATATTATTGACAGTGCAAGAGACAAAGGTAAAGACCGCCTTCAGATATACAGGGTAATACAAAACAATCCTAAAAGTGATCTAGAACAGTCCTAGAAGGACGAAACAGGGCTTGTGTGATGCAGTTTAATTCATTTTTGGCCATGCTGTATCTTTTAAAAGATATCATCGTGTTCATGATTAAGGAAATAAAGTCTTATAACAGTTGTTGTGTTTATATAATTGTGCAATGTGATTTTTATGTTGGGTATATTGTATGCAAGTGTAGTTCTTAAGGGATGATATAGTGACTAGTTTGAAAATTTGTTATATCAATCATATAAAAATAATCCCTCATGAATACATGATGTTATTATGAACAAATTAGGTCAAACTATTGACAAAAGCTATTTTGGATTATTTTCTTCAGGTTTGTAATGTCAATAGAATAGAATTTCTTATAACACAACCAGTAGGCCTGCTTGGAGACCTGTAGTCAATACGGGAGGTCTTTTATTTGTGTATAGTACTATAGGCCTAATTGGCGACATCAACAATTGATTACCTGTAGCCAAAACAGGAGTTCTTTTACTTGTATAGCGCTATAGGCCCAATGATAGATTCCCTTAAGTCCATATGAGAGGTTTTGGTTAATTCACACCTGTATAGGGCTACTGTGTTACCCTGCGATAGATTACCCGTTGTCTATACAGGTTGTCTTGATTTGTACACAGTATTATGCCTACTGTGTAACCCCGCAATAGATTGCCTGTTATAGAAGAGTTTCTGGTTTGGGTTTCGTGATACTTAAGTTACATCAGTTCATATTAGCTATGTTATCATAATAATGTTGGTTTTCCCGAGAAATAATCAGACCACAGTTAACTCCATTATATACCTGATAATCATAAAAACAATTCTAAAGGATGACATTATTAAGTACATGGCTGAATACAAATTTCTACAAACATTAAAAGTGTTGACATTTCATGTGCACGTCCTGTAATAGTAATAAACACATGCGATTAGGAATAAAAATCATTAACATATTTATCATGTGTTTGTGTTAATTATTGATAGGTTTAAAATTACAAAGCCTTGGTTAAACTGACACGTGACTGTAAAGCTGATCAGGTAAATATACATGGATAGAAATGTGTTAACAGCTGTCACTTCAAATCTCTACTCATTCCAACTCATAACGATTTATATTCGGAACTCAAGTAAAATGTAAGGATTATTCGGAACTCAAGTGAAACCTAAAGATCAATTCGGAACTCAAGTGAAACCTAAAGATCAATTCGGAACTCAAGTGAAATCTAAGGATCAATTCGGAAGTTCAGTGAAATTTAAGGAATCAAATAAGTTATTTGTATAGACTGTTATCATTGATAAAGCTGATAGATACTGGTCTCATTTGTTAAAGTGTCTGGTCTGATGAATTAACAGCAATCGATCACGGAGCTATTAGTGGTGTTTATTACATGGAAGTTTAAAGTTGTTGACACGTCTCCATACTAAGTAAAAATATCGATGGCTAGAGGTAAGATTTCAATACACGAACAATAAGTGCATAACTCGGATGTAAATACTTATGTTGTTTAGATAAAGTTTTAAATATTTACCGTCGTCCTACCAACAGCTACCACAAGAAACGTGATATTTTTCAATTTTCCTACTGTGATTTTTCTCCTGATGTAGCAACCTTCCGGCATTCCCAACCTTAGGTGTTCACATGTCGCAGTTGACTCGATAAGCAAGAGATTGTTCCTTCCATAACGAATGTCGTCAGCAAAGGTGTCTGCTGCTGACAAACTCACAACACATGCAGTTTGTGAAGTTTATTGGGAATTTCAGCTGTCACATTGGAAAACGGTATATTTCCTTGTGAAATATGAAATTTGACGTGTTTGGTGTGTGTAAGTGTGCCTAGTGTTTCCGTTGTTCTTAACCATGTTCTCATTTGGGAACGTGACATTGCCTACATGATTTGAACAAAATTTACATAACGAATGTCACGAATAAAGCAGAAAACGCTTACCCTTTCGGAACATATTGTTTTATTCTTTGTACATTTTCAGGAATGTTTCTGTGAATCATCTTTTGTTCATACTTTTCCCAAGTTTTATCGAATCTGAGCCTGCTTAAATTTGTTCATATGTTTTATTTGTTGTCACTCTACCATTCCTATATCGACTACTCTCTTCAGCACTTCTTCTGGTTTTAAAAACTAACAATTAAAAGTAATGAGGTACATTTTCCATCATAACTGTACTTAAATAGGTTTCGACCTAATCTGGAAAAAAATATATATTCTTAGATCGACAAACTTTATATCACATAGACATTTATAGTTGTACTGCTGATTAAGATACAAAAATAGTTCAATGTAAACCATACAAAAATGTGACATGGTAAAATTTTAACTTCAAAATTCAAAAAAGTGTACCATCGGCAGAATCGCCCAGATATTTGAAATTCGAAAAAAAAAAATGAAATATTACTGATGTTTATATATAAAAATTTACTTATATGTGTGGAGTTAATTAATACATATGGATTGACCTGATCTGATCATAATTAGTTGAACTTAAATATAGTAATAAGCTTCTCATAAAGATAAATAGGGACGATTACACGAGCAGGATGCATACAATACGTAAAATAAAGTTTGTTCTCGTTTTTGATACTTTAGAAGACGTGTAAATCAATATATAGACAACTACCGGACGTATCTGACGTGTATGGCAGAAATAGAATGGTAATTTTACTTGGTATATATGTTTATTACTACATACAGCGTGGCGTGTTCAAATTCCGAGAAAAACCACACAGGAGTCGTTATTTATAGAAGTTATATGTGGACTTATATTTAGAGTGGTAATCTGTCGACTAAAATAGATATATATTTTCAGAAAGCAATGTTGCTATTTCAAGGGCCATTCATACAACATGAAAATACTTTCGGTTTCGTTTTAACAACAACGATAACAGCACATGGTTGTACTTTCGTTTACCTATGTGTTTGTACATAAAATAGATTAATGTTGAATTGCATTTTGAAATGGAGTCCTGGCGTTGTGATAGTTGTAAACAAGAAACAGGAGTGGTAAGTTTTAAAATTGTTGTTGTTGTTGTTGTTGTTGTTGTTGTTGTTGTTGTTGTTGTTGTTGTTGTTGTTGTTGTTGTTGTTGTTGTTGTTGTCAGACATGCAATGTTTTTGTGTTCTTAATCTGGACAAAGAATTGTCGTGCCTTACACTTACTAACAACTGGTAAGGAACGCCCTCTGGGTAGAGATGGACGTCAACGGTTCACATTTCGTGTGGATTATAAATAAGTACATACTCTCTAAAACATCTTCATTTATTTTGGTATTGTATACGACTACCATAACAATCTTTTTTAACTTCAACCAATTTTATTGACATGTGAATTCATATGTGACAAAGGGATTGGACATCAGGCAGATTTAACTCCTCTGCCACACATATCACAGTGGTACAAGACAAAATATATCAACGTACACTATAATCATTAGATAACGCAATATAACACAAGGGAAGTAACTCCTATGTACCTGAATGTTTTCTTTCTACCTCAGGCTCCCAAAAGAGTCGAGAAATGTCTTCATCACCATTGTCTTGGCTGTATGAATACAATGAGAACGGAACGAAGGTTTCACGGAGGAAAACTAAAAAAGCATTACAAATGTTTAGTGTGTCACAATTTTGGCATAATGATTGACATGGTAAGACCTCCATCTTTCGATGTTGAGTATGATATCACTTCGGTAGACAAGTTTATATGTCTCAGATATTTACATAACTGTTCCAATCGGACATTTTTAAACTGTATATCCATACCTTACCCACCTTGAGTTTCACATTTACTAGCCATCGCAAAGATAATTTTCTTCTACGAGTGCTCAATCGGTCATTTTAAAACTGTATATCCATACCTAACCCACCTTGAGTTTCACATTTACTAACCATCTCAAAGAAAATTTTCTACGAGTGCTCAATCGGACATTTTTAAACTTTATATTCATACCTTACCTACCTTGAGTTCAACAGTTACTAGCCATCGTAAAGAAAATTTTCTCCGAGTGCTCAATCGGACATTTTTAAACTTTATATTCATACCTTACCCACCTTGAGTTCAACAGTTACTGACCATCGCAAAGATAATTTTATACGAGTGCTCAATCGGTCATTTTTAAACTCAATCGACGAAAGACTTCCTTTACTAAAGAGCAGCTCATTAATATTAAGATAGTATCATGGAATTTACTATTGTAATTATATATGGTCTTCAATTACCTCGCTGTCATGTGTTACGGCAACTGTGTTGCAAGACACCCAATTTAAATCAACGCGCCGTAATGCTTCAGACAATTTCGTTTATCCAATAGAGACTGGTATCGACTTCGTATTTTCTCCATCACGATATTGCAGATCTGCCATGTTTTAATTTTGAAAGCGTATAATTCACGAATTTATCTAGTCACGTGCATAGAAAAGTCAAATAAATGAGAAAAAAACCCAAAATATGGCAGGTAGAATCGTCATCAAACGTCACCGTCAAAACTTTGTTGTCGACATTAAAATAACAAACAAACCGCGCGAATTATTCCCAAAGATATGTGTAATCCTTAATTATACGAATATAAATTTGATTAATGACATTGAAATTAAAAATATTTTCTTTGATAGCCTCCGTCCCTTCCAGGCCTTGGCCAATACCAAGATTGGACAGGTGACCGACAAGAATGTATGTATACGCGAAGTCATGTTGTAAATTGTTTAAGTACTGTCAATCCTTTTGTGTTTTTATCGTTTTATGTTTCCGGTAATAAGTTGTAGTTTTCACCTTATTATTTCGTGTTAATATTGGATATGTGTATGTAAAACCAGTCACGATTCGTTTCAGATGTAATTAAAAAGTCTTCTTCTAACCCTACTACGTTTCCACTAAGTTTGGGGGAAAACAGACAGACATATGATGAAATAGTAAGTAAACAACGACATATTACTGATTACTTATATGTTAATACTAATGTAAGATTTGATTTATTTTACAACATATCTGAAAATAGTTATTTCAGCATATACTCTCTTGTTGACCCGGATGTAAGCGCATGAGAGGTCTTATTGTGGGAGGAAAACTCGATTGGTCGGCAGGTGACCCCCTTCACGTTCGTTCCGGGAATCGAACCCCGACCACCCAGGTCAACTAATTATCTATTATATATCCTTATCATTATGACATTCTTCACAGCCCGTCAACACACAAAAGGTCATTAGGGCCATCAACCGGTAAAAACACACAGCGATCCAAAAGGAAATAACATTAAACAAACTAAAAGGTAAAAGACAAACGCTAAAAATCTTAAATGGGTGCATTATCACAAAAGATTAAAATGGTACGTCATAGTCTATTATATAAACCAACATGTTTCCGGTAACTTTTATTTATTACTTATCATCATCCGTAGAAATATTTAGTAATACTTACACTCAATATTCATTCATTAATTTTGGCGACAGATAAAGTATTACATAGCAAAATCGTCACACCAGATGCTTAACCATTTATCCGCATTACAGGGGAAAGATCACAGCTTGCCACAGAAGTCCCCACATCGGGTTCAACACGGTAGGTATCGTTATGTGTACCATGTATTTGGTTAGTTACATCTTTCCCGCTCAATGAATTATTGCTAGGTGTTGGTATCGTCGCTGTCTTTCGCGTTCTATGTTATTTCGCGAATGTCGCGATCGAAAACAGTACGCGAAAGTTTATTGCCTTAAATTCAGACATGGATATCAAGCAGCAATCGGTATGACATATATAATAGTTTCCGAAAGTAATCGGTAATCACTTGTGATTCGAAAATAGCACGTAGCCGCGACAGAAAACTCGATTACAGTACTTAATTAGTGATAATTCGCGCATGTCCCAATCAATCCACAGAAAAAAAGTACTTGACTTTCGCTTTCTTTGAACAATGCACATTAAGATCAGCAATCAAAATTTGTGCTTTGTACAGGTATCGAAATCTGTAACAAAATGTCGTTTTCTTTATAGAACAACATCCTCATCGTAAAGACGAGACCGCTTTCTCACAACGAGGTGAAGTTATTCAGGACAACAGATACGAACAGTGTCGAATTAAAGTATGTACATAAATTTTGTAAAAATATATGTATAAACACAACAGATACTTCACATTTAACGTACATTGTTTTACTACTGGAGATATTATAATACACGCAGTTTTATTTATATATAGCAATATACAAAAATCATCGTTCGGAATGTAAACCTGCCGAAATCGAATGTAGTAATATATATATATATTTCTGATTATAGGGTCTACAAAACAGGAAGTTGAATTGTGCCATCAATGTCATTGTTCAGGTAATTCGCTTTATACTTGTTTCCAGTTGTTAACAATTAGTGTTTTGCCCACTGAGAATAAGATACATACTCCAGAGTTTATTTCAGTAAGATTCAATAAGTCAAATTCAATATGTTTCCGCTAGTCGCAAGCCCCAAGTAAAACTACTATTCGGATGAACACAACTGATCGCCAATGCAACTCGTGAGCTTGATTCAAAAAAGAAAATACAACTAATTATATTAATATATATATGTATATCAAATTGCACGCGCAAGTCAATGTGTCTCTATTTTAGCAGGTACATTTAGGCAAATAAAAAACAAGGCCTAAGTAAAGTTAAAAGTCAAAGAGAAAGTATATGGACATGAAAAAAATATTACAACATCATCGTTATCTATTTCCATTTTTCTGTGGATTTTGGGTGGGAGAAATATATTGTAACAAAACTTATGTAAAATATTTTGTCTTTAACTTATTAATATATAATTTTTTATATCTTTGAAGGTACTAGCACAAACTGAGGGATTTTGTCAAGCGGTACTCGACAATTGTGGTAAGGTATGGATACTCCGTTATATTTGGTTTTCTCAATCACATCGAAGTTTTCTCATTCTTATAGTCATCGATCTTGACTGACGCGTCCCGTTACAATACGCTGAGGATGACTTGAACACAGAATAAAGTCGTCGACTTTTTTTATTGTCATTTTCAAGCATTTCTAAAAATCTATTTCTTGGTGTGATATGTATTCCATTGTGTTTGATGCTCTTTTATTTGCCTGTTAGTTCCGTTGTTGTATTCCTTGTTCTCATATCCGAACGTGACATTAATTACTTGTAGTTACATGGCGGATGTTGTCAACGAAGCAGAAGATGCTTACTCTTCCGAAGCACTTGACCTTATTCTTCTTGTACATTTCCAGGGGTCTCCGTGTAAATCTTAATTTTATGATAGTGTGCTGGACTTTCAAAGAATTTTAGTTTGGATCAAGATTTTGTTAATATGTCATTATTTTGTTTGTTGTTTCTTAGCCATAGAGAATATATTTATTTATATATAATAGTAATGTATCCTTGTAATGTGTTAATGATGATATATATTCCAGAGCGGAGAAAGAAATTATCTCGCGCACTTACTTTTAGATGTGATACTAAATATAGATAGTGAACCAGGACCAATCAGTACAGAGGACTTGCAGGATAAAATCATCAAAAGGTAACAGATAAAACAACAAAATAAGATGATAAGGTGTGGTCAGATGCTGGAATATTAACACATATGAACCCGTAATATATTTTATTACTTTTCTAATGATCTTTTGTTTTAAGGCGTACGCTATTTCACGAAAATAACGAGTCAAGTGACCATCCGTCACACGTGGTTTTATCCCACATCTCGCCGTATATTATATATCATATATAGATAACCTCTACTTTGATTTTACCAGGAAAGCGTCTTGGTCTGATGTTATCTTTGTTTCAGGGAGGGAGACTTTTTCTTCTGGGAACAACATGACTGTCATTCCTTTCTGCTATGTCTATTGGAGGCTTTGAGAGAAGATCTGGGGAAAGGTTCCGTAATTACAATGTCTATTTGTATAAACTTTTCCTCTGATATCAGTCTTATTATTCTTTGCCTGATATTGACTTGTTGTTTGTTTGGAACTTTAGGACTAATCTAGCAGATATCTCTCCGATTTTATCTTTAAGAAGTTCATATTGCCTGTCAATGTTTTGTGGCACACTTTCTCCTGTTTTATTTCCAGATAGCGTGGAGCTATTCACAGGACAAATCCAGAACCGCTTCGAGTGCCGGAACTGTTCACATGTAAGTGGTAGGATCTGTCGCCATCAAGAATGAACATATTTTGCATAATATTATATGGGAAACGACATAAACACTAACAATGAATAATACAGTAGAGCTTAAGCTTTTTATAATTCAATTTTCAGTGCGATTGTTCCGAACCTCAAGACTTTACATCGCTATGCGTTCCCTTAACAGAGGTAATTATTTCAATTAGTTTATACTGATGTTACTTGCTGTTGTACAATACCTGTATTCTCTGTCTATACATCGTTAAGCATATATATCTTTACATATTTGCAATTAATATATTACTAGTACTAATAATGGTGGTTTGGAGCACTGACACAGATTGGGTTGAACAACCAACATAAACGAGAAAGGTCCGCATCCTAATTATCAAAAGGCAATTTAAATGGTTGTAATACTAAAGCATGATTATTCAATAAAGACTGAATGAATAGTTGGGGTTTCCTTCGTGATCACGCTAGCCTAGTTCTTTTATATGTAGGAAATCTATCAATGCCTGCAGACAAAGATCAAGTTGTGCTGGCACAATGACAAATCTGTTATTTAAATCATTAAGTGTGAAACCATAAGGACAAATGCTATGCCTTCAATGTAATATTTACAAACAATTACACAGGTGACTGACTTATTTTGTTATTTCTTTATCCTGTTAGCTTTTTATCAATGTCAGCGTCGAACAGTTCTAATATATTTCTAACTTATTTTCAGAAATCGGTGGAGAAGGGTGTACAGCTGCTCTTCCAAAAAGAACGTCTAGTGGATTCAAATATGTTATGTCGGTCATGTGGTAAAGATCATTTCACATCGACAGAATTGGAAATCTGAGATATGTTAATCGCAAGGATGAACAGACAAGCTATTAAAATAACAACATTACTTAATGTGTGCTGAGGTCGAATGTGATTTCGTTTGCTAGTAACAAAAGTTGATAATATGGTTATGGACGAAAAATAAGTGAGAATTAATGAAATAGATGTCCAGAACAAAGAAATTGTAAACACATAAAATAACATAATTGAAATGAGGAACAAAATTATTTCGACTGTGATGCAAATACTCCCATCTCATAATGCTGCAGCACCTTGGTCATGTAAAACAGCAGAATATAAATACATTCGTCTGTATATATCTTGCAGATAAGAAAGGGAGGACTGGATATTTGTGTACTAAAGAGCTACTGCTGAAACAAGCTCCCAGAATCTTGATTCTTCAACTTGCCAGATCTAAAGAGGCGTGTATTTTAGCACTCTTTATAATCATGTTTTATCATTTAAATCGAGGCAGTCTAGTTGTTACGGAAATAATCACAGATTATAAGTTATATAAACTGAATTGATATGGGGACGATTTCAATGTCCTATATAATTCCTGGTAAGACTACAATAATTAATTATTGTTTATAGTTAATCGATGTGTATAAAGATGTTAACCATTTCATGCAAACACAGTGTGCTCATTGTCATTAATATCCAGGAATTCAAATTGAAGATAATTGTTAAAAATATATATTGAATTAATTGATTAATCGATACAGATATCGGTTATCAAACAAAGTGTCTTCAGTTCTCGTTTAGGGTAACTAAGCTTGAGGGTTTGTAAATATCTAGTTCCTTTATTCCTTAGTACATAGGTTGTCTGTGTCTTTTCTCTGTTCGTATAGGTGAGATCAAAGAACGGACTAGTGACAATAGGAAAACATCAAAGTTTGGTTCCATACAGCGAGGAACTTGAGCTGTACCCAGTAAGTGTTTTATGACAGCAGAAGTAATATAACGATATTAAACATAATTAATTGACAAAATAGATTTACTCGTTAATAGTAAGTTTCTCAAGATAGCTTGCCCATAGAAATAAGTATTATTACACCATTATTACGAACTTTCCCAAGATAGCTTTCCCATAGCTCTGTGTATTATTACACCATTATTACGAACTTTCCCAAGATAGCTTTCCCATAGCTCTGTGTATTATTACACCATTATTACGAACTTTCCCAAGATAGCTTTCCCATAGCTCTGTGTATTATTACACCATTATTACGAACTTTCCCAAGATAGCTTTCCCGTAGAAATAAGTATTATTACACCATTATTACGAACTTTCCCAAGATAGCTTTCCCATAGCTCTGTGTATTATTACACCATTATTACGAACTTTCCCAAGATAGCTTTCCCATAGCTCTGTGTATTGTTACACCATTATTACGAACTTTCCCAAGATAGCTTTCCCATAGCTCTGTGTATTATTACACCATTATTACGAACTTTCCCAAGATAGCTTTCCCATAGCTCTGTGTATTATTACACCATTATTACGAATTTTCCCAAGATAGCTTTCCCATAGCTCTGTGTATTATTATTCCAATCCATTTGGTTGTTAGTTTCTTTCAAAGTGTCAACTGCATTATGATGTGAAACTGTTTGCTCGGTTCAGAATTTTTTTTTTATTTTCAGAGCGACAAATCATCCGTTAGATACAGGCTTTATGCAATCATTTCCCATCTAGGAACGATTGAAGGGGGCCATTACGTGTCATATGTGCGGCCTCGTCAGAGCCAGACTGACCTATCTAGCCGTACCCAGAAGGACAAGGGGAAACGTGATCGCCAACTGGACCGTTCTAGAACTTGGTACCATTGTACAGACTCTATCGTCACACGTCTCAACCCTGACAGTGGCTATCCTGTGTGTTCCAACGCATACCTCTTATTCTATGACAAAATAATTGGTGCATCCTAGAATTAAACTGCGATTAACTGATTTTTTTTTATATTGCTTAAAATCTGTTTACAACAAAGACATAAGGAAATGTTCTTTTCCGACAGACGACAAACTATTTTTATCTCCCGTCCGAAAAGAATTGTACGAAATATTCGCACCTTTCCATACATAATTAGACGTGTTGAGCAGAATACCGAATTAAAGTGCATCATAAAGCTGTTTAATTTTTCCAGAATGCTGAGGGCTTTAATCGTGAAACCTAGGAGAGGACTATGAGGAAAATAAGAACTGCATAGACAAATGATTGAATACTGTCGATCAAGGTGTATGTAAACAAAGGTTTATTGACATAGATATTCTCTGTTATAGACAGCGGGGAAACAAAGAGAATAATCAGTATTAGAATGATAAAACAAAATAATCAGTATTAGAGAGATTTTAAAATGTAAAAATGAAAAGGTAAAATGGCATCGTGTATGTATAGTGATTCTGTCAATGAATCGTACAATGTAGCTTATTTTGACGTATTACACAATGTTAATGTGCTTTTGGAAGTTTCGCCAATCATGGATAATTAGATTTACAGTGTGTTTTATATATACCATGTTTTTTTATTGTCTCAACAGCGAAATGTCTAAAACATACGACAGTGAATGTCGAGTTCTCACGATTTCCATGTCGATCATATATTTTCATTTATCAATGCTTAAATTTCCACCAGTTTCATTTTCTTCATTTCTGTAACATACAACGAGGAGTGATTAATATTGTGTCTTTCTGTAAACAAATGCGGTTTTAAGAAATAAACATTTCATTACATGGTACTAGTTGGTAATTATTACATACATAGTTGTGAATGTTAGTTCCATGTTTTTCTTTTTCGTTAATTGTTTAACGTTAATGTGTATTAGATATTTTTTAAGGAAATTCATCAACTAGAAATATGTTCTTTTCGCAATCTGACGATTGTACAATGAAAATTGTAAATTAATTTACAGTTATGACCAATATATAACAATATCAGCTGTGTTTACAACATGTGGTTTAACGACACCGATTTACAACACAATAAAACGGTCTTGTATTTAATTTTTTCATAAGTTGTCAGGTGAATTTGACCTTTCGACAATAAAAACCAATAAACTATCGCTGTTTTAATAAGTTTACCCGAGAAACATACTGTGGAATTTAAAGGAAAGTTATTCACTTCAATTATTCTACTCGACTGAACTAGGTTAGTAAGTTTGTATACTGAAAGTTCTTTAAATATACGATTCGTGTAGTTTTGGGTTTCAAATCGGAGAGAGTAGGTGTCCTTATCTCGGCTGTAGTTTAAATTCACGTCACGCACCTGCAGGCGAGGCCATTCAATGGTAGCGGTATATACCTTACCTGTTAAGTAACGGGTCCACAAGATTAGGTGTGCGATACCATAAATATAAACCCGTCACTCAACCAAATCTTATTCAACTATAGATAAAAAATCCACGTAGACGAAATGTTTTCTTTAGAAATAAAGAATAGTTGTTTACCTTAACTCTTACTTGAAGTGTTTCTCGTGTCTTACAAGCCCTCCACGGCATGGAAATAGTTGGGCTACTGGTCCCTTCTGTTGGACATTAGACAAAACATTTCTTTCTCTTTACTCGGAGGAAGAATTTACCCAGCTGATGAAAACAGGTGAGACGTTTGATTTGTTCATTCGAGAAGACAACTGGGCTTAATTATTATAAACGTCTGTACCATTATAATTGTTATCAGTTACATTTCTTGATATTTTTTAAGTCTGACCAAAATCATCGTAATTCAGAATATGAAATTTATTACTTTACATGTTCTTTTTCATTGAGTTGATCATATAATATGAATATACATACTCGTTCGTACATTCATTCGAATTTGACTATAAAAGATACCTTTTTTTTTTTCTTCTTTATTAAAATCTATGTAACTTGTGGTAGATTATCGTGTGGCGAGAAAGGTAAGAGAAATATTTAAAGAAAAGTACACAAGATGGTAACAATGTATAGTCGCTTATTCTGCTGCGTCTAAACACTTGGACATCAATGAGCGAGAATCTGTGCCCCCCTCGTCCTATTTAGTATTTGTCATTTGTCTGACGAAGGTAGTCATCGAAACGTCACACTTTAATCTTCCACTGGTTGTATTATAAGAACTTATATTCTAATGACCGTTCCATCGTTTATACAATATACCACTACTAAGAAAAACATTTTTCCTTGTACAGCCAAACGGCATATTGTTGTTCCTTACAATAAATTACAGACATATTAATAGAGAGTATGACTGTTACTTATGTCTATATTACAGACCTGCAGTGAATACGACTGTTACTTAAGGCTATAGACCTGCAGTGAATACGACTGTTACTTAAGTCTATATTACAGACCTGCAGTGAATACGACTGTTAGTTAAGTCTATATTACAGACATACAGTGAATGCGACTGTTACTTAAGTCTATAGACCTGCAGTGAATACGACTGTTACTTAAGTCTATATTACAGACCTACAGTGAATACAACTGTTACTTAAGTCTATATTACAGACCTACAGTGAATACGACTGTTAGTTAAGTCTATATTACAGACCTACAGTGAATACGACTGTTAGTTAAGTCTATATTACAGACATACAGTGAATGCAACTGTTACTTAAGTCTATATTATAGATCTACAGTGAATACGACTGTTACTTACGTCTATAGACCTACAGTGAATACAACTGTTAGTTAAGTCTATATTACAGACCTACAGTCAATACGATTGTTACTTAGGTCTGTATTACAGACATGCAGTCAATACGATTGTTATTTAGGTCTATATTACAGACATACAGTCAATACGATTGTTACTTGGGTCTGTATTACAGACTTACATTTAATACGACTGTTAGTTAAGTCTATATTACAGACCTAGAGTGAATACGACTGTTACTTAAGTCTATATTACAGACCTACAGTGAATACAACTGTTACTTAAGTCTATATTACAGACATACAGTGAATACGACTGTTACTTAAGGCTATAGACCTACAGTGAATTCGACTGTTACTTAAGGCTATAGACCTACAGTGAATTCGACTGTTACTTAAGTCTATATTACAGACATACAGTGAATACAACTGTTACTTAAGTCTATATTACAGACCTACAGTGAATTCGACTGTTACTTAAGGCTATAGACCTACAGTGAATTCGACTGTTACTTAAGTCTATATTACAGACCTACAGTGAATTCGACTGTTACTTAAGTCTATATTACAGACATACAGTGAATTCGGCTGTTACTTAAGGCTATAGACCTACAGTGAATTCGACTGTTACTTAAGTCTATATTACAGACCTACAGTGAATTCAGGCTATAGACCTACAGTGAATTCGACTGTTACTTAAGGACATATAATTCGGCTGTTACTTAAGGCTATAGACCTACAGTGAATTCGACTGTTACTTAAGTCTATATTACAGACATACAGTGAATACGACTGTTACTTAAGGCTATAGACCTACAGTGAATTCGACTGTTACTTAAGTCTATATTACAGACATACAGTGAATTCGACTGTTACTTAAGGCTATAGACCTACAGTGAATTCGACTGTTACTTAAGTCTATATTACAGACCTACAGTGAATTCGGCTGTTACTTAAGGCTATAGACCTACAGTGAATTCGACTGTTACTTAAGTCTATATTACAGACATACAGTGAATTCGGCTGTTACTTAAGGCTATAGACCTACAGTGAATTCGACTGTTACTTAAGTCTATATTACAGACCTACAGTGAATTCGGCTGTTACTTAAGTCTATAGACCTACAGTGAATTCGACTGTTACTTAAGTCTATATTACAGACATACAGTGAATTCGACTGTTACTTAAGGCTATAGACCTACAGTGAATTCGACTGTTACTTAAGTCTATATTACAGACCTACAGTGAATACGACTGTTACTTAAGTCTAAATTACAGACCTACAGTGAATACGACTGTTACTTAAGTCTATATTACAGACATACAGTGAATACGACTGTTACTTAAGTCTATAGACCTACAGTGAATACGACTGTTACTTAAGTCTATAGACCTACAGTGAATTCGACTGTTACTTAAGTCTATATTACAGACCTACAGTGAATACGACTGTTACTTAAGTCTATAGACCTACAGTGAATACGACTGTTACTTAAGTCTATAGACCTACAGTGAATACAACTGTTACTTAAGTCTATATTACAGACCTACAGTGAACACGACTGTTACTTAAGTCTATAGACCTACAGTGAATACGACTGTTACTTAAGTCTATAGACCTACAGTGAATACAACTGTTACTTAAGTCTACAGACCTACAGTGAATACGACTGTTACTTAAGTCTATAGACCTACAGTGAATACGATTGTTACTTAAGTCTATAGACCTACAGTGAATACGACTGTTACTTAAGTCTATATTACAGACATACAGTGAATACGACTGTTACTTAAGTCTATAGACCTACAGTGAATACGACTGTTACTTAAGTCTATAGACCTACAGTGAATACGACTGTTACTTAAGTCTATATTACAGACATACAGTGAATACGATTGTTACTTACGTCTATAGACCTACAGTGAATACAACTGTTACTTAAGGCTATAGACCTACATTGAACACGACTGTTACTTAAGTCTATATTACAGACATACAGTGAATACGACTGTTACGTTAGTCTAAATCACAGGTTTAGAAATACGACTGTTACTTAAATTTATATAACAGACCTACATTGAACACGACTGTTACTTAAGTCTACATTACAGACATACAGTGAATACGACTGTCACTTAAGGCTATAGACCTACAGTGAATTCGACTGTTACTTAAGTCTATATTACAGACTTACAGTGAATTCGACTCAAGCCTTTATAATGATTTGTTACTTTTGTTATATCGCAGTGAATACGACTGTGCCTTAGTTTATATTAGAGACTTAAAGTGAATATGCCCGTTCCTCGTTGATACCAAATACCTAAATTGAACACTGCTGTTCATCAGACTATTTCATACGCCTTCATTAGATGCACCTGTTCATCAGTCTGTATTATAAATCGGCGTTTATCATACGTTTTTGTATTTATTATATTCTCTTACGCCCTATTTCTACCAGTACTGTGTACCTTCATGTGAACGCGTATATTCCACGTCTGTTAAATCCCGTCTGTAAATACCTGTAATGACATGCTTAAAGCCTAATTGGATTCCGTTGTATGTTTGCAAGTCAATTAGTCACGGAAATGTCTACCTAAATGTGTTGGGTTATCTCAACCCTCACCTCGTAATCAGAACTACAATGACATTATATAAATAACACTTTCGATCCCTAAGATTTTTTATACCACGAACAATTATTTTTAGATCTTTTGATTTTTATATTTTGTGACAAATTGTCTTTCTACAAGCGGCGTGTTTTTGACACGTTGCTACCGTGTAATCAATAAGAAAGAAGTGACATGTATACGGTTATATCTCCAATCATAGGGATCTTCTTACCGTAGTGTTGTCGCTTACAATAACACCAGTGTATAGCCGTTGGTATGTTTTAAATCGCGACATAAAAGTTTGGATACATAGAAATCTATGATATAAAGAGCACTTCGACATAACAATCTGAAGTGATGATAACGGAATTGTATTAAATTAAAGATATGTATAAATAAGGAATCACGTGTTATCGCTGTAGAAGTGACAAAACAGCGAGATATACAACTGATGTAATAATAATGGAGATCTTAATTGGTGTCACCATATTATCTTTAAATTACTTTACATCAGGGTTATACCTAACAGAACTTGATCGTTATCAAGTTTGGAAGGGGAAAAAAGTTTGGAAGGGACAAATGATAAAACACTTAACACCTAAACAAGAAAACAACAATAGTGATGGTAAGTGACACAAGAGACATAATGATGATATCATGTAATTAATTCTCAGGTGCAATTTAATATGCATTGTCTTACACTTGCTATCATAATTTGAAATATATTATCAAAAAACAAAGGAAATAAAACTGCATTTTACAAATAACGCTGGTATTCGACACTAAATGACATAAGCTACCACATTCCAACTCAAAATGGGCATTTCTCGATCAAATTAAACATTTGTGCAAAATGTACAACAACCGAATTAACACGACTGCCTTTATAAACTCTGGTGCCATTCTTATAAGCTTAGATTACAACACAAAACAAAAACGATGTATACCACAGTTTTATCACAACATGTGTATAACAAACGTCGGTAAACACAGTACTCTCAATGTAAACAAATCATCACCATGATTTAATACAAGAAATAGGTAAAGCTATGTTTACTGTCAGAATACTAAGTCAATATTCCATCAATATTTCTTATTTGTTTTCTCCACAATACAATATTTGTTAAGCAATCCAATCTGATAACGTAATATTGACAAATCTAAATTAGAAAATTCCTCGCATTCCCACGATATACCAGCTATGATAATCCATTGTTCTCTGTCTTGGTTGGTTATCATCTGTACTGAATTAGCGGATAGTCTCATATCGGACAAAATCCATATCCTGAATATCACTTCGATTGTATCAAGTTTCCTACAGTTCACTGTCACAAAAACAATGCTAACGTGTTCCAGGTACTAATATCTAACACAACCAAGCATTGAGAGCGGTCAACCTGGTACCATTTCATATTGATTTGTGAACCTGCATTTCTAATCCTGCTCAAGTCCAAATGAAAACTTACAAAATACTTATAAGATAACTTATTCTTACTATGTAAAGTCTATGACGTTTATAAGCTCTATCAAGGATTCGACGTGATAAGCTGACAGCATATCCAGCATCCCTCTCGTTCTCCTCTGTGTGGTCATGAATCGATAGCCATTGCAAAGGTTTATGGGTTAGTCTAGTTTGCATAATGCAGGTCCATTATTCAGTTCCATTACACCGTGATAGCACTGTGTCGCGAATGTTTTCTATTGATTTTGAGGAATGGATCTTGTATTGGTGTAAAATGCTTGACTTTTCTCCATCAACCTCACATCTCAAACGAAGTCTGACAGTTGAAGTGCCAATCATACAGTACTGATTTCATTTAATTTACCTGTAGATACGTGCTGTAGGCGGACGAAATGATGTGATGGAACAGCTTTGATACTGATCCTACAGGTATGACCTTTTAATAGGAATATTTCAATTTTTAAAAGTTAAAGCCTTTGTATTTACTCTGACAGAAATTATTACCATTGGCTGTTCAATACTCTCTACAGGTAGAAATGGCAATGTTCGTGAGCATGAAAACATTTGGTGTAATGTGTATTGATAGGTCGTTAAAATGTATTGAAAATACCATAATACTGTATCATATTAACAAATGACTATCAGTATTGTTAACATTCAGTTGGAAACATGGATGAGAATGACCAGTCGTCCAGTCAGCGTGACATTCTAGACGTAAATACCGGAGCCCAACGGCACTTCTTGATCACACAGCTCAGTGGGTTCACGACCTCGACTGAGTCTAGTGTCTTGGAAAATGAAGAGGAGAAAACAGATACAACAGGTGTGGAGGACGACAAAATCGACAACAAAGACAGTGTCGGCATCGACTCGGTTTCGTCAACGCAAAACGAACATACACAAAGCACAACACAAAAGGAAGAGATAGTGGAAATAGCCAGTCACCACACACAACCTGGTGTCATAAATGAAGATCTAACCACTGAAAACGCTGAAAAAGACACAACAACATGTTGAGACAGAGGAAAATATACGGACGGGTAACCCAGACCCCCTAGTAACATCACCTCCTCCAGTGAAGGCCCGTAGTAAGTTAGCACTAGAACTCGAAAGACTTCAGGAACAAGATGATTTACGGGAGGAGCGTGCTAAGAGGAAGTTCAAAAGGGACGTTAGGAGAACAAAACGAGCAATGGACAAAGCTCAGATGGAAAAAGGTGTGGAACTCTACCCAGATATCAACAAAACAAAGGCAGCCATTAAAAAAGTTCAAACGGACGAGGAAAAATTTGCATTATCCAAAGCGCGTGCTAAGTTAGATGCGGAATCAGACAAATTGAAACATGAAATAGATGACAAGTTTGGAATTCTTCTAAGGGAAAAAAGACCTGATATTACATCGCTGGCAGAAAATGTGTTTTCTAGGACTCGGGGAGATTCTGAATTCCCTAGTCATATTACAAGGGTGCTGACAAGATCGGAGATCGAAGATCTACGACTAGTGTTCGGCATGTTCGACGTGAAAGGAAAAGGGTAAGTCTTCCTTCCGGGGGTCAAACATCCAATCAAAATACTTCCTTACGCTACATCCACTTTATCCAATCAAAAGCTTCATACTTCCTCAAGCTTCATCCACTTTATCCAATAAAAAAAACTTAATGCTTCCTTTCAGCTAGATATGTCTTAGCCAATCAAAATCTCGATACTTCCATCGACTAGATTTGCCCTTCCCAATTTTCATAAATACCGGTTATCTAGTTAAATTATTTTCATTGGCATTGAAGGATTCCCAAACTGATAAATGTTTATTTGAAATCATTGGTTATTTTACTCGAACCTTTTTCATATTGACTTTAAAACTTCATCCCTAGGTACATCAATGACAAGGATATCAAGAGGATTGTGAAGATGCTTGGATTCAGAGCATCTGCCAAGGTGTTTGACGGCATGATCAGTAAGTACAGACAGTGGGTCAGCCTTTCCCTTTCACATCATTAAAGGGAGATGAAATAATAAGCATCTCTTCTATCGTGCTTGATTGAACGATGTTTCACCTAATTCTGATTAACCGGCTGTTTTCTTTACTTTTCTTTAAACACTCTTCATGACTTGCAGGAGAATTGGCAGGCGACACAGGACATGTGACATTTACCAACTTCCTAGAATTCATAATAAAGAGTCAAGGAGATGGACCCGACCCATTTGATGAGATAAAACAGGTACGTACGGTTTTTTAGACACAGGTAGGGATTCTGAATCAGATGAAGGTGGTAACGTGATTTCTGATACAGGTAAGGAAACCTCTGATACAGGTTAAGAAACACACAGGTAAGGGGTACGAGAATTTGAACAATCAAGATGTACGAAGACAATTCATAGCGGTAAGGAGAACATGAATGACCAAAATGGGCAAGGGTAATCTAGATAGGTAAGGAGAATTTGAAACATCAAAACTGGCAAGAACAATCTGCAATGGGAAATGGGAAAGGGCAATCTAGATAGGTAAGGAGAATTTGAACATCAAAACTGGCAAGAACAATCTGCAATGGAAAATGGGCAAGGGCAATCTAGATAGGTAAGGAGAATTTGAACAATCAAAACTTGCAAGAACAATCTGCAATGGGAAATGGGAAAGGGCAATCTAGATAGGTAAGGAGAATTTGAACATCAAAACTGGCAAGAACAATCTGCAATGGAAAATGGGCAAGGGCAATTTAGATAGGTAAGGAGAATTTGAACAATCAGAATGGACAAGGACATGTGTATATTGCTTGAAAGGACCACTGATGGAAACTGGAGTTGGAACTACAAGCTATAAAAGAGTGTGAATACAAACTTTATCTGGAATAATTTTCAATAACACTCTTTTAGTGACTGGTACATATTTATACATTGACGTAATATACATTGTAGCGTTTTTGCCTCTGACCTAGATGTTTTTGATTTGCAGGCATTTGAGCTGCTGGATGAGGGTGACAAGGGCTATGTGACGTTTGAAGATTTGAGACAGGCTGTGGATGCTAATAAACTGACATTTTCTAATCAGATGCTAAAGGAAATGTTACAAGATGCAGATAAATCTGGGGATGGAAAATTAACACTGCAAGAATACACTCAGATCATGTTACATACCAGTCGATTCAAGTTTACCTAACATCCCACACTCAGATCATGTTACATACCAGTCGATTCAAGTTTACCTAACATCCCACACTCAGATCATGTTACATACCAGTCGATTCAAGTTTACCTAACATCAGACACTCAGATCATGTTACATACCAGTCGATTCAAGTTTACCTAACATCCGACACTCAGATCATGTTACATACCAGTCGATTCAAGTTTACCTAACATCCCACACTCAGATCATGTTACATACCAGTCGATTCAAGTTTACCTAACATCAGACACTCAGATCATGTTACATACCAGTCGATTCAAGTTTACCTAACATCCCACACTCAGATCATGTTACATACCAGTCGATTCAAGTTTACCTAACATCCCACACTCAGATCATGTTACATACCAGTCGATTCAAGTTTACCTAACATCCCACACTCAGATCATGTTACATACCAGTCGATTCAAGTTTACCTAACATCCCACACTCAGATCATGTTACATACCAGTCGATTCAAGTTTACCTAACATCCCACACTCAGATCATGTTACATACCAGTCGATTCAAGTTTACCTAATATCCCACACTCAGATCATGTTACATACCAGTCGATTCAAGTTTACCTAACATCCCACACTCAGATCATGTTACATACCAGTCGATTCAAGTTTACCTAACATCCCACACTCAGATCATGTTACATACCAGTCGATTCAAGTTTACCTAATATCCCACACTCAGATCATGTTACATACCAGTCGATTCAAGTTTACCTAACATCCCACACTCAGATCATGTTACATACCAGTCGATTCAAGTTTACCTAACATCCCACACTCAGATCATGTTACATACCAGTCGATTCAAGTTTACCTAACATCCCACACTCAGATCATGTTACATACCAGTCGATTCAAGTTTACCTAACATCCCACACTCAGATCATGTTACATACCAGTCGATTCAAGTTTACCTAACATCCCACACTCAGATCATGTTACATACCAGTCGATTCAAGTTTACCTAACATCAATACCAATCACTTCAAGTTTGCTTGACATCTGATCCTATTGCTTAATCAATACCTACATATTGGTAACTATATTTGAGTCAGTTCTCTGGACCATTCTCATGGTTACCCTGGGACTCTAAAATGTTATGAATATATGAGCCCAGGGACTAAAATCACACAAGAGTAAAACTATCAATCTGAGGGTCTTTTGTCAATTTAGCACGTCAAAATGCACATTTTTGATGGTCATAGAAAACACTGCATTCTATGTCCTTTTTTTTTTTTTCATTCCTCCAAAAGCACTTCAAAAAATTACTTATAAAATTATATAATTTTGATAATTAGCCTGGAAAAAGAAGAGTACCCATATACTGCTTGGTAGTATGGCTTCAGGAATAGCTCCTCTTGTCTTATTCAGTTCTATAAGAGGATTCTCTATACTGCTGGGTATCCTCCTCGAACCTAGTACACTTACATGAACTGTTGTAAGCACATGCTTATTGGATGTTGGCTCTCTGGTATTTTTCTCCAGTTTGATTTAAATACTTATAATATTAGCATCAGTATGTATGACGTGGTGAATTTTAGTTAAAGCTGATCAATCCTGTATGCTGGATATATCAATGTATAAATTATTGGACAACTATTAAACATTACATAGTAACATCTTGTTTTTATTTGCCAGTAAAACCTTGCTTTTTCATTATTTTGTTTAGTGCCACCACTGGTGTAGTGAGATTTTGTAATAAAAGCTTGGGGAATATATTACAGAATTCTCAATAAGGATTGTTTAGTTTCCAATTGCTTTAAGTCCTAGTAAGAGCCAGGGTCATTTACGGACGTGCCGTGTCGGGTGGTGGAGGAAAGCCAGAGTTCCCAGAGATAAGCCATTGACCTACCACCAGTACCTGGGCTTTAATGATAAAGACAGTCAGATGTCCGAACCACTCAACCACTGTGGCCCAATAAGGGAAGGAAATTGTATCTGTGAGAAATAATATGGAGAAGAAGGCATGCAGTTAATCACCATTAAATATACAGAGAATGTTTTCAGTGTACTTATAGTGTTAATCATTGATCTTTGACGTGGTTGTTAAATATATGTCAGGATTAACATTGTCTTTTTCATAATACTGGAGTTACAATAGTTAATAACATGCAGTTTCCCAATTAAACATTCATCAGTAAATGCTATGAATTCAATGTTAAGATTCAGCAAAAACATCAGAAAAAACTCCCAAAACATTGGTAAGGCAGGCATGAACTGCTTCCTACATACTTTGATGGTTGAGTTCACATCTTCAAAACAGAATATTTTTATGCCATGGCATTTGTGAAAATAAAATTTCAGAGAAATAATTTTTTCAAAGTTCTATAACAAGATTTAATTATCAGTGTTCACTATGACAGAAAAGGAAATAAAAACAAAGCACGCTGAGTAAAGTAAAACAATGTTTTTATTTTACCCGGGTCTTTCTAATACTTTAAGTTTAGCTATATACATTGGTCCAAAGTTACAGCTCAGAGTTGGGAGCACAACCTGTCCCAGCCTACTGTTTCTCCAGAACCTGAATGTTTTACTGAAAGCCTTCGCCATGTGGTTGAGGTCCACCACTGCCACATTGATATCTGTCTCCTGCCATATGTACTCCAGGGCTGACTGAATGACACCATCATTCTGTGCTGCTGACAGGGTACACGTGGAATAGACAACAGATCCGCCCTGTACACATGACAGTATACCAGCCCTACAAAAGAGAATATATACATATGTATAGATTTACAGGTGAAATAGACAAAAGATACTCTCAGTACACATTACAGTGTACCAGCCCTACAGGAGGGAATATATAGATGTACAGGTGAAATAGACTATAGATAGTCTCAGTACACATTACAGTGTACCAGCCCTACAGGAGGGAATATATAGATGTACAGGTAAAATAGACTATAGATAGTCTGAGTACACATTACAGTGTACCAGCCCTACAGGAGGGAATATATAGATGTACAGGTGAAATAGACTATAGATAGTCTCAGTACACATTACAGTGTACCAGCCCTACAGGAGGGAATATATAGATGTACAGGTGAAATAGACTATAGATAGTCTCAGTACACATTACAGTGTACCAGCCCTACAGGAGGGAATATATAGATGTACAGGTGAAATAGACTATAGATAGTCTCAGTACACATTACAGTGTACCAGCCCTACAGGAGGGAATATATAAATGTACAGGTGAAATAGACTATAGATCCTCTCTATACACATTACAGTGTACCAGCCCTACAGGAGGGAATATATAGATGTTCAGGTGAAATAGACTATAGATACTCTCAGTACACATTACAGTTTACCAGCCCTACAGGAGGGAATATATAGATGTACAGGTGAAATAGACTATAGATACTCTCAGTACACATTACAGTGTACCAGCCCTACAGGAGGGAATATATAGATGTTCAGGTGAAATAGACTATAGATACTCTCAGTACACATTGCAGTGTACCAGCCCTACAGGAGGGAATATATAGATGTACAGGTGAAATAGACTATAGATAGTCTCAGTACACATTGCAGTGTACCAGCCCTACAGGAGGGAATATATAGATGTACAGGTGAAATAGACTATAGATAGTCTCAGTACACATTACAGTGTACCAGCCCTACAGGAGGGAATATATAGATGTACAGGTGAAATAGACTATAGATAGTCTCAGTACACATTACAGTGTACCAGCCCTACAGGAGGGAATATATAGATGTACAGGTGAAATAGACTATAGATAGTCTCAGTACACATTACAGTGTACCAGCCCTACAGGAGGGAATATATAGATGTACAGGTGAAATAGACTATAGATAGTCTCAGTACACATTACAGTGTACCAGCCCTACAGGAGGGAATATATAGATGTACAGGTGAAATAGACTATAGATAGTCTCAGTACACATTACAGTGTACCAGCTCTACAGGAGGGAATATATAGATGTACAGGTGAAATAGAGACTATACACATTACTCCAGCCCTACAGGAGGGAATATATAGATGTACACATAGATACTCTCAGTACACATTACAGTGTACCAGCCCTACAGGAGGGAATATATAGATGTTCAGGTGAAATAGACTATAGATACTCTACACATTACAGTTTACCAGCCCTACAGGAGGGAATATATAGATGTACACGTGAAATAGACTATAGATAGTCTCAGTACACATTACAGTGTACCAGCCCTACAGGAGGGAATATATAGATGTTCAGGTGAAATAGACTATAGATACTCTCAGTACACATTACAGTGTACCAGCCCTACAGGAGGGAATATATAGATGTACAGGTGAAATAGACTATAGATAGTCTCAGTACACATTACAGTGTACCAGCCCTACAGGAGGGAATATATAGATGTACAGGTGAAATAGACTATAGATAGTCTCAGTACACATTACAGTATACCAGCCCTACAGGAGGGAATATATAGATGTACAGGTGAAATAGACTATAGATCCTCTCTAAACACATGACAGTATACCAGCCCTACAGGAGAATACATAGGTTTACTGGTGAAGTAGACAACAGAGCCTTCCCATACAAGTCACCAGTATTTGATCCTTTAAGGAGAGAATATATAGATTTACATGTGTAACAGACAATATATCATCCCTGTACACGAGACGGTGTACCAGTCCTATAGGAGAGAATATAATCTTGTACACATATAAATCATATAAAATTACATTTACAGGTAGAATCGACAATACATGCTCCCCGTACACAGGACAATACACCAGCCCTACTTATTGATTTTTTTTTCAGGTAGAAATGGGAAAGAAATTTGTTTTTTGGAGGGAGGGGGTTATGTTTTTTAAAATAAATTTATAAATCTGACTACTTCAATTATTCAATGCATAGGATCAAGACATTTTGTTTGGCATCCAGAATTAATGAATGTCATATTAAGTTGAATAACAATGGTTCTAAGCATAATATATATATATATATTTTAAACCAAAACCTTGAAAGTCTACATCTAAAAATAACATGCATTATACTCACACAAGAAGGTCACGCTGGACTATAGGGAGCTGAAGGCGCTCTCCAACCCTGCCACTCTTGAATAGGTTATTGTCTTCCTCCAACAGCACATGTCGGTCTGTATTACAGGGTACATCCACCAGTACCTACAAACAAGAAAATGTAACTGACCAATGAAACAATGGCAAAGATATGTAAAGGATCAGATAAAAAAGTTTTTATCACTCTGTATATAACAGGTTTAAAATACTTTGAATTTCTTTCAATTAGATCACACAAGGACTTCTCTAAGCTGTTAAGGGCCTTACTTAAATGTCAAGTTCTGTCTAGGTGATGTAATTAAAGTGCTCTGTGAATAACTGTTCTGTACATAAAGCCATGTAACACTAACTTTCATCAAATTGTGGACAAGTAAAATAAACGCAGAAATCAAATGGAAGCAAATCTATCAAAATTTACTTTATGTAACATATAATATTGGATGGTGTAATGCATCTAGCAATAATTCCTCTAGTCAAAGGGAGATAATTTGGCTCTTTCATTGATATTTTCAAAACAAGCTCAGCAGCTTTCCTTGTAAGGGAAGATCATACTATTCTGGCAGAAAGGCAATAATTTATCTATATTTAACTGGACCTCAAATTTAGAAATTTTATCAAAGTTCAAATTTTTGTTAATCCCATTATGGAGATAACATCAGTGACTGTACTCTAGATATATCTTGTATTCTCAGGAAACTTTCTTTCAGTGTATATATCCTACCTTACTAAACATGGGTGTCTTCATCTGACGTCCATCTTGTTGTTTAAGTGTGATGTCATCTGTCATATTTTCTGGTATGTAACTTCGTATGACTTTCTGCAGGCGTTTTAATCGTGATCCAGATATATCGTTACAGAAAATACTTTCTGAAAAGAAAAAAAACTAATTCAGTATTGTTTCAGTCAAAGTGTCTTAAGGATTTATTAACGAACAATGTCACTTTGTTTAAAAAAATTGTGATGGTGAGATTACGAATATGTTACAAATATTGACAATACTGGAAATCTTAAACAAATTCACTATAAATGGTATGCACCTACACTTTAGCAATTTTAGAAATTTCTCAAATGGTTAAAGGTTGCTTTAGGTAATCTTCAAAATAAAACTGAGATTTTACCTGGGATGGAAATGGACATGGTTAACACTATATACCCGACCTCCTCACCATACCATCACCACCCATACCCTCACCCCCCCCCCCCAAAATGGCAGGAGCATACAAAACCATCATTATTTGAAAGACACCTGTAGATTTGTGTTTGATTCTTCTTTAATGAATTACATACATTGTATACTTTTGTGGGTATTACACAAATTAAATCATGACAGAGAAACACAGTGGAAACCATTTAAAGTTGTGTCATTTAATGTCACTTTCCGATCAATATCACGTTTTCTTGAAACATAGATTTTTTCCCCCAATATATTCTGTTTAATTCAACATCGTATAATGTATTTCATTTTCATGATGGCAATGCTAAATATCAATTCACACAATAAAACCATGTATTACACCTTTTTCATATAGTGGTGAGTCTCCTACCACACTAAAAGATCTAGTACTAGTAAGATGAGTATTGTTTTCGCTATATTTTGATGACATCATTCTTGCAAACAAACATGTTTCCTATTTTTAATGGCTTCTTGATATGATTCTTCCATCTAGGCAAACTTTGCTGGAAAAATTCTTGAGAGTTTATATAACAAATAGTCTATATAGCAAATGTACAAAATGATTAACACAAGGTGTCATTCAACTTTAGCGTCATCTGTATTTGAACTGGAAATTAATGGCTTTGAATGCACGGAGATAGAATATATGATTGTGAATATATATCGTAAGTGTGATGCAGATATACTCTATTTATTTTTGAGGTGTTGATGTTATTGCTATCCAATGTGGGATACTGATAACAAAACTCACCTTGTTTGAGGGACATGATGCAACACAACAAGACTGAGAGGACAGAACATACATAGATATCATATTGTACATTCAGAATAATATAATATGGTATCATATTGTATGATTTGGTTACCTCAACGTAGATCACAAACCTGGTAGCATTGTCTGCTTCATTGCCAAAGCCTTTCCTCCTGGAGCTGAGCAAAGGTCAAGGACATTGTCTGATGGCTGGAGGTCAAGGGCAATGACAGGTAAAATGGAAGCCCCATCCATCAAGAAATATTCTACATAAAACGTAGATGAAATATAATTAGATATTTACTACAAATTATAACTGTTTATCATTATTATGAGATGACTACAAAAATATTTAAAAATAAGAACTTGTAATAATTTGTCTGAAGTTTTGTTTGTAAACATAAAGGCTGATACAATGACACTACCAAACTTAGTTTTCTTGAAGCTATACAAAGTAGGTACTTTAAATAATTCACCTTTACAAAGTAGGGTACTCTGAAATAATTCACCTTTACAAAGTAGGGTACTCTGAAATAATTCACCTTTACAAAGTAGGGTACTTTGAAATAATTCACCTTTACAAAGTAGGGTACTCTGAAATAATTCACCTTTACAAAGTAGGGTACTTTGAAATAATTCACCTTTACAAAGTAGGGTACTTTAAATAATTCACCTTTACAAAGTAGGGTACTTTGAAATAATTCACCTTTACAAAGTAGGGTACTCTGAAATAATTCACCTTTACAAAGTAGGGTACTCTGAAAAAATTCACCTTTACAAAGTAGGGTACTTAAAAAATTGATACACCTTTGAATTTTTGTTGCTATCGGTATATAGCATTCAATATTTTGACATTTTTCATTGTTCACCTTAGATTTCCTCTAGCTAAATAAAGTAAGTACAGTTTATATGAATAAAGATATTCTAATATCTTAATACTGCTACATTCTGATTGAGCCTATTCACTGTAATTAGAACCAGAGGACTCAACATTACTTACCCAGTCTGCCATCATTGATGCCAGCCGGAGAAGGGTAATCACTGGTGTCTCCTTTCCTGAAAGCATAAACTCCGAGATTCTGTGGAATCTGGACAGAACCCTCATGTATAATATTTATAGGAACTCCTGATGGTTGATAGGTACTTTTCACTAAATCTTCTTGTTCATTTAGTTGCCTCTCAGTATAAACTCTTTTTACAGGCACAAAATTATCTAAACTTGTATTCTTTTCATATCTCAGTAGAGTTAGCAACTGTTCCTCTTCTGTTGGAGTCGTGTCTGATTCATCGTCTTCTTCATCAATTTCACTCTCAGGACTTTTTGATGATTCCCGTGTAAAACTAAAAATGTCATCACCCTTTACATAAGGAGAATCAGCACTTTGTAAAACTTCAGCAGCATCTTGTAATATATCACATGCTCCTAGCTGGCTAAGTTTGTCTACAGCTCCTTCAACATCTCCATAATTGTTTATTAAAGCACAGTACTTCTGAGTTGTCAGGAGAGATATTCTGATGGATGGCCAAATCTCTCTGTACACTGGTTTATAGAATATGTCAAAATGTTCCAATGCTTTATCTGTTCCTGATAATTCCCTTGGTGTATGTGTCTACAAGTAATGGACCAAATAAAAAAATAAAACATAAATTCAGCTGAAATGTTTACACAGCCCTTGTTAACATGTCTTTATAATTCAGTTCCTCACAAAGCATCATTGTAATAACTTCCCTTTTGTGAAAATGCCCCATACATTACTAAATCATTGCTATCTTTTTGGACAATTGTTATATTGAATCCATAAACTTTCATTTCCATCCTACATCTTTGTTATATTTGCTGACTTAGGTATCTTTCCATTAATTATCTCAACACTGTTACATGATACTGTAAACAACTCTCTTTAATGGCTACTGACTTACATGAAACAGACTGAATGTGATGTATGCTATAATCACTGTTTATCATTTGTCTTTATTAATGACAATCAACTTGAATGAAGTTGTGTTGATTGTCATCTTCATGAAAATAAATTGCAAAAGAAAGCTGGTTAACAGAAGTTGGATACTATCTACTGTAAACAAACTTAACTGTACCAAGTTCCCTCCATTACAACTTACATAAAATACCTTCAGTACAATGTACATAAAGTACCCCAGTACAATGTACATAAAATACCTTCAGTACAATGTACATAAAGTACCCCAGTACAATGTACATAAAATACCTTCAGTACAATGTACATAAAGTACCCCAGTACAATGTACATAAAATACCTTCATTACAATGTACAGAAGAATCCTCCAGTACAATGTACATAAAATACCTTCATTACAATGTACAGAAGAATCCTCCAGTACAATGTACATAAAATACCTTCATTACAATGTACAGAAGAATCCTCCAGTACAATGTACATAAAATACCTTCAGTACAATGTACAGAAGTATCCTCCAGTACAATGTACATAAAATACCTTCATTACAATGTACAGAAGAATCCTCCAGTACAATGTACATAAAATACCTTCATTACAATGTACAGAAGAATCCTCCAGTACAATGTACATAAAATACCTTCAGTACAATGTACAGAAGTATCCTCCAGTGCAATGTACATAAAATACCTTCAGTACAATGTACAGAAGAATCCTCCAGTACAATATACATTAAATACCTTCAGTACAATGTACATAAAATACCTTCAGTACAATGTACATAAGGTACCCCCTGTACAACGTATGTAAGGTTCCCCCAACTGGGACATGAAATGAAATAATCCTAATGATTTCCAATGAAGACCTGAACGAGGGGTTTACAGGCAAAATATTATTTGGAAAAGAAACAGGTTTTACCAATCAAATTTAATTACCATATTTAATATGATTTCTGAGACTGTAAATGAACTAAGGCTGGGATATATCTTGTGGAAAAACTCAGGCTTCACATGGCATGAGTAACAAATAGACAAAACGATTAAACTATGGCATGATAATTACTATGATCAGAGGGCTGACATATGCAATCGATGACAATGCACTTTTTTGTTCAGGATGATGGCAAACTGCCATGTGATATAAAAAATTGTATATACATGTATATAAACTAATGGGTACCCAGTGAACACTGGTATTAAAGGATCATGCAGGCCATGGTTTGTATATCAACAAGTGTTGATAATATTTTTATATGTACCTGGTTGGTATTGCAAACAGGAAGCATATTTTCACTGAGTTGTCTAAAGACATGCTGAAGTATTAGAGATAAAATATAGAAGTAACAAGATGTTGAAAGTTTATTAAATGGTTAAATGTTGATGGTTTTATTAAATAGTATGGGAGTTGGATTGGATGTCTCAGGATCTGGAGGTGGCTACTACAGTGCATCAATCATATCCAAAACAGAACAAGTGCCATGGCAGCCATCACTGGCCAAGTCTGTCTACTGATGCTGAACCTTGTTGACCATCTATTTGGATAGAGACTTAAGAATCACTGACAGGTGAAATTTATTCTGAAGAACAGTGTTTAATTTGTACATATGATATCTTTGTATTATAGTTTTACAACAAGAGTAGATCACATATTGCTTTTTGTTGATGAAGGAAATGATAACAGCATGTTTCAAAAGTTTTTTTTTGCACCTTAATGGCTTTCTTGTAGATTTCCAAACCAAATTTAATCTGTATTTATATATACCTACGTAAAAACAAGAAGCCCATTGGTTACCATGTATAATGTATTAAGCTTCTCTAGCACTACATTATCATAATCCAAATATTTCACATGACAAGAATTTTTTTAAGGTTGTCATAGCGATAACTGAACAGAAAACTGGTTATACTACTGCTTATTGTTAGTTGTCAATCCTTCCCTGCCAGTAAACTGTTATCAGCTCATTCTGGTGTCAAATGTCTTTGTTAAGGCTGGAATCCACTGATTCAAGACCAATATAAAACAAGAGGCCCATAGGGCCAGTATCGCTCACCTGGATCTTTATGACCAACAGTACTATATCTGTGCATATGTTCCACAGTAGATGCTTAAAGCAATATGACAAATTACTGCATATGGGTTCTGTCCCTTAGTATTCAGCCCCCTCATCTGTGCAATGTTGAATTGAGACTTTCTTATGATGTTTCTAGTTAAATATAATTGATAGCTTTCTTTTAAATCAAACAATATAGCAGAAAAACTCTTAGTTATAGCTGGACGGATGACCCAGGACAGCAGAAGCTTACTTGCCCTTTAGATCATTGTTTACAAACACAGATACAACATATTTGAGACTTGCACAAGTCAACAATATATAGCAACAATTAAATATAAAGACTTGAAAAATTAAGGTACATGTAATTATAAACCATAATCCTAACTCAAAACCAATATTAATCAGATGTACATGTAGATAGGGGTATATAAAAATTCAAACACAGGTTTGGGCCAAAAGTAACCAATATTTTATTATTATGTAATATTATGCAACATTACAAAATTATATATCTGTGGACAACACAGTCCACAAATAATGAAATACTGGTCTTCTGCTAAGAGACAAATACAACTAATAACTACAACATAAAAGATCTAATCTAAAGGGATGGGTGGGATGGGTTTTTATCATTCAGGATTCTAAAGCCCTGTCAGTGCTGGAGGTGGGACCTGGTCACTCCACAGTGCTCTGGAGACTGTGGCTGGGCAGGTCAGTGCAGCAGTGTAACCTACAAACCTCCTAGGTTGCCATTGGCTAAACCTGAACACAATGTGTTTCAAGGGTCCCATTGCCCCAAACTTGACATGCCAAATGTTAGTCCTGATAAAAGTTGGGGCAATCTGACCAGGATGACACTCCATCCCCACCTCATTAATATTGTATTAATTACTTAATACCTACAATAAAACGTTTCATGCATAACTTAGTGATGTCACCATGGTCAGTTAAGCCCCGGTTACTGGAGATATAGTGATAACAGCTTACTGTAGGCCTATACCCACTGCATAGCAAATGGTATCAACTTAGAATTTCTTATTTATTTATGCCATAATTATGAAGAATCTTAAATCAAAATTCTCTTTCCAATCATGCTTTCTGTATTTTAATGCTGTGAATAGAACATAAGTAATTGGCTAACATGTAGTTTTTCACATTACTTAGCTCAAGCCTCCAGCCAAGTATAATGATTCTCGGCCTTTGGTATTTTGGAAGAAGTCGTGTAAATGTTTTAACACATTTGACCACTGTGACCTTGAATATGGGTCAAGGTCATTTTTCTTTACAAACTTTGTTGGGCTTCATCAAAGGAACCTTCCAGCCAAATATGATAAATCTAAGCATTTCTGAAGAAGATTGTTTAAATGAAAAGTTCACGGACGCAGGACAGACGGACAATGGACGATGGACGGACAGATGACGGATGCCACGCTATGGGATAAGCTCACTTGGCCCCTTTGGCCAGGTGGGCTAAAAACTGATAGAATGTAAGAATAAATCAGACTTATGGGTCAAGTTCAAGGCAATATACAATGGAAGTCATATTATAGAAGTTTGTAAAATTTTGTAACAAATGGTAAAGATCAGCATCTCCTCAAAATTTTGGTGGTTGTGATTACTTATGATATCAGCACAGATGTCACAATTGATTGTAAATCCATTTTAAGTCCAAGATCAGTATGTTATGCTACACCAATATATAACGACTCAGCAATTTACTTGCTTTCTATAGGTCCACAACATGACAGGCATGCAATCAAGATACAGGTCAGCAAAATGCCTAAAACTGATTTGCTTTACTGACACCAAGAAAACCAGTCTGTAGACAAGTATTCTGGGCCCTTCTGGACAATCAGGTATGATGGAGAGGATATAATCTTTAATTGAACACAGAAATTATAGGAATTTTTATGGATACATCAGCCTCAGATGATATCAGCAGAGTGCCATGCAACATTAGAGACTATAACCATTTAATTATATATCAAACACAGGTAGTACAAATAATATTCCTTGTCAAACTTTTATCATACTGTAACCCTGGTAAATACTAGCCGCAATATACTGCTCAACTAGAGGGAACTTCTCTTCAGCTCAATTGGTTGAGTGTCAGACTAGTAAGCCAGGGGTCCCAGGTTCGATTCCTAGCGGTGGCATTGAAATAAATAATGACTTCTGTTACATTGGTGTCTATGTAGGAACTCAGGAATAATACTTAGCCATGCCCCACCAGCATTGGTGTAACCCCTGGAAACTCGAGGACGAGTTGTTTCCTGGAGGAGGAGTATGTAACACTGGTAAATACTAATCGCAATATACCGCTCAACTACAGAGAACTTCTCTGTAGCTCGATCGGTTGAGCATCAGACTAGTAAGCCAGGGGTCCCGGGTTCGATTCCTAGCGGAGGCATTGAAATAAATAATGACCTCTGTTACAATTCATTGCATCTTGCTTTTGGACAGATTTGAAGATAACACCATAATCTTATCATACAGCAATACTAAAAAGTGTTTCAGCTATGAAGAGACTGACATTGAAGTCCCAGAATTGAGGAAATCCAGAGTGTGAATCTGAATGTGTCTCACAGATGCTCGATGAGCTGAAAATACCAATACTGTACTTCAGACAACCTGAGCACATCACAAAGTAATCTTCAGTAACAAGGTGATTTTTACCAGTTTTATGTTCTATACCTCTAAATGATTACCTTACAAAGCAAAGACCCTAATAGATATCTAAAATATATAAATCTTTCAACACTTTTTGTTTTATCAAATGTTATAAAAGAGAACATTACTGAAATAACCCCAGAAATATTCATAGAAATTTCTGAAACATGAACAATCATTGATTGAAACCACTTGAAACGAAATGTTAGTTGTGCCTCATTAATAGCATTGAAAGCAAACATTAATGCAATAAAACACCTATAGCACAAATACAACCTAACCAAAGTATCCTCTCTCTCTTTCTCTCTATCTGGTTTTACTTTGGGGATATTAGTTTCACAGACATTCTGGGTACACTAATTTCCAATAGCAATATATATATCAGAGATGTAGTTGTGGTAATGGCAAATCAGAAGTGTGTTTCACTCTTCAACCTTATTAAATCCCTTCTTAATATTGAATAAGTCTGTGTTTTTAATCAGAAAAACAATCTTTGTGAGCATATATTTATCTCCAAGGTGTGAGAACAAAGCAATGTCCTCTTGTCATAGTTTCCAGGAAGAGGAAAATACAATTTTGTTGGTACTATTAGGATAGCGAATCTTTGTGGGACATCTAAGAAAATTAATTTCTTGGTGTTTTGTGCAATTTTAATGCAATTTAAGGTACTGTAACTGTGGGGACATAAAAAAAAACCTACAGTACAAAGAGTGTTTCTACATGGGTAATAAATGTAAATAACTATGATTTTTCTAGACCTTTCCCTTCTTCCTTTTGATCAAAACCAGAAAAAAGATTCACAATGTATAATTTCACAGTTTCAGAATTAACATTTACATGTCAATTATTTGATACAGCTGTAAATATTGATAAAGAGCTTATTTAACCGTATGTCATTTCCCACCATTAATTTTAGAGGTACATTGGATCAAACTTTCCATCTAAATAATCTAAATTGTTATTTTTATCACGTATTATCGAAATCTTAATTCATCGCGCCTAACTTAATCAGTGGTTTAAAATCAATTTCAAAACATTGAAGTCAAGTTTTTGTTATCAAAACTGAATTCATCAGTATAATTGAATTGTTCAATCGATATCTCTCAACTTAGAGAATTAAGCTATTGAACAGTTGACATGCACTTACAGAGGACATGTAAGCAGGAAAGCATACAATGTTCTGTTTGATAAATGCTTGAAGTGTTTACACCATCATCCACCATAACTTCAATTATTTGACCAACCTCAGGTCAATACTTACCCAACGCCCCTGTTTCTTGCTGCTGTTTCTGCATTGCTGTTTAAAAAAACTTTGGAAACGTTTAGAGAATAACAAAATGTTTTTTGAACGTAAATAACTGATCTCCAAGAAAGGCATGCTTGATGTCTAATGTGAAAGTAAACGTTGTCCTTTGCACGCTTCAATTTTTATGCCGAAGCGCCTCTGAAAAGAAGCGTTCTATTAACCAGAGTAAACGTCATTTTTGATTGGTTAGAACATAGAACTTTCCCTAGCTCTGGTGGAGCCACGTCTAGATCTGTCATTTTTCTGTTATTTGAAGGTGCAAACTTTGCCAGACAGTATACACACGAAAACTAGAAGCGAACATGTCCAGTATGCAGGGCATGTACAGTATGCGCAGCCCAGGTAACGTATCTACACTGGAAGACATCTAGAGTAAGGAACGTGAGAATGAGTACTGTACTGCAATACAGAACGAAATAAGATCTACCATGGCCAGGCTCTTGAATCTGTGTGATAATACATTAAAATATTCCTTATATATTGTCATTATAATGTGTCCCAGTTATATAATTAGTGAATTTTCATTATTGGATAATATATTTTGTGATTTAACTGTGAAGGTATTGGATCAGTGAAAACTTTTACATTTTCAGAGTAATATTTTCATAAAATCATTTAAAACCTATATTGATTGGGGCAATGCTCAAGACTGTCTATTCAAAATATTATGTGTAACCACTTTGTAAGTTCTTTACCAGCAAATTTTGAAACCACATTAATGTCTCCTTGTGTCTAATGATGTGTATCTTATCTTTGAGTTTAGAGTAGGTTCAGACAAGAAATGAAGTAATTGTAAGTCATTTCTGATATGAAAAGTTGTCTTTGATACTCTCCATGTAAGTTACCTTGACACTATACCTAGATCATATGATGCAATGCTATGCAATTTGTTTCAGCTGTGAAGAGATTAATGAAAGAAGCCCAGGAGTTGAGGGAACCAACAGAACAATACCATGCTCAGCCTTTAGAGGTGAGTGCTATATTGTAATGTGAATTCTAGAGCTAGCCTAAAGGCATTTCTTTAGAACCTTTGATTACTCTTGATATACATAATATAAATCATGGATCGTTAATACATTTGGACAAATTAAATATTGATTTTCAGTACAAAGTAAATATTAATTTTCACTTATGATTTTCACTGAGGTATCATAAGCCTTGATATTGCATTTTTCATTAATTGTGTGATTTAATCAGTGGTTGTTAATGGTGAATGTGACCAATGTTTATGACAGGACAATTTATTTGAGTGGCATTTCACCATCCGAGGTCCTGGTGAAAGTGAATTTGATGGAGGTTTATATCACGGGAGAATTGTCCTTCCACCAGAGTATCCTATGAAGCCCCCAAGCATCATCCTTCTCACAGTAAGAACAAAAAAAAACATTAAATGATATAAACCACTCTTAAAGAGTTCTTATTGAAAGGTCAGCTCAGTATATTTCTTAAGTTATACAAGTCATACTAAGGTCAAGAAGAGTTCTGATTGAAAAATAATTTTTCAATAACTTTTTCAAATTAGGTGGTAGAAAGCAAACTACACTTGTCTTTAGAGAGTCTCAATTGTCATGATGTTGACTTGATGTCTGAGAATATGTTTAACTTACATAAATGTATGCTAAGGTGTTTGAAAAGAAGATTGCTTGTTGGAGCATTAGTACAGTAGATGAATATTATATTAAACCATAAGTGAGTTTTCGTTTCTTATGAGATTTTATGGAAAGACTTGTGAGAAAAAAAAAAAGACTTTGAGATTGGTTTCATAAATCTCATAGGAAATGGAAACAAACGAAAAATGCTATTTATCACATAACTCTGAAAACTAAGAGGATTTATCAGCTACAACAGGCGTGGGATAAGATTTTCTTTGAAATGAAATGTCAACCGCTTTGGTACGAACTTCGGCTTCTTCAGGACCAACTGAAACTCAATTTATTTTCATGCTTTTGTAGCCAAATGGCAGATTTGAGGTGTTCAAGAAAATCTGTTTAAGTATATCTGGCCACCATCCTGAATCCTGGCAACCATCTTGGTCAAGTAAGTGTTTGCTTTCATTTGCAATATGTTTTTGTCTCCTGTTTTTTTTTTTAATGATTTTTGATTGATAATCTTTTGTCATGTCTTTCTACAGCTTAAAATTGTATAAAAAAAAATTGCTGTTGCCTATGGAATGATCACAGATGTTTTATTCATGATGTAATGATGGTATCAGTCGATGTAAAATCATTTTCTAATTGTTCATTGTATTACTGTACTATTTTGTGTTTGAATTTCAATTGGTTTAAACCATTGCTAGTCGTTTTTATGTTATATCAAAACATAAGTTGTTATTTTGCTGTAAGTTTATTGTCAGACTTGAGATTTATGATAAATATCCTGATGTTTGTTTATCAGTCAGAACAGCCTTGCTAGCTATCATTGGGTTTATGCCTACACATGGAGCTGGTGCTATTGGTTCATTGGACTACAGCAAGGAAGAGCGTGTCAAATTAGCTAAAAAGTAAGGATATCATAGATATACTATACTGTTTGAGGTTTTATGGTGACCCTCCAAAATCTGTTATTACTAGTTCAAGGGAGATAATCTGGTCTCAGAAATCAAACTTGTGCAATTTTAATTAAGATACTTAGGAGGGAAGATAGAGGATAAATGTTTGCTTATGATACAAAGAAATGTAGAATCCACAAAGCAATTCCAAAATTTTCCTGTTTAGAGGGTTAACAATATATCTGAGAAAAGTATAAAGGCATGATAACCTACATGGGTATTATTGTTTTGCCAGGTCCCTGGAGTGGAAATGTCCTACATGTGGACAGATCCAGAATATCCTCAAGCCTGTCACTTCTGCCTCACAAAAAACCAGACAGGAAGCGAAGGAACTAGCATCACAGATAAATTTCCAGGTCAGTTATTGTTACTATAGGGTCATACACTGGCAATTCATCGTAACAGATTAGGCACTGATCCTTATTTGCACCAGGTCATTCAGTGTACAAGGTCAGGGATTAGTTGGTTTCTGTACCAGGTCATTCACTTTACCAGGTTAGGTACTGGTCTGTCACTGTACCAGGTCAGGTACTGGTCTGTTACTGTACCAGGTCAGGTACTGGTCTGTCACTGTACCAGGTCATTCACTGTACCAGGTCAGATACTGTTCTGTCACTGCACCTGGTCATTCAGTGTACCGGGTCAGGTACTGGTCTGTCACTGTACCAGGTCATTCACTGTACCGGGTCAGATACTGGTCTGTCACTGTACCAGGTCATTCACTGTACCAGTTTGGGTACTGATCTGTCACTGTACCAGGTCATTCAGTGTACCAGGTCAGGTACTGGTCTGTCACTGTACCAGGTCATTCAGTGTATCAGGTCAGATACTGGTCTGTCACTGTACCAGGTCATTCACTGTACCAGGTCAGGTACTGGTCTGTCACTGTACCAGGTCATTCACTCTACCAGTTCGGGTACTGATCTGTCACTGTACCAGGTCATTCAGTGTACCAGGTCAGGTACTGGTCTGTCACTGTACCAGGTCATTCAGTGTATCAGGTCAGATACTGGTCTGTCACTGTACCAGGTCATTCACTGTACCAGGTCAGGTACTGGTCTGTCACTGTACCAGGCCATTCAGTGTACCGGGTCAGGTACTGGTCTGTCACTGTACCAGGTCCTTCAGTGTACCGGGTCAGATACTGGTCTGTCACTGTACCAGGTCATTCACTGTACCGGGTCAGGTACTGGTCTGTCACTGTACCAGGTCATTCAGTGTACCAGGTCAGGTACTGGTCTGTCACTGTACCAGGTCATTCACTGTACCAGGTCAGGTACTGGTCTGTCACTGTACCAGGTCATTCAGTGTACCGGGTCAGGTACTGGTCTGTCACTGTACCAGGTCATTCACTGTACCGGGTCAGATACTGGTCTGTCACTGTACCAGGTCATTCAGTGTACCAGGTCAGATACTGGTCTGTCACTGTACCAGGTCATTCAGTGTACCAGGTCAGGTACTGGTCTGTCACTGTACCAGGTCATTCAGTGTATCAGGTCAGATACTGGTCTGTCACTGTACCAGGTCATTCACTGTACCAGGTCAGGTACTGGTCTGTCACTGTACCAGGTCATTCACTGTACCGGGTCAGGTACTGGTCTGTCACTGTACCAGGTCATTCACTGTACCAGGTCAGGTACTGGTCTGTCACTGTACCAGGCCATTCAGTGTACCGGGTCAGGTACTGGTCTGTCACTGTACCAGGTCCTTCAGTGTACCGGGTCAGATACTGGTCTGTCACTGTACCAGGTCATTCAGTGTACCAGGTCAGGTACTGGTCTGTCACTGTACCAAGTCATTCACTGTACCAGGTCAGGTACTGGTCTGTCACTGTACCAGGTCATTCACTGTACCAGGTATTTCCATACTGACATGTGAAAGTCATTGTCACTTATTAAAGATTTAATATGAAAATTGATACAAAAACTGTGAGTTATAGCATGACATTTAAAAAAACTTTTTTTCTATTTCAGGGAGAGAAATCTACAACGACATCATCAGAGCCATCCAAAATTTCTTCCGAGTCATCACCCACACCCACACCAGTCAATACAACTCAAACTCCAATTACAGCAACGTCCACTACCACATCTACATCCCCTACACCAGACCAGGCACAGTTCACACCTCCATTTGGACAATTCCCTTTTGGATCTCCCTACTTTCCATTTAATTTCCCTTCAACAACCCCCACAGGACAAAATGTGACAACTGGAGTGATGGGAATCCCACGTTTTCCACCTCCGCCTCCTGTTATACCGGCTATGTTTCCTCCTGGCTTCATGCCTAACTATGGCTTTGGTGGGATGTCTCAGTTTCCAAATTCTGGGTTCACAATACCAACAAATGTTCAAAGTCCAACTCAACACAATAAAGAGTCAACGACAAATGTTACGAGTACACCATCTCAACCAACCACAGAAAAAGAAAGCTCAGTGCAATCTGAGAAAGACACTTTGTCATCTGGAGTAAGTAAAGATGAAAAGGAATCTAATATGAGTTCTACTGAGCAGGTTACTGATACTGACCCAGAAGTCACTTCTACTGAAAGTACAACACCTCCTACAGGCACAGAGGCAACAGAAAGTCGGACAACTGTCACAACAACGGAGACGACAGGGGTCAGACAGAGAACTGGTGGTGTTGTTAATGACCCAGTTTCCATACCATACACCCGACCTCCAGTTGGAGTGGTTGGTCAAAATGCAGAACTTCCCACAAACATAGACTCAAGAGGGCAAATGTCTACCCTTCTCATTGCTATAGTCAGTCTGGCCATTGCTCTACTCCTTCTCAGAAGATTCATTCTCTCCCGTACGTGGAAATTCTATTATGGGCTCTGAGGAGGCTTAATACATAAATTATGTTGTGTGCCAGCCCAAATTTTTAACTGGATTCACCATATTTTGAGGGGTATTCATCTGTCCATGTGTGATTCCATTATTGTTATTAAGTTTTAACGAAAATTGATGAACATAAGCATGTGTAAATAAAAAATGACCAGCTTGCTATGTTACTGATCAATAATCTAGAACAAAAAAAGGACTATTACACTAATAAGGAATGTTAATAGTTTAAATGGCTTCAGACAAGCTTGTTTCTGGGCCAAAAGAGGCTGTACCTATGAAGCTATAAAAAGAAAATAAACATAATTCACTTAAATACCCCTTTTTTTATTTTCTCTAATTTGAAAATTTACATAGATTTTGTTCCAAAACTTCACGAGGCAAAATAGTTGTGCAAGTCTAAATGACACTAAAAGGGTTATTTTGTTCCACTTTTGCATTCCTACAAAGGCTTGTAGACAAATTTAACACAATTGCATACCACTACTCTGATCTGGCAGATTTAATCCATATTAAGGTTGTTGTGAAGAAAGCCACAATGAAATCCAAATGCAAAAATTAATAATTTGTAACAAATGAAGATTGTTTTTTTTTTCAAAATTAAATTGTTGCTGCTTCAAAGTAGTGTTTTTTTTTTCAAAATTAAATTGTTGCTGCTTCAAAGTAGTATTTGTCTATGTCTTTTTAAAACTTTGCAGTGATTCAGATAGAAAAGAATATGTATCATAAATCTTCTCAAATATGAAGCTGGTGTAACAGAAACTTTGTGCAATATGTAAAGTTTAACAACCATGACATAAGAAAGAACTGATTCTTATCAGATCAGAAAATTCTCGCATAAAATTACACCATGTGTATAAGAACATAACTGTAACTCTGTACATAATGATATATTACAAATCTGTGATTCAACAATGTGAAATAATTAAACTCTCAAATGATATCATGCTGTTATCTCATTTATTTATGTAGTATAACGTCTGTACTTTTACACAATTAAGTTGAAGTTTGTTTGGATTACCGCCCTGTTAGTAGCCAGTTTGAGGTTCATTTTCCTTGTAGTAGCTGGTGGCTACCTCCCTGAACAACATAAGGAAGGCCCATAGGTAAAGGTGAAAATATTTGCCCAAGGACACAACCACATCAGGACAGACTGGCCTATATCTCCTTATCTGCCACTGGTAGGGAGTGAGAAAATTCAAAAGTGAAAAGTAATTTTGATTCATAATACAACTTTGTTTATTTGGAGCTTTAAGTCTTCACACCTGAAGTTACATGAAGCTTGTGTCCCTGGATAATGGAACCAGTGTAAAATTAACAGAGTAGTACAGTCTCCTTTAAACCTGCCTGAATTTATTTAGAGTAGAGTCCCTTGTGATTTTAATAACTTCTATATTCAAACCTTCAAACATTTTCAAGTGACATGTTTTGCTTTTAAGTTGTTTTAATTCACCATCTGATGTTGGTTGGTAGTTTGTATCACCTTCCTTCATGGACCCTTCACCCTTAGCTATTCTTATGGCAATTTCTTGAGAAGTGCTGGAAGGGTCATTTTAAAATTTATTATTTCATAGGTCATCTGAACTGAAGGGTCAGAATGACCTATAGCCATCATGCTTTGTCCATCATTATGCGTTGAGCATAAATTTTTACATTTTAAACTTATTCTGGGATTCATCTGAAACTTGCTCAAATTTATCCAAAGATGGCACTGACCAAATGTTATTTTTTGGGTCAACTTTTAAACTTCTTAAGTTCCACTGGTACAAAAATGAGCTGAAAATTTGTGAGAATATTATGGAAGGAAACGTCATGTGTTATTTTTTTGTACTGGTCAAAATTTCAGTATGGCAGAAATTGCAGCCATTTTGTAACAAGATTGCACTATCATGGTTTCCCTGATTTACACCTATTTTAAACTTCTCAAGTTCCACGAGTAAGATTCAGCTGAAACTTGCCAGAAATAATCCTCACAAAACCAAACGTGGCCACCATCTTAAAAAGCACATTTTAAAACTTCTCTGGTGCAACTGAGCCGAAATTTTGTGGAATGTGGAGAAATTGATATGAGGAGATTTTTTTGCCTGTACTGCTAAATTATTCCAAATGGTTTTAACCACTTGATAACTGTTCCCACTACCACCACTGCTGTTTTTTTGTGTATAGATCTTTTGAGTCAAATTGTCCTTGGTCAATACACAAATGTAGTTGTAAATTGTTAATATTAGGACTGATCAAAACAGCTAAGTGGGGAAGATGTAGCCATCATAGATTTTGTTAATGCATGTCAGAAGAAGCACTATATGTATATGGGTCTTTCTAAAATATCATATGGAAATTTCACTTCTACCACAGCCGTACATTGGATTTTGCTATCAATATTAATTAAGAATTTCTGAATGGACTATTCTTCAATTATCAGAAGCTTCTAAAAGCCATTTTACAAAGTACTTTCATGTTTCTGATACTTATCAAAGAAATAAGGACACAAAAAGTATGTGTGAAATATTGTTAAAGTGTAACGGTATTCAGCGTGACCACTTCTACTGACAAACTCTATTTCCTTCACTGAAATAACAAAAACAAGATTTTCTTTTCATTTTAATTTAATTTTCTTTCTTGTAGACAGCTACATATATACCTTCAACAACAATCAACTGTTGAACAGTTAAATATCTTGTCCAATAATGACCATTTTAACAACAAAACAAGTACATGTGTAGACATTAGCATCCTACCATACTAACACACCCAATCTTAGTCAATTTGTGGGACTTCAGCACTCTCATTATTATTTCTAGCACAAATACAATTAGTTTTCTACAAAATATACAACTCTTTCCTTGTACCCTTAACTTTACATTCAAAACAAAACAGATCTTATTTCTGTACAATTACTCAAACTACCACCCAGTTTCCCTCAATCATGAAACTATCTTCAATCAAATATTGAAAAAAACTGTTGTTTTAATGAAAGTTTTGCTTTTTGTGAACACTCTCCTTTCATACATATTTCATTTTAATGATCAACTTACTGAAATATTTAGCCACCCCAAAATTGTTCTTTCAATTCAATTTCTAAAATTACTACCTGAACAACCAAACTTCCTATTACAGAACAGTATGCATACATGTCATTGAAAAACTAAATATGCTACTCTTTTTAGTTTAGAAAAATTCAATCTGTGTCAAAGAAATGTAAGTTTTAAAATATATCTTTTAAAAAAAAGACATTGTTTCAGCAGATTTCATTGATCTTAAGCACATTTTGAATTGAGACAGAAATATGATGAATTAATATAATATTTATCATATAAATGTATAACATAATGGCAAATTTTGCATATGTCAGATATTTGGACCACCTTTCACTGTGTTGAGTCATGACTAGTTGTCATATGTAGTTGTCATTAATGGCACTGTAAGGACAATAGATATTATCAATACACATGTACTGACAAATACACGTGCTGGAACTATTCACCGATTCTTCAAACCTTGCTTCCTCAACATTAAGTGAAGACTTCTATATGAACATAGCTGACAGCGCCATTAAGGATAACCAATTCATTATAACATTAGATAGTCCTTGTATCACCAGGCTAAAAATTGTCACAATCTATGGCAAGTAATCAGTGTCAATATAGCGTTGGGGTTTGCCATGCATACTTCAGGCACTTCCCAGTATTTACATATACATGTACATATGAAAATCTCATTTCAATGTGATACTTTTAACATAATGAATTCATTTTTATGCATACTACATATCCAGTGTATAATGGTTAGATTCTGACTTTAATGAGAACAGTGACTTATTGCACCTTACTTTCCAACATAATTCCTATAACAACAATCACAAATATACACATGTCTACCATACAATTTAATACAGAATGTAACACACATCTCTCAACCATACATCAACAAGTCCCTCTAATGAGAGTTAAAAGTCTTCAAAGTCAATACATTCTTGCAAACATGCTTGGATAACAAATCCTAACTAATTATGTTTTATTCTGCTCATACTCGTCCAAGACCACACAATATGAACTCTGTCTTTTTACCTTCCCATGTACACCCAATAATCAGTTTTGTATTACTTTGTAGTATAAATTAAGCTAGCAGCGGTTCAAATATAGATATCCAAGAATTAATCCTATATCATATCATGAAAGCAGCATAAAATCACGATCAGTATTAATACCAAGCAAAAACAATAACATATATTACATATTGCATGATTCTGGAGTCATTTCAACCACTGTATGTTGTATGATTCTTAAATCATACAAATGACAACCATTAAAATATTACAATTACAAAATCTGTTTTTATTTCTTTATATAACCATTTCATATTATGAAACAAAAGTTTGATCCAGAATTTCCTTCTAGTATCTGAATGAAAGTTTAAGTCTGCCTCATAAAAATGATATTTTTGTATAAAATAAAGTAAAAATCCCTCAAAAGTGAGAAGGAACATTGAACAGCTTTGTATAAAGAAAAGAATGTTTATTGTATTAATCGTATTGCAAATAATGAACATATAAAGCCACACTGCTCTCAGCCCTATCACAATTCTCTTTGTAATCAGGAATTTATTTGGATATCACAGTTGGAAACACATGCATAACACATATCAAATTTACCAATTAAATTAATCTGTTCACAATATTCCAATCTACTAAATTTTAATTCAGTCAAACATATCGATAAATGAAGTATTATCCTAGCACAATTCTGGTCAAATTATCTACAGAGTAACAGAGACTGAAGTAAAAAAGATGTTTTGCATGAATAATAATTTTTTAGTAAAACTTAAAGTTATGGTGTGTATATATGTCTTCCGAATAGAAAAAATGTGTTATAATACACCCAGGATGGAATGAGTACTACATAGCAGAAACTGGTAACTCTTAAGAGCCCAGATTCAAGTAAACAAATAAACACATTACTGTACCAGAATACAGAAATAATCATATTAAATGAACATTTTTGAAATTTGGTGGTGGTGGTGGTGGTGGTGGTGGTGGGGTGGGGGGTGGGGGGTGGGGGGGGGGGGGGGGGGGGGGGGGGGGGGGGGGGGTGGGGTGGTGGATAGGGGGGGTGTACATTTCCTTTTAATTATCTATTTTTGGAAATTTTCAAAAGAGAACACAGTCATTTTATAAAGACATTAAAACCAAAATTGAATTGACTATTATAAACATAAACAAAGTTATCTCCAATTTTCATGATGTCATATTAGACAATCAAGCAATTATTGATGATATCAATATTGTTACCGTGTAGGCAACCATATGTTGGCCTACTGAGGTAGCAAAACTAATTGTAAAATGCCTGAAGATTTTATATGAAAGCTTTCATGCTTTACTGATCAGAGGTGTTTTCAATTTCACCATTTTTCTTTATATATAGATATTCAAATATGTATCAAGGTTGAATTCACAGTGTTCAGCGAAATTTATCAAAATAACTTCACACAATGCATTAAACTAAGCATCTGCTTGTATGAAGTAATTTTGCCACAATACTCATGAACATTGAAAATAAATTGTTCAGAGAGTTCTCAAACCATTAATCTATATTGGTAACTTCAACATTAAAAAAGGTGCCAAGGGCCTTACTGTCACCTGAGTTCTATAAAAGCTGGGGGGGGGGTTTTTTATTGTTTTTTTATTTGTTGAATATTGTAATAAAGAATGGTCTACGTTGTACATGAAACGCAAATGTAAAAGTGCATAACATTCACTGTCATCCCATGTTAATAATTCCAACCAAGTTTGAATCATTTCCGATAGAAAAATAAACAAATTATGCTCAAAAATGTAATTTTTTAAAGTAGACTTAGCCCCTCCCCAGGGGAACATGGGAGGCATGGGGGTCATGAAATTCACAATTGCAGTTAATAATCTTGAGACACACCAATCCATGAAGAATAGTTTTGATTCTCTACCTCATCAGGATGTCAAGAAGATATTTTTTTTTAAAATTTGAGTCAATCTGAAAACTTTGGCCCCATCCATCAGCCTCCTGGGGTCAGTATGTTCATATTACTGAATTGTCATCCCATACTTATAATCTAACCAATTTTACATAATTTCTGAAGGAAATAAAAACAAAATTAGGCACAAAAATGTAAACTTAATGAAGTATACACCTCCCCAAGGGGAGATTCTAGGGTTATAAAATTTAAAATTTAGATACAGCACCTCAAGACCTTTCCAACTATGATGAGTATTTGATTTTACCATCTATAGTTTCAGAAGATTTTTCAAATTTCAATTTTCAATTTGAGTCAAACTGATCCCTTTTGGTCTCTTCAATAAGACCCTTGGGGATGGGGACCATATAATTCATCGTTTTGGTTTACCTGTTGTCATGAAAGGTTTCTGCAAAATTTCATGAAAATTTGTAAGGGTTTTTAAGAAGTTGAGAATATGATTTTTTCACCAATGCACAACGACAAGACAAAAAGGTAATAACCAAAGGTTACCTTCAGACTTCTCAAAAATTGCCATATTTCAGCTTAACATATCAGGAATGACTAGTTTAGACCACTACAAAATATATATTTGTCACATACAGCAACTACCATGAAGATAGAAAAAAAATCAATAAATATTACAGCAAGCCGAATAATAATAATGAACTAAAATTCTGAGATTTTTTTCCCCTGTTTTAGTACCAGCATGTGATATATTTCAAAACTACGAAAAATATAATTTCCCAGAGAAAATTTGTTGACAATGTGAATCCTGAAGTGTATAGTGAAATCAGCAATGCTAGTTACGTAAACTTCCACCGATGCTTTGGTAAAGTTTTAGACATTACACTTTTTTAATACTAGCTGAATATAAATAACATCATTCAACAAGTTATTAGCCTACAATTAATTGTTTAGACAGCAGAGGGTTTATAATACGTTTTTTTATTTTTATTATTAAAAAAATCAATTGATGAAGACAGCTAAAGCCAAGAAAGTTTCCTGTTCAATACCAAGATAATGATTTTTACTTATTATCTAAATCTTAATAATGTTATTTGCTATCTTGCTGTAGTAGTTTTTCCTGTGATTTTTTACTCTAGTCTTTAATCTCTAAAAGTCTTCATAACCTTATTATTTCAGTTGTCACAAAAAGTTCCACTGTCTACTTCGGCCATCATCTTGGAAAGTGGGTACCATTAAAGTAATTCTAAAATGTTACTCTTACTACCTTAACCTGTGAAAGTGAAATGAATTTAACCATTATTTTGACAACACATGGAAAAGTACGCAAATATCAAAACCACTATAAATGAGTTCTGATTTTAAATATATCAACCTGCTTCTTTGTCAAGTATAATGTGACATGTTTTCTACCTTTTTAAAAACATAACTGACAAAAAAAATAATGAATTTATAAAAAATACTGGCGCTTCAATCTTCGATTACATTCACTTCAGATATAATAGACATAATATGTTGCTCCAACTCAAGAATACTTTTATGTCTGAAGCTTGCATGACATGTACAATGGAATTTTTTTCAATGTATGGAAAGACAGTAAGTGTTCATAGGTATCATTTGAATTCTTAATTAAGATCAATTAATTCAGTCATACTGTATAATGTATCAACTGCACAATATTTTTATGACTGATGCTATCTTCCACAAAAGAAGTCTGCACTTGCAATATATTTGTATAAGTAGGATATGAGATTTCTTGATCTAGAGACATACCTTATGTAACACACAATAGAACTTCACTACAGATTCTGTTTTGCATCAACACTTACAGTCAAAACATAAACATAAAACTTATCTAAACTTACTGTATAGCTGGTAATTTTAGTGGGTCTAAATTTTTATGAAAATTAATTTTTACACATCAAGATTTTGTAGTTATTAGATTCGAGAATATTTTGGGGGAAAATCCCCTTGACTAGACAGTATAAAAAATACAGTTCTGTTTTGTATTATACGTCATTAATTTGCATTTTAAACTGGTACGTCCAGAATAAAAAGATGTTATAATTACACTTTGTGTTTGTAAGTCTCATGTGCCTTGTAACATAAAATCTGTGAAAATAACATTGACTCAAACAAGACTGGCAATTCAGAACTGGCTGATGATGATGCCAATATGACAGCAGTACTGAGCGTCAGTGTAAATTGCAGACAAAATGTGCATTTGTCACTTTTCACGGATAAAACTTTCATGATCACATTAAAATCCTGTGAAATATCAAAACAACCATTCATATGATAATAACCTGCTATACAGTATTAATCTGAAATGTCCAAATCACTAATACCTTAAACATTGATGTAGAGCAAAATGGAAGACAAGTTTCAAATGAAACATGGTGTTTTGTAAAAATACTCATTATTAAGACCATAAAATTATATAGACTTATAAACACCTAACTGCATTTCAGAGAGCTAACAAATGTGGGAACACCTCTGATTGTCATAAGTTTGTGGTTAATATACACACATTAAAATTTGTTCAAAGATATTAAAATCATTTTGAGAAGTAATCTTTCATAAAAAAAAATCCTATCAATTAAATGTGTGTCACAAGACACAAAAGAATTAAATTAGGCAAAGTTTGCATATTTAGAAAAAACTGATAAAAATGGCATCATATTTAAATTGGTTTTTATAAAACTTGGTAATTTTTGTGTTCACCAACAATTTCTATTCCCACAATTATATATTGATACTGAACAAGTTATTCAGTCTATGATAGAGGAATCTTGGCATGAAAGAAAATTTGGGCCTGTTTGTAGGGAGTGGAAAAATTAAGAGACTTTTAAGATCACAGATGAGGTGGTTGCTATGGCAACACGGCCGTAAAATATCACAAAATCCACCTCACATTTGATAATGAAATTTGGTGGTCAGCACTATTTACAGTTGATAACTTAGATTAAATATTTTACATTTACAATATTTACAGTTATTTCAAGCTTCAAATGAAAAGGCCACTTTATTTTTGTAAGATATCACAATGGCCTTCTCATTCATAAAATGTATTTCAACAAAAATATTGTATCACAAAAACTTGGTCACTGTTAATGTTCATAACATTTAGTGACAATTTTGACTCAATGAACTGGCAACATGAAAGGCTATAGGACAGCTTTTCTTGTTTATAACATGTGTTAGGACCTAGAGTGCCTGATCAAATAATCCTTCAACAGCCTTTCCAAACGGTGTCTGTACGGCGATCATTCCAACGGAGATTCTATGTCTTCAGTTCTCTCATGAGAGACGGTTTCTTGGATGTCAACCTGTTAGATAAACCCACATATTGTCAATACATGACTTATTGAAAGACTTCATTACTAACATATAACATACCAGGATGGATTATGTTAAGCTTACTAAGCTAGAAGAGTCGCTAATCGCTCATATTTGAATTTCTATTTGTTTATTTTATTTGTAATTCAAAAGGCAAACACTACCTCTGTATATGAATTTGAGTAGAACACTAACAAGTATTTCTTATAGTTTAAACTATAATCTAATACTCCTAAATCAACTTTAAATAAATTTTGAAATCTAACAATGTCAATGACAACAATAAATAAATGACAGACTAGATAATGACATACACACCCAAATAACTGCATAATTAAGGATTTATTCATCTGAAGACTGAATATTGCTTTAGTCATTCTCATGGGTGATAAATTGTGACTGAATTAGTATTAAAACCAACACAAATTCCTTCATCGAGCTCCAAAGCAAGACAAGTACAGACAGCAGAATACTACCACTGATATGTAAATTAAAACAAATCCATACTTGCTCTCATTTAACATACTGCTGAGGTTTCATAATGAGCAATTTTAGGCAAGTGATGTGACACAAAAAGGTTGTAAAGATCACAGAAACAAGATCAGGTGAGCCAGGTGAGTGATAAATATAAACAAAAATAAATCTGACAGCGACCACATGATAAGGAATGTAAACCTACTGTGTCTGTATTCAATGTATTATCAGACCTTTACAAAGGCGTGGTCGACAAGAAAGCTGGCTGATGCCCTCTCTGCAGGATCCTGTACAAAGCAGAAAGATAAGAACTCCTTGCCCTCCTCGCTCAACTTTTCCGGGATGGCCGGTGTTCCTCCCATGCCAACTTTAAACATAATCTGGAAGTTGTTGTCAAACTCATGCCAAGGTCTCTGTAATACAAATTAAGTACATGTATTCAGAATTGATACTACATGCTCATATTTAATGTGTATTTTCAGAAAACAGTGACATGTTACCATGACCTTGTTAGGCCCCTTCTATTTATCTACATATTTCGGAGGTTATTTGGAATAGTGATAACAACTTGCTAGCCCCTTCTATATTAACACATTTACCACGAAGGGCACAACTGTTTTTTTACCTTGCCTATTGCCCATTCTTTTGAACATTACACCATTGAACTGTTTTCAACCTCAACTACCATCAATCTTTTTAATCATGACTCCTTCTGACTGTTTACAACCTTGCCTACTGTCAATCATTTTTACTATTACCTCACCTATTGTCAATCCTTTTAACTATTACACTGTCAAACTGTTTCAACTTTTACCTATTGTCAATCTTTTTAGGTCAATACAATTTGATCAAATGAAGCTGCTCTCGTTTGAAACTACCTTTCCTGTGAAGATTTCAATGACGACACAGCCAAGACTCCAGATATCAGCTGCTCTACCATGTCCAACTTTAGTGATCACCTCTGGTGACATGTATGCTGTAACGAAACATTTTCTTATTCTTTAATATTACCCTGGTACAGTAATACAAATGAAAACAACAATATGCTGTAAAATATACCGTGAAAACCACTTAATATCACATGTTATTTGTCTGTAGAAAATAAGATGATAACTAAAATGTGACATTGACATTTGAATTTTTATTCAGTTGTCTGATAACATACCCAGTAAGTAGATTTCTGATGAACCAAGTTGACTTGTTTCTTACAAAAATTGTTGGAAGGCAAAATTTTCAATTTGCAATATTTTTTCCTTTACGATTGTAGTATACTGTATTTGAAATAAAATCATTTTCACATAATCTTTTTCAGTTTTCCTGATAACATTTACAGGAAATAATTGTAACTTCTGACAAGTAAGAGTGTGTTCCCTCCATAAAAACAAATTCAGTGACATAAGTGATCACTATCTCCTGTCTAATACTTATATCTTAATTCATAAGTGATCACTATCTCCTGTCTAATACTTATATCTTAATTCATAAGTGATCACTATCTCCTGTCTGATATATATTTCTTAATTCATAATTGATCAATATCTCCTGTCTAATATTATTAATTCATTCTTTATAAAATGCCAGTACATGACATTTAGTGACATACATATAAAATTACCGTTGTCCAAAACAGAAAAACATGTTTACCCAACATCCCCACCAGAAATACAAATGACATAACCACCAGATATACAAGTTTACCTGTTGTCCCCACCAGATATACAGATCTACCTGACATCCCTATCAGATATTAAAGTTTACCTGTTGTCCCCACCAGATATTAAAGTTTACCTGTTGTCCCCACCAGATATTAAAGTTTCCCTGACATCCCCATCAAATATAAAAGTTTACCTGTTGTCCCCACCAGGTTGTTGAACTCTCCAGGCATTGTTGTGTGACTTTTTAACTTCGCTGAGCAGCCAAAATCTCCCAGTTTTAGACAACCACTTGAGGTTAGGAAAATATTTGCACCTGAAAGAATAAACATCATATAGCAACTCATAACATGAAATAATTGTTACTTTCTTTTTTTTCTCATTGGCTAACATTGTACATCAAATACAATCATTCTAACTATAATTATGTATTTTCCATTTTTTCTAGTGAAAAACTTGAAAACACTTACAAAAATTATTGCAAATGAACCAAACAGGCATTCTAATTAGATTTCAAGTTGAAGTTACGTCAGTAAACTTTGTGAAAATTTTATTGAAAGTCCGATACATCTTTTATAGGACAATTGTTTTTATCAGCTACCTGCTTCTAATGAAAGGAAAAGCTACTTTCATTCATTAGATTAAATTTTCTTCTCTTGTGCAAAAAAATCTTATTCCCAGTTAAACTTTTGATTTATAACCTTTGATATCCCGGTGTACAATGTTGTTGTCATGGAGATGGTTGACCGCCAACAGAATCTCTTTGGTATAAATACGGATAAGTGATTCTGGAAGACCCATCTTAGCTGCTTCTTCTAATGTTCCTCGGTCACAATACTCCATAAATACTAACATTTCATCCTACAAAAACCAAACAAACAAAAAGTAGGAAATATTTCATAGTATTCATCAAATCTATGGAGAGGTTTAACACATCTTAATCACAACAGCATTACATGTATTTATCAAGAACTTCTGAGTTATCTGAAGTACATGTTAACATTTCATTGTTTATACTGACGGCTTTTCAAAACTTAATGAAGTTTGGCATGTTGTCAATATTCACACAAAGAGAGAGAGAGATGTTTCAGGCTTTAACAGTGCTCATCACTTTGAAATCGAAGAAGTCAACTGAAACAAATATGTTTTTTACCTTAACAAGTGTTCAGCAGCAACCTGCTGTTTTGGTTTGAACAAGATACAGTATCATTTACAACACTAATTGACTTACTCTATGCACTTCAACACCATAATATTTCACAAGGTTGTTGTGTAAGATCCCTTCAAATAGTGTTATCTCATCTGCTATCTCTTTTAATGCTTGGTGATCATTGATTTGAAACTTCATCTGTAAAAAAAAAAATAACATGGTTTGAAATAACAAGAGGCCCAAGGGGCCTTAACGATCACCTGAGGAATATATGTCAATAATCTGGTGATTTTAAAATGTTGCAAAAATGTAACAACACTTGTGCAGGACCATGTGTAAAACATCTGTACCAAGTTTGAACATGACCCACCCAATGGTTGTTGAGAGGAAGTCCATAATGTCTTAGCCAAACAGAGGCCAGGATGGCCATCTTGGATTTTGAATCGCCCAAAAAAGTTAAAACACTTGCCAGGACCTTGTGTAGAACATTCATATAAAGTTTCCCCTCTCCCCCCCTTCTGGGGCCCCTATTGGGGCCACGCCCTTTTTCTTCGCAAACTTGAAGCGGCTTCCCATGCAGATGCTTTGTGCCAAGTTTGGTCAAAATCCATCCACTGGTTCTTGATAAGTAGTCATTTAATGAAGGTTTTAACATATGGCCGCTTTTGCACCCTTTATGGGATGCTGTCTACCAAATTTGGTAGAAATCGATCAAAGTTGAATTTTCTACCCTTTTGAGTGCCCCCTCGTGGGGCCATTTTTGACCCGATTTTTTATTCATTCACAAACATTGTAGACCTTGCCATAAGGACCCTAAATATCAAATATGAATTTAATATGACTGTTGGTTCATGAGAAAATGATTTTTAAATATTTACCTAATTTTACCCCCTTTTTCCCCCTCCTGCGGCCCACACTGGGGCAACACCCTTTTTCTTCGCAACATTGAAGCGGCTTCCCATGGGGATTCTTTGTGCCAAGTTTGGTCAAAATCCATCCACTGGTTCTTGAGAAGAAGTCATTTAATGAAGGTTTTTACATATGGCCCCTTTTACACCCCTTATGGGACCCAAAGGGAACATAATCACTTTTTTCAACATAATTTCATATGTCCTTCACTAAGGAATGCTTTCAACCAAATTTGCTTGAAATCGGTCAAAGTTGAATTTTTGACCATTTTGAGCGCCCCCTAGTGGGGCCGTTTTTGACCCGATTTTTTTTTCATTCGCTAACTTTGTAGACCATGCTATAATAATGAGAAGAAGATTTTTAAAGATTTACCTAATTTTACCCCCTTTTCCCCCCTCATGGGGCCCCTATTTGTGCCATGCCCTTTTTCTTCGCAAACTTGAAGAGGCTTCCCAGTTTGGTCAAAATCTATTCAGTGGTTCTTGAGAAGAAGTCGAATATGTGAAAAGTTAACGACGCACGGCGCACGACGACAGACAAATCATGATTGCAATAGGTCACCATGAGCCTTCGGCTCAGACGACCTAAAAACAGCAGCCTACAGTATAAATCTGAAGCACACTACACGATGTTTTATACAATAGTCCTGGTTATATTGTCACTTTCTGTACTGTGCCAATTTTGACAGTATAACGGGGTGGCAAGCTTCAGTACAACAACCTATGACACAACTCGTATGCAGTAAAATTTGCTTATGTACAACTGGAACAAAGACAATATACCGAAGTGGAAAATCAAACATAATTTCAATTTGATCTTTTAACTCTTGTTATCCAGTGAAGCAAAGTTTGTTAACAATGGCAATATAGTTGAGGGATTTGATACTTTTATATCTGAAAATGGTTGGCAGGGTATGCAGAAGATGACATAACTAAAAGGGTTTTATATAGTAGTAAAAACATTCTAAGCAAAATCATGGCTATACGCAGGGTTGATGATAAAACGGGGGAGTGGAGATTACTGTATATATAGTATACCTTATACAAAATCAGAAACAACATAGTATACAAGAAATTACTTCACCTCTTTCATGGCCATCAGTTCACCAGTATCCATATTAACAGCTGAGAATACTTTGCCAAATTGACCTTCCCCTGAAACATTGAAATACAGATTAATTTACATTTTAAAAACACCCACATTACTTTGATGGAAGAAATGATCAGTTTAACAAAAGTTGAAAGTGTGGTACAACAGCAGAAGGAAAAGCATTTTGGAGAAACAGACAATGTGAGTGACACACAATGTCTTCATGACAAAGGCAGAAAAACAATGCTCAACACTTATTATATCCCCAATGTTTTCCTAAAATCTGCAAACGAGAATATTTTTAATGAACAAACATACATTTATATTGTTATGAAAATAACATAATTTTTTCTGTGCAGGAAAACTGATAGCATTCCTATGAACTTGATCCTACAGAACCTATCCAAATCACAATCTTTATACAATAACTATTACGTATTACAAATACCTATTTTTGTTCCCCTCTGCCACCGGAAGTTCACTCGTCGTGCACTAATACGCTGTTCAGGTTCGTTTCTCCGACTGGTCTTTCTTCCTACCACCCGCTTTTCTTGTAGTCTTTCATCTCGAGTGTTTTCTAAATCATCAATAGCTGTCATCAACCTTTCCCGACGAGAAACAGTATTCAATGGATTTCCTAGGTCACCAGAACTTGCTGAAATGATAAGAGAGAAAACTTTTAATGAATTTATTAGTAAAATATCTGAACATATAGCAATGATTTCATGAACTACTTAATATGAATTGAAGAAACATGTTGAAAAATTGGAATTGAAGAATACATTTTCTGAAAAAGATGTGGAAACACAGCTTCATGACCAGTAAGTCATTAAATGAGTTTCAAAATACAACAAACACAATATTATTTCAAGAATGAGATAAAAATCTACTTCAGTGATCCAAATATTTTATGTAGCATCTACATTCATGCAAGTGGTTATTAGAAATTAATAATCATTTTGTAGACTTTTCGGTCTTGTCTCCATTTTTTTCTCTAAAGATGAAAATTTAGAAACCAAAGTAGATTCAATTAGCAAAATGACATTTTACACAATGGAAAGCAATTTTTATGATTTTCCAAAATTTCAAGTCAGTCTGAATACTGTTATAGTTCTCACCAATTCGAAAAGAAAAAATCATGTCTTTCAGCCAGAAAAATTGAGCAATTAAAATACAGCTTCTATAATAATGGGTATGAATGCAGTCAGAAAATTACAAACTTTGTTTCCCATCCATTCCTTTGTCACAGCCAATAATAATGGCTATACCTTATGGTTAAGTAACACCTTTTTTTTTCTCTGATCAAGTTTTCACTCTGTCCTTTTAAACTAAGTTAACAAATGTTCATGTCTCCAAACCTATGTAAGCATTGTAAAACCTACATCAATTTCTTTATGCTATGCTGAATTCACTGAATATAGTTTTTAAGTAATGGAATAAACAAACAGGGAAATTGCCAAATTGATTTAACTCTATGGTAATAAAAGTAAAGAACTAGTACTTGAAATGTAAAACACAGTTTTTAAAATCAAAAAATTTATTTTCTCAGGCAAGCTTTCATTCATAAATCTCTTATAGTAGCATACAGTTTCGTCTTATATAGATCTTGCCTAAAGTACAGAGAGATAAGCTTCATTTACTTATATTTAGGCGATAGTGTTTGAGTGGGCATGAACTAATGAGCAAGTAATAAAAATAAACAATATCCTACACCAACAGAGTTTCACTCTTTCAAACTTAACTCTGAAACTTTCATCAAACTGTATTACAGAAATACAGACCACTAGCACATATATACTAAATATATAAAGAAAACTACATTTAGCAAATCACTCATGCTTTCAGAATATATATAGCAACAAGAGGGCCATGGCCCTTAATGGTCATCTGACAATCGATGACTGTATGGACAAACCACAGAATTTGCCAATGGATGTCTGAAAAATATGATGAATTCCCATGATGATATTTCCAACTGCATTTGGTATAAATCCATTCGAGCATTTGGGAACAATAGCATTTTGAAGCAAAATCATTGATTAACTTTCCCATTTGGGGCCATGCCCCCGATTCCTTGGGGTCAAATCAATTTTCTGAATTTAAGAAATTATAACCCACCTGCAATAATGTTTCACACCAAATCTGGTTAAAATCTACCCAGTTTTATGAAGGAGTAATGGGGCCTGCCCCCAAATCCCTGGGGATTGAATTAAATGTCTGAATTAAATTTGTTACCCCAAACCCTACTGATGTTACAGACAAAACTTGAATATAACCAATTCAAGCATTAAGTAAGAGTAGCATTTTGAATCAAAGTATTATCTAACTACCCTTTTGGGGCCCCATTTCCAGGTCCCTAGGGGTCAAAACAAATTTCTGAGTTTAAGAAACGATCCCTCATCCACCATGATGTTTCAGACCATATTTGGTTGAAATCTGCCAAAGCGTTATGCTTTGAAGTAAAAGTTTACAGACAGTGGAAGACGCACAGCACACAACACACAACGACTGATGATGCACAATAGAAATCAGTTATCTTGACCCTTTGGGTTAGATGGCTTAAAATGTAGTGAAAACAGAAGAACAGTTACTGAAAATCTGCAGTTTAATTCTATACATGCATATTTCCCAACACATAATGTTAAAACCTGTGGCAAGCTACCTCTGCTGCGTCTCCTCATGAAGATATCAGGTGTTGGGCCATCCTCACCATCATGTAAATCTACCTCCGGGGAGTAATCTGTCGAGAGACGCTTATACCCTGACCCTGACAAGAAAGTTTATATATATACACAAGAAGCCACACTTAGAATGTGCTGAGACACAATGCACCAGCGTTTTGTGATACAAATTCAAAGGAATAACTGACATATTGGCGAAATAAAATTTGCCTACAAACATTATACTCTACTACTTTATAAATGCATAAATTACCTATCAGCCTATGAATATTCTTATAAATCATGTCAAGAGCACTTGGCTGATTTTGTTTAGTTTCATTCAAACATAATTTAATGTCAGAAAGATCAATGGATCACATAAAATACAAATACACTTATGTATAAATTACAATTCTGGTGTTCCCCTACACTTATTTTATTCCTTCAGACACATTTCGGCCCAATTCCATCATACTTATCGACATATTAAACTTATAATTTATATCATTACTCAATCAATGCTCTGATACATGTACTACTGTAGTAAGGCCAATATGTCACTTCTTTGATTTGCATCACAAAAGACATGTTGACAAATATAAAGCCAGGAAAGGAAACAATCATCAGTAAAAGAGAAAATTAACAGCATGTATGCTTCGTTCACATTCAAAACTAGGAATGAAAAGTGAATAGGACATTTTGTTTTTAATTAAGATGAGAAAGATATGGATATAAAGACCTGCTACTAATTTCCATCAGCTGGGATGTCATTCAATATTATACCAAATTTCAGAGAGTGCTACAAATTTTACAAAGCAGATTTGATATTTCAACTATGTACTTACTCAATTTTACAGCACACATGATACTAATGTTTGGGTTTTTGTCACTGTTTTTAATGTTCTATGTTAAGTTAGCAACATTCACAACAGTGTGTGTAGTGAAGTACTAAAATTATTAGATTTCATTGTGAATATATTTGAAATTATTCTACTTGTGAAATATTATAAATGTGAAGTATTTATGTATAAGTGTATATATATACAACAAAGAAGATGTTAGTGAATAACAGATAAACTTGTGATTCTAGCAATCAAGAAAAAGAATTCCCATCCTTAATACATACTGGTATGTTTACTTTCAGAGGCCATCATGATATTTCATTTTTTTTCTTTTTCTTTTTTTTTCAGAATTTTTTTTTCAAATTTTGAGTCCCAAAAAGAATTTGCACTGAAGTATTTCACATGGAACTCATGATGAAGGCCACAGTGACCTCATCATTCTTCACTGCATGAAAATTGACAGTATAGACTTGCCAACATTTAAAAGAAAACCCTTCACTTATTTGACCTTTGATATTGAGATGAATATTAAAATAACCCCAAAATTGTAGATTTATCTCTTTTGTAGAAGATGCAGGCAAAAATTATTTATCATTAAGTTTTAAAGTGACATTGTGAATAAGATATTGTTAGAAGTGTTTAGGTAATCAGAGAAGAACCAGAAGTGAACAATATGTATTCATTTATTTAAAAGAGAGAAGTAACTAATGGTAACAAGATTATAATTTCACACCCATGCAATAATAAAACATTTCTAGCAAAATATGCATTACGCCATAGCCTTAAAGTTGAAAGGGTGTACTTTTAGCATCAGTGATTTATTTTTTCACTTCATCTGAATTTTGACTCTTTGAGATTTTGAAAAGCTTAAAGTTGTTCTCTTCTATTATCCTGGTCTTGGATGAAAGGCAATGATAGAAGAGTATTTTCTATTGCAATTTTGTCATGTTCTTGTTATGAAAGTATTTTACACACAAATATGGACAAAATGATTACCATAAAAAGACAAGACATTTTCTGGCTGAATACATCTATCCACAACCATTATTAAAAGTTGATATCAACAAATACACATAATTAACCTAAAATTAGAAAGACGCTGCTTTTTGCCTTTACAGCTTTTAAAAGTCTAACCTGAACAGTAACCTCCAAATACACTGGTTCAAGTTGTCATTGGATTGCATGACAGTAAAGGGGTCAGAAAAATTTCCTATAGATGACTGTGATATATTGACCAATAAATACTCAGTAAAATTGACAGAGATAGATTTGGAGGTGGAGGTTAGGATAATGATAGGAAATTAATTCAGTTTCAATAACATGCAGTATATCTAAAGTTCAATAACTGGTTAGATAAAAACATTCCTTGCAATATCATGAAATTTAATCCTGAAGATTGTAAGGCATTTCAAGCAAATCATATTTCTGTGAACACAACCAAATTCAGTAACACGACACTCATCTTCCTGCATCATTGTCCCAGCAAAACAAAGAACCAAAAGCAATACTGTATCAAGCAGGAAAATTTGGCCTAAAATAATAGAGACATCATAGAAGTACTTACTGGATTCAGCTGACTGTGGAGTATTGGGCGGCTCACTCTGAGCTGATCGATTTGATAGTGACCTTGAAACCTTGCCCTGTTGCTCAGGCCAGGAAGGAAAGCGGAGGTAAGGAGGCTGACGACTACTGCCAAGATCACTGTTGGATGAGCGTGACATGTGCATAGGACCTGGAATACATACAAATCAAGGTCAGTGGAAAATAACATTTGTCAGCGAAAATACATACATGGTATTTAAATTTTACTTTTAACTGACATTTCATGTAATGAAAAAGTAAATTATCTATTTTTAGGCCACACAATTATGTATGATTTGACAAGGCAATTCACTGTTGTCCGATATTGACTTACCACGAGTTGGAGAGACAAGGCCATACACTGATATCTGATACTGACTAGCTATGGTTTGGACTGACAAAGCCACACACTGATGTCTGATATTGACTTACCATGAGTTGGAGAGACAAGGCCATACACTGATATCTGATACTGACTAGGTATGATTTGGACTAACAAAGCCAAACACTGATATCTGATACTAACTAGCTATGGTTTGGACTGATAAAGCCACACACTGATGTCTGATATTGACTTACCATGAGTTGGAGACAAAGCCACACACTGATATCTGATACTGACAAGCTATGATTTTGACTAACAAAGCCACACACTAATGTCTGATACTGACTAGCTATAATTTTGACTAACAAAGCCACACACTGATATCTGATATGACTTACCATGAGTTGGACTGACAAAGCCACACACTGATATCTGATACTGACTAGCTATGATTTTGACAAACAAAGCCACACACTGATGTCTGATACTGACTAGCTATGGTTTGGACTGACAAAACCACACACTGATGTCTGATACTGACTAGCTATGGTTTGGACTGACAAAACCACACACTGATGTCTGATGCTGACTTGCTATGGTTTGGACTGACAAAGCCACACACTGATATCTGATACTGACTAACTATGATTTTGACTAACAAAGCCACACACTGATGTCTGATACTGACTAGCTATGCTTTGGACTAACAAAGCCACACACTGATATCTGATACTGACTAGCTATAATTTTGACTAACAAAGCCACACACTGATGTCTGATACTGACTAGCTATGCTTTGGACTGGCAAAGCCACACACTGATATCTGATACTGACTTACCATGAGTTGGACTGACAAAGCCACACACTCATGTCTGATACTGACTAGCTATGCTTTGGACTGACAAAGCCACACAACACTGATGTCTGATACTGACTATCTATGGTTTGGACTGACAAAGCCATACACTGATATCTGATACTGACTTACCATGAGTTGGACTGACAATGCCACACACTGATGTCTGATACTGACTAGCTATGCTTTGGACTAACAAAGCCACACACTGATGTCTGATACTGACTAGCTATGCTTTGGACTGACAAAGCCACACAACACTGATGTCTGATACTGACTATCTATGGTTTGGACTGACAAAGCCACACACTGATATCTGATACTGACTTACCATGAGTTGGACTGACAATGCCACACACTGATGTCTAATACTGACTAGCTATGCTTTGGACTGACAAAGCCACACACTGATGTCTGATATTGATTTCACCTGAGTTGGAGAGACAAGGCCACACACTGATATCTGATACTGACTAGCTATGATTTTGACTAACAAAGCCACACACTGATATCTGATACTGACTTACCATGAGTTGGACTGACAAGGCCAAACACTGATATCTGGTACTGACTATCTATGGTTTGGACTGACAAAGCCACACACTGATGTCTGATACTGACTAGCTATGATTTTGACTAACAAAGCCACACACTGATGTCTGATACTGACTAGCTATGATTTTGACTAACAAAGCCACACACTGATGTCTGATACTGACTAGCTATGATTTTGACTAACAAAGCCACACACTGATGTCTGATACTGACTAGCTATGATTTTGACTAACAAAGCCACACACTGATGTCTGATACTGACTAGCTATGCTTTGGACTGACAAAGCCACACAACACTGATGTCTGATACTGACTATCTATGGTTTGGACTGACAAAGCCACACACTGATATCTGATACTGACTTACCATGAGTTGGACTGACAATGCCACACACTGATGTCTGATACTGACTAGCTATGCTTTGGACTGACAAAGCCACACACTGATGTCTGATATTGATTTCACCTGAGTTGGAGAGACAAGGCCACACACTGATATCTGATACTGACTAGCTATGATTTTGACTAACAAAGCCACACACTGATGTCTGATACTGACTAGCTATGCTTTGGACTAACAGAGCCACACACTAATGTCTGATACTGACTAGCTATGATTTTGACTAACAAAGCCACACACTGATATCTGATACTGACTAGCTATGATTTTGACTAACAAAGCCACACACTGATGTCTGATACTGACTAGCTATGATTTTGACTAACAAAGCCACACACTGATGTCTGATACTGACTAGCTATGATTTTGACTAACAAAGTCACACACTGATGTCTGATACTGACTAGCTATGATTTTGACTAACAAAGCCACACACTGATGTCTGATACTGACTAGCTATGATTTTGACTAACAAAGCCACACACTGATATCTGATACTGACTTACCATGAGTTGGACTGACAAAGCCACACACTGATATCTGATACTGACTTACCATGAGTTGGACTGACAAAGCCACACACTGATGTCTGATACTGACTAGCTATGCTTTGGACTGACAAAGCCACACACTGATGTCTGATATTGATTTCACCTGAGTTGGAGAGACAAGGCCAAACACTGGTATCTGATACTGACTTACCATGAGTTGGACTGACTGGCGTGTACTTTTCCGCTTGACCAATAACATGGGAAATACAGTTGTGAATATCATGTTTCAATTTCTGTAAAAAAAACATTTCATGTCAATGTTGACCATCACTGAAGTTGTCCATATGAGGCAATCCTGTCAAGTCTGAGTGCAATAACATCGCAGGGATGTTATTAACTATTGATAATCATAGCCTCTTTCACTGCCAGTAACTCTGCTGACTATAAACTTTCAATACAAATATCAAAGTGTTGTTTAAAAGGCAGAAATTCTCAGAATCAAGGCGCATTCTAACAACAGCATTATACATCAATTTTCTTCGAGGTATTTCCACTTGAAATTTAATTAAGTTGGATAAATGAAAGTTGTCTATATTTATTGATCTACTAGTCATTTAGTATCATGGTAGTTAATCCAATGTTTTCTAACAAAACCAGAGAAGTTTTTACAGTAACAGTGCTAAGAACATTTTACCTCAAACTCCTCCACACTAAGATATGCTAGGACCCTCGGCTCACAAGCTGTGATGAGGAAATCAAAGCCTTGACTCGCCCACCTACAGAAACAACATTTTACTTAGCATTAAACAGTAATACAGTGTCTCAGGTGTTAAAACATCATTCTAGGTAACTATAATTAAAATCTACAGCCCACTGAAAATTTGATAGAAAAATTCTTTAGTCACAGACATAGAATCTGACTCATCCGTTGATATTTATTATACTTTCCACCATTTAAGAATGAAAGTATGAGAGGTTGGATGATTTGTGAATGCCTTGCCGAAACTTTCAAAACCATTACTTACTTGGGTCTCATCCCTCTTCCACGTTCACATTTCTCCATCACAAAGTTCATCCAATCTTGGGCAAAGTTGACAAGCCGACGTCCTAGGTTTTGACGTGGCTCACCTGTAACAAGGCGAGTCACTTCCCGCAGGTACTGTTAATAAAAAGTAATAAATGAATCAAAACTGATATTGCCCTAACTTTTTTTGACAACTTGATGTTTAGCAATCAATTGGTCCAAAATTGTCAAGAGTTGATAAGGTGGTAATATACCAGGTAAATTAGACATGGATTTGAAAGCACAGATAAATGTAAATTTAAGCAGGATGCCATAGATAACCTATCTCACTTTCACAACAAAACCTCTATGTAAAACAGTCAGGTATGCAATGCAAACAGTTATCACTAAAAAAGATCAAAATATGAGGGAAGCCTTTGGAATGAACAAATAATGACACAACCGTGCATATCTCATGGATATTAAGAGGAAGAACTGACAAAATGAGAGAGGATATAAAGAAAAAGGTGAATTCTCACCTCAAATCCAAAGTTGTATCCCTTGAGCATAGTCTCTCTGTAGAGGTTCAGAAGGTGGTTTCTTTCATTGTCCTCAAGTTTCGCAATGTCATCAAAATTGAGTTTGGTGTCTACCTCCTTAATGGCAGCCACCACCTTCTCCTGTAGCCGTTCCGCTGCCTCCTACAGTGTTGAAAAGAAGCAACCTTACAGTAAAACATACAAACAACACTGAATACTACAAGGTAAGTAAATCTTTATCAAAAGACTCAATTTCACATGGTCATCATCATCTGTAATACAATTATTTTTGTTAGTAAAATGTTGAGTGTAATGTTTGAAAAAATGGAAAAATATAATGTCCTCTAGTTTACCTTGAGTTCTCCCAGTGATTCTGCAATAGCTTGATGACAGGATGTCTGTTCATTGACCAAAGCTACAGATTTACCCATTAGCTGCTCAAATTCTTTCCTTTGTGTCATAAGGTGGGAGGAATGGATCACAACTAACAGGAGACCATCAACCTACAGAACACAAAATGTAAGTCACAATAAACCTAGCACATAACAACCATAGCTACAAAAATGATGATACACCTCATTTTTCAATCAGATAACTTTTATGATCTTATTACTGGTATATTCATAAATCGCCAATACCTTATCATGAAAATTAATACTGATACTAGCCAAAACATGCAGTCATCTGTCATGTACAAGTATATGATCAATATTGAAAATGGAGAAATTTATCATAACAACAAGGCATAATCTGACATTGCCAGAGAAAGCAATCATGAAGACCTTAGAGTACCGTGTGTTGATTTACTCCTCTTATTTTCAACTAGTTTACCATGTGTCGGTAATGTCAAGAAACATTCAAGAATCTAGGTTAGGAATCCCAATCCACATGATCAGATACAATTATTGTGTAACGGGAAAGAGAAATGAAAAACACCCTGTCACCGCCTGGGTTCGAATGAGCAGCCCTTCAGTCTCTTGCCAGATACTCTACTGTTTGACTAAAGGGAAATTTCCATTAGCCATCGAAATAAGGCAACCTGAACACTCGACTTCTATTAATGTAATGTCCTCAAATAAGTCAACTATCACATGGTATTATCTCCTACTTTTACCTTTCATGATCATCAGAACTTACCTCAATGTGTGAGAGAGCAATGGCTGTATCTGCAGTGGGTTCTACCTGGATTGTCTCCCCTGACCACAAAGGACACTCATCCTTATGGTCAGTTCCCCCACTACAGTTTACCATGAGGAGGTAACCCTCATCCCTCTGGTTGATGTCATGGGATCCTGTCAGGTCCTCCCGCCCACATGTCACATTCAGTAACTGTATGATGAGCTGGCGGCTGTCCACAATGCTAGATGGGATGAACATGAGGTAGCCTGGATTCAGGGGGGCTTCCACCTAAGTGTACAATAATAAAATCAATATAATGTTTAGGTCAATGTTTACTAACTGACTAATATTTACAACATTAAAATCATAAACAATCATGTATCCCACTGAATGGAATGAATAGCAGGTTTTCCATTACCAAAGCTTAAAACAAGTGATATAACAATTGTTGTCATTATTATTATTATATGCTGAACGGCCCATCAACACATATAAGGTAATTAGGGCCATCAACCATTATAGTGATATAACAAAATATATTATAAAAGGGAAATCCTTTAAACAGTATGACAGCATTTGTTAGAGTTAAGATGATAACATTATGAGAGGATACTCCATCATACCATGACATGGTAAGTTTCCTGCAATTTTTCCAGCAGCTCTACTGTTGTCTCTGCAATATTGAAATCTGCAGCTATTTCTAGGTCCTGTCCAAAATAGAAACTTCTCATTATAATACCAAAGGAATATATAGGAGGACAAACCAACAGGTAATTGAAAACATTAAGGCTAAAATCAACATGACTCCAGCACTCCAAATTCAACCACATCTACCTATGTTTCAATAATGCAGTCAAACTTCGATGTTTCGAAGTTCAAGGGACTACCAAAAAAACTTTGATATATCATGACTTTGAATCATATGAGGTGGGTTATTTTTCATGTTCATGGATATTTATAATTGCTGACAAAATATTTCTACCTGACCAAGCACAACAAATACCAAAACACAAGTTCAAATGAAAAGATGCATTTTTATCATCCATGAAAAGAGAAAAATAACTTTGAATAGAAATCAACGAAAAATTGGTAACGCATGCTTACGGTTACATTTGTGCATTCTGGTCACACAGTATATGTATTTTATAGAACAATTTTAAATGAAACAACAAGCAGCATTAAAGTGGTCTTCAAGTGTTACAGCAATTATTTCAAGACTGATACATAAAAGTTATAGGTACAAACGAACTTAAAAGAGCAAATTAATATCATAATGTGTTCTGTCCAGAAACGACAGCACTGATATCACACATTGTCAGTCGTAGAAAATTACAAAAGTGTTTGCTGATGTTCTGACAAAAAAGTTCCATATATAAAACTTTGATTCATAAAGGAGGTAAGTTAGTAGTAATATATAGGAAAAAAATTCAGGACCGGACAAAAACTCCGATACATCCAGAAATTTGAATCATTGAAGTTTGATTCATAGAAGTTTGACTGTAAATCTTTATATGCAATGTATTAATTTCTTAAAAAAAAAAAAAAAAAAAAAAAAAAAGACCTGGGTTTGGTATTCTGATAGTATCCCAAAACTTGGATTTAGAACCAAAATGATTTCCACATACCTTTCTTAATGTTTTGGCAAACCCCAGAGCTTTTGATGCTCTCTCACGAGCTTCGTTGAACAAACTTTTACACTTTCTCGAGGTTTTCTGGAATGAATGTCTAAAACATTCGAAGAAGAGAGTCATATTATGAAGCATGAATAAACATGTCAGTATAAATTAAATTCTGTAACAATACCTCACTATCCAACCTCTAACATATATCATTCATATATTATATATCAAAACATTGAAACTGAATATCACTTCTGCTCCTAACATTTCTATTTTACAAAATGAGTTAATTGCGTCTTCTGCAAGAAATCAGTTAAAATTCTTGCTGATATTAAACAGACTTCTAAGTAGCTTAGTGTTTGGCTCAGGATAACTTTAGATAACAGCTGCATACCTTAGCTCTAATATATGTGATTTTTCCTTTTCCTCTCTTTCCTTGTCTTCCTCATTTCTCTCATTGTCAGTTCCTGTAGCACCATCATTTTTCATGCTTTCATCCTCATCTTCATCATCCTCTTCATCATCATCATCATCTTCATCATCATCATCATCATCTTGAATTGTCCAATCATAAAGTGAAATACTGAAATCGTCAATTCCAGAATCCAGGAAATCAGCAATAGAATACAGCAGACTGCTTGCTAGTGAGCTGTAAAGGTAAAAAGTGAAGTGAATGTATCAGCTGAGGTCATGTCAGAAATAAGAATGACTCAAGTCGATGGACATCGATTGGTAAAATGAATTCAGAGAGAAATTGTCAAGAAGAGCAAGAACAAAACAGAACTAAAAACCAGACAACTGTTTACCAACAATATTTTTTTCAGTAATTATTTTAATTTCACATTCAAACTACAAGCCTATAAAGTTCAACAATCATGCATGTGATGAAATATTAAACTAATGCTTGATTTTCCAAAAAAAATCAGGAGTGAAAGTTTTGAACTGTCACTGAAACTACTTTGCAGATTTTCCTTTTAAACAAATAGATGTATTTGTTATCATAACCTGGAGTTTTCAACTGGGGATTTCACTGAGGTTACCTGAATCGTTTTCCTGCCTCTGCTTCACCTCCCCTAACATGGGGACAGATCTGTTTTGTGAAGCTCCACTCTTGCTCCAGTACATTTTTAAGGCTCCTTGAAGCCTCAGGCAAGTTTTGTAATGTTATTAACCAGTTCTGGATGTATGTGAAGTAGATCTGAAAAGGGAATTCTGACAGACTAAGGACTCTTACTTTGAAAAAAGAACTGCATCAAGAGCTTATGTTATATTACAGTCAAAACTCATTATCTTGAAATTCAAGGGACCATGGAGGATATCTGAAATTCTGAATTTCTGAAATTCAACTCTAACAAAGTGTCCAAATAAGGTTGACAATATCAGTCCTGATGTTGACTGTGGTTGATCGAAGTACAGGCTACGATAGCATGCACAATTTAATCATTTATTTCAATGGCAGAAAATAAACTGAAACAAAATGATTTCTGCTTTCTCCTTTTATGGTTTATCCATCCAAACAACAAAGCAATAACAACTCAAATCAAATACATTTGTACTCGCATTGTTCCGTCCCACACACATGTACACTACCCTTAATGACCAAGCACATATAGATCATATGTTTTAAAGAAAGAAATTAAAACCTGCTTTTGATACCCTTTCATTGTCCGAGAACTAAGTCTAGCAAAGTGCCCGATCACAGTCCTTTAGTAAACAAGCTTAAAAAAAAAATTTTCTTCTTGGAATTGTGGGGATAAGGTTTCGTCAAAGTTTGTACTGGTTTGACAATTTAATTTTTATCATGCCTGGAAATGCATGCAACCAAGCTAAATGTTATCATCTTTTGTGTAAATGAGTTACTTTTTAAATGTACAGGTAAGTCACTGCTACAGGATGTTGGCACTTATAAAGAAGCAAACTTTTATCTGGAGTGTTGTGTGGACGATGGACCGATATGCTGTAATTAGCCATGTGTTATGCACACAAGTGATTTTCTATCCTGTGTATATATTGACTGATTGTGTCAGAAGATGTGCCAGCATTTTGAAAAAAAATAATTTTGAGACAATGAATTACTTTTCTCAAGCTTTACATTTGAAAGGACTGAAAAAATCACTTGATTCAACCTAAATTTTGACTCAATAAAATCTGAGTCATCCAACTAAAATTACAAAGATACAGACGAAAAAAAAAAGTCTTTCGACTCAAACAGAATTTGGACTCAAAGCCATTTCAAGACAAGTTCCAACTGTACTTTGATTTTTAAGAATTCATGAAAAAACATAGTGTCTGTCTAATAACAACTTTCCCAATTCTTTTTTTTTAAGACATGTTATATACTCAAAGTCACTCCATGCTGAGAAAAAAAAAATGGTAGTCTTTATCATAAACTTATCCCAGTTTCTTTTCTTTGTATCCTATTCTCAAAGAAATTTAATCTGTAAGTACAATCTATTACTTGCTTCCATTTTCTTATAATTCAGTGACAAATGGTTGAATGGAAATTTGAAAATCAAGCACTTATTAGTAAATCCCCAATGTGCTTTGGTCACCAAAGATATGCAATTACATTGATGCCAAATTTACATCCTTGTTAAGAAGGTTTAAACAATCATAAAATTTACACATATCCTTGATTTACTTCCATCACATAAAAGTATATACAACTAAAATGATGAGCCTTACTTCCAGCATTTTCCTCATATCATCATCAAACTGTTCTAGGTCAGGGAAGTTTTCCTCCTCATCAGCAAACTCCTCATCAGATCTAACAGAGGCCACCATTTGTTGGTAGTACTGCTTCACAATAACAGCACCCCGCAACACATCTTTACACTCACGAAGCAGCTGAAGTACACGTAAAAGACTGAGTAAGAAGCTTAAATCCACACTTCATACATGAATGAATAATTTTTTTATCTGTTTGAATTTTCATAAGAAGTTCGTATATCATGAGATTCCACAAAAGTGCTTCCTTGTTTCAGTTGTAACAGCATTCTTTTCAATAACCTCAACTAGCATTATAATTGTCCACATAAATGTAAAAATAAGTGGCCCATAGGGTCTGTATCGCTCAACTGGCTTTGTTTAACTCAAATTACTTCATCCAAACTAAAAGGAAACGAATTCTAAGAGACTTTATCTATTTCCCCATTGGGCCCCACTATTCTGCCTCCAGGGCATCAGCTATACTAATGAAAAATCTCCTTCACCCAAGTATGCTTCAGATCAAACTGGGACAGAATCCTGCAATTTGCTCTAGTGCCCTTACTGGGCACCACCCCTGCCATCCCAGAGGGCTGAGATTCACCATTTTACAAAACAGAATCTCCTCTATCTAAGAATGTGTCAGACCAAATTTGGACAATCCTTTCTATAGAAGTAGGACTTTAAAGAATTCATTGAATTTCCCCTTTTGGGCCCCGTCCTTCAGGCCCAAGAGGGTCAGATAAAACATTTCCTATAGCTGAATGAGAATTTAATGTACAACAAAAATTTAACATACAGGTCGAATACTGAGGAATGATGGCTCCCCTTTTGGTCTCTGTTCCAGTCTAAGTCTCAAGGCTTCATGTATAACTTCCAGGAACACATTGAGAAGAAAGAGGTAGCTAGGTCGGAATGAGGGCAGGCCCATCTCACTAAAGTGAGTCACCCAGGGCTCCTGGTCAGTTTGGCTCATACTCTGGTGGTACATCGTTGTTGTTGTTGGGGATGTCATTTCCGATGGCAGAATTTCCAGCCCAGGTGATGAGGACAGGTGGGACTTCTCTTCAACAGGTGACTACAATTATATTTATTACATAGTAAATAATACATAATATGCAGTTAAATAAAACCACTAAATTGATGAAAATGATGAAATTAATTTTTCACTTCAATTCATGCATTTAGCTTTTATACTCACTTTACTGTTGGAGTCAGACAGATTTAATCCCTTTGTTATCTGTAAAGCTTCCTTAGCTCTCTGTAATGTTCTATCTAAGAGTTCACGGAATCGTATAAGCATTTTGTTCATTCCCATTCTCCTCAATGTCTTGTCTACATATTTTCTATAGACACAGCTAGTAACACTCATCTCATCAAGACTGGTTTCACTTGAGATGTGAGAGAGACTGCTGGATGGAGTCCAGTATCGTATCGTGGAAGGTGGTTGCTTGACGGGTGTGGATGACTCTGGCATTTCCACAGTGATTGGACTTGAAGTCCTGGAGGAACGAGCACTTCCCAGTGAAAACTGGACCTTTTTGGATGTTTTGATTTGTGGTGATGGGGTTCTGTCTTCCCCAGATATAACATCTGTACTACTCTCTTCTTCATCATCTTCAATATCTCCCTCATCACTTAAATCTGGCTCCAGAATCTCTGGTAAGCTAGATCGATAATGACTATATGTAGCCCTTGGTTCAGCTGTGCAAGGTGTGTCAAAGTCCAACATGGGCCAAAATACATCATTGAGGTGTTGAATACCCAGTATTTTACCTAGGAGTTTCATTTTGTGACAAAGATCTCTAGTAATATTAAGCCATAAATATAAAGATTTCACACGGTTTTTAAAGTTGGGTGTCCCATATAAAGGAAATTCTTTGGCGAAGGCTTTTGATGTGGGAAACAGTTGCTCCAAAGCATCTAATTCGGATAGAAGATCCTCTACTTGATTTAATGCTTCAAGCTGCCTCTTTATAGATATTTGACTTAATGTCATGGTGTTGTACTCAGATGAGTCTCTCTTTGCTGCTTTAGCAGGAGAAAGCAAATTAATCTCTTTTATACCCGAGTCTACCATTTCTTCACCACTGTCAGACACGGTAATTTTAAAACTTGTAACTTTTTCTAATACTTCAGGTATTTTGGTCCGTTCACTTTTGAGTGTATCTTCCCTATAACCATGAAGTTCCCACTGCAGTTCCTGCCAAAGAAAGTCACTGAACCTCTCCTGAAACAGCTCCTGTTCTGTACTCATCTGTCGCCGGTAGTATGGGTTACTATTTTTGTCTTTTCCTTTAACATCCTTATCCTTTCGTCCTCCTTGTGAACCCATGTGGATAAGAGCCTGGAATATCTTATAAAACTCCACACGATCTTTAGGGCACTCCACATTTGCCATTGATTGTCTCCTAAAATCACGACCCCAGCTCATTCCAAGGCCCAAATTTCCAAATGCTCCACTACCACTTAAGGTGAGAGGAGATGACTTGGTCAGACCAGAAAACCTTCCTGAACTGTCAAGTGGTCTAGCAATTGTTGAATACAGTGGAACTTCAGCAGTGTCAGTATTTAGAGCTGTTAAATCACTAGAAGTTCTTTTTAATGTCCGATCATAAGCTCTTGTTGTTGTCAGCACTTTCTTTTTAGATTCACGACTGTCTTTATGTTTCTTTTCTTTATCGTTTTCTGGAAAGTCTCTTTCAAGATTATCATCTGAATCAACACCACTAAGCATTGAAAACATTTGATCTCCCCGGCCCCCATATCTTTCCTTTATAACATTCATTGGACCACGCCCCAATGACTTCCTCCTCATCTCTATCTTTTCCTTGTGTTCTTTTTGTGATATTCGATGCGTGTATGACTGATGCTTACTTTTTTCTCGTTTCATACGTCTTTGATCTGGAGGAGGTGTTATACTGTATTTCATTACCTCAAACCTTGGATCATTGTCTGGATCTAATGATACACAGGGTGAATCATCATCAAAATCATCACTACCATCAGCATCATTTTCCTCCAGTGACATTGGACTGAAAATAAAACAGGCAATTTAGCGCAATTACTCATTACAAAACAATACAAGGAGAAGAAGAATACTTAACATCGTGGTCAAAACTACCAACAAGCAATGACAGTTTCATGAACAACACTTCTTTATTAATATAATATGACTACGTAGAATTTGATTGGTGCAGGTTTGAACATTTCTATCCATTTAACATTTTTCTTTTTTCAAAATTGTAAATTACAGCTTAATTACTACAATTAATAAATTATCACAACAAACCAAGTGTACATCTTGATTGGAAGTTTAACAAGTTCAGAGTGAAAAAATGCTTCCAGCAAGGGTTGAGCAGGCACTTATATTAGTTTCCCAGTTATATGTGCTGAAATAGTCTTCTTAATTATTATGAAAGGCAATATATTTTAACATAGTATTTCAAAAACAAATGAAAGGATTTTCTTATTTTGAAGAGTACTTGATCTATTTCAAAACAAAAAACTGATGTGCTGCCTGTCTAATTTAAGTTACTTTGACATCAATAGATACACTGGAGCAATGGTAAAGCTGGCGAAATTGAAAGATTTGGCTATATATTCAAATTTTACTATGCATATATAAGGAGATTGTAAATAACTGGGCCATAACTGGTCGCGATCATGGTGTGCACACAGCGAAAATAAAGGGTGACAAATCTAGAGAGTTAGTAACACAAATAATTCACATTAATTATAAGTTATATTTTTTGCCATGGAACATCATGCTGAAAGCAAACCTGTTGCCAGAACTTGCACCAAAGGGATGCTCATCTGCATACAACACAATAAGTTAATAACATAATATTGGATTGACTTGCTGTGGGTGTTGTTACTATATTGGGAATGCATGTGGATATTGAAAAACTGCAACAATAATTTTTTTTTTTTTAATTTCTTAAACAGTAAATATGTCAAAAAAATTTACTGACACTGACTTACCTGCTTCATCATCTATTTTTTAGATCTGCTTTAAAGAAATGTGACCAAACCTCATCTATATGTTTACATTCGCCATACATATATATAGTCAGATTTGACTGTACTATAGTATAGCCAAATTTGCCTATATAGCTGGTGCTCCAGTATCTGATGATTTTTTTCAGCTCCACAGCTATTCGGAGGCTTCATTCCACTCGACTGCATTTGAATATAAGTATGCAACCAACTGAGTATGATATTCAGAACATGCACTTAGCTCAGAGACATGTGGGAGTGGCAGTATTAAAAAACACTGGAGCAAAGACAACCAGACAAGTTGCAGCACTGTCAACCCACTGTACGTTATCAGTTTCTGTCAATAGTCCATTCTTACAGCCAAATATACATCTTAGACACATATTTATTTATTATTTTCATTCAATAAACTCTCTTAGATAACAAACAAGAAGCAAGTGAAAAATTCGAAAAAAAATAACTGCCTAGGCGATGCATGTTATCCTCAGACGAATGTTACTCTGCAACTGTCCAAGGACAGACTGACATTTTTTGCAGACGGGTACTATCAATATCATGTGCACAATTAAAAATGCATGCCAAATGCACAACCAGCCTGGGTGCAATGTATGCAAGAATGTCTGATGTTCGTGTAGATAAAGTTTTACTCACAAATCGTCTTGCAATGGGTTGTAATCTTCTACTGGCGAGACGGACACAAGGCCCTCCCTGTGTGGGTCCGCCATAGCTGTTTCCAAGTCACGCGATTTCACGTTCGAGAAACGTGATTAACGATCCAGATTATTTACCGTCAGGTAAACAATAACAAACGTGAACATAAGTGTCTTAGTATCCTCAAAAAAAGGCTGCACTGCAATAAATATTAAGTATTAATCAAATACGTAATGAATGGAATGTAAAACATGTTTAATCGATCAGTATCATCACAGCCACTCTAGCCACAGCGGTGACATGGGCTAAGTGGCGGGAGTATTTGTATGCTTAGTTAGCTTTCTCACTTAGTTGAGAAGTAACTAGCTTTTAAGCATATACTTCTCAAATACATCTTTATATAGTCGACCTATTAACCTAATTTTAAAAGTTTATACTCAAAATTTACATTATACTATTTTATATTTCTTATAGTTTCCCTTTATGCGTCAAATCAAACAACGTAGGTGTATGATTTGTTGCTCGGTTTAATTTGAACGAATATATAAAATGCTATGCTAACTAAAATAAGTAGCTCTTTCCAACCTATCTCAATCTACAATCAACTATCAGTTATTTTAAGTTATATATCTAACCGATATCATACATATTATGCGAGAGCGCTCGGATGACTTAATCACATAAATACCCGACTGTTATTACCGGGACCAAGAGGAATTCGCCTAGAAACAACATCTCTGATTCGACAACGCAATACTTATCATAGAACGTTTTTCATTAGCTGTACCAGTCAGAAAATCAATTGTGATGATTTGGACAATGATGTTACGCCATGAATATGAAATCGTTCAACAAAGTGGCTGCCTCTGTTTTATTTTCACGGTACTACATTTTGACTTTAAACCTGTCAAAATGGGTTTCACCCATCTGTAGAAAGTTTGGTATTTTCAGGCTCGTCTGTACGATGACTGTCATTTTTCACCCTTATATAGAACGACTAATATGGGTCACCCAGAATGACCGGAGACTTAAAGCTCTAGTTCTTCCATTCGTTTTCATATTATATGCAATGAAAACTCATTTACGATCCTGTATGATGACTGTATACTGGTCACCCATCTGTAGAATGACTGGTATACGTCACCCAACGGTAGGATAACTGCTATTTGTCACCCGTTTTTAGGATGGCTGACATTTGTCGCTGTAGGATAACTGGTATTAGTCACCCGTCTGTAGGATGTCTGACATTGTCACCCGTCTGTAGGATGGCTGTCTATTGGTCACCCGTCTGTAGGATGGCTGGCATTGTCACCCGTCTGTAGGATGGCTGTCTAGTGGTCACCCGTCTGTAGGGTGGCTGGCATTGTCACCCGTCTGTAGGATGGCTGTCTAGTGGTCACCCGTCTGTAGGATGACTGACATTTGTCACCCGTCTGTCGGGTGGCTGTCTATTGGTCACCCATCTGTAGGGTGGCTGGCATTAGTCACCCGTTTATAAGATGACTGACATTTGTCAACCGTCTGTAGGATGGCTGTCTAGTGGTCACCCGTCTGTAGGATGGCTGTCTATTGGTCACCCATCTGTAGGATGATTCGCATTTGTCACCCGCCTGTATGATGGGTTACATTTGTCATCCGTCTGTTGAAGGATGACTTGTCTTTGTCACCTGTTCTTTTTAATGTATTTGTCTTCTGCTGCAGCCCATGCACTTATCAGATGTTTTAAAACCATTGTGTATTCATTAAAAAGCTTACCTTTATACTTACGATTTCGCCGATCTCACCACCATACATATAAATTGCAACCCTACCCCTCTACCCAATGTTGGATGTGAAACGGTGATCCAGTTGGGCTAGTATATAACAAAAGTAAATAACGATAACTAAGAACTGGCTTAGCAGAACCTGTAGAGTAAAAAATTAATGAAAACGAACAGGAAACGGTTAGAAAAATAGCATGACAACAACAATGTCAATTTAATTTCGATACATAAATCACACGAATAATATCAGGACAGCACTGTCCCAGAGCAACGGTGTCATTTTTCGTCTAAAATGTTCTCCACATTATACATTCATAAGCATTGAGATCATGTTAAATCGATTTCGGATAAGCCGTTATTATAACGCATTTCCGCATATTGCCCTCAGTCGTTAATGAAGCTGAACGTCATTAACAAAATTGTTCATTCTAAATAATTAAGATCGTCTTGAAATTAAAGATATCTTGAAAAGACTTAACGACTTTCTATATAATTAAATACGTGACAAAACGTACCGTCATTTCGCATAGAACATTTCTCGTAAACCATTTACATATCGTGTGGGCTTTCCATAATACTGTTCTACACGATCACCATTATAACACAGAAGCTTACACGAAATTGTGGTGCACATCAAGTCTTCTGGAACTTAAACCAGTGAGAAGGAGATGTTATAAAGTAGCGTTTATCCCGTGTTTGTGATGTTTTCATATGAACTATGATAAATATTTTGACAAAACGGGAGCTTTTATAGCCGTCTGGTGGACTGATCAACCGGTTAGGAAGGATTATATATATCATCTGTGTAGCCGCCAAAGATTCTCGACATAACAAAACTCGCATAGTCCTGACTTCTGTTTTATTTTTTCATTATTCAATCTGGAGTCCTTTCACTTGTAAAATGTGCGAAGTGGAAGTCTTAAGTGGCTTCTTATGCAATATGACAGGCTTGAAATAATTGAAATTAGTTTTTTCTGAATAGAAATAGTTTTGATACGTCCCGATAAAAATTTCAAAATTTCATCTATCATTTTCGTCATTTCAATAGCATTTTAGACCGTGGAACGTTCAACATGTACAGTTGCCTCCCATTGTAGACTTTCTGTTGCATACCCGGATGTTCCCGCCATGTGCAAAGATTCAAAATGGCGGACACGAGGGCAACATTCGTGTCTCACAAAATCAACAAAATTCGGTGGCGACAACAGCAAAAGCAGTCTCTTCAAGAATCAGACATTTTCGCAAGTGGAAGTTGGGATGATGAAGTACGAATACTAATCTAACACATTAGTTATCCCTTATTCATGGCCGACATTCGCATTTCGTTGACATGTCTGAAACCGGTTTGAGACATTGGTGATGAGGCTTCTTTCGTTTTCTGGTTTGCTTTAAGTGTTACGGTGTAGTTTTGATTATCCGAATATCTTAATAATTTGGATGCATTCAAGTTAATGAAAGAGCCGAAAACTGCCTACTATACTTTGAATTTATCTCTGAAAACTATGCAGTGCAAGCTTCGAAAGATCCTCGGTACATCAGTTTCGGACCCCTACTGTAGTGGACATAAAAGTCATGAAAATTACAGCTAATTAGCTATGCAACGTCAATCAATTACAACCAAATAATTGTATAGAAGTATGAAAATGCGTTCATTAGCCAGAGTTCATACGATAAAATGTATTAGTAAAGTGTCCGTATTACCAAAAAAACTACTGGATACAAACCATAAGCATCATGGAATGTCACTCGTCATAAGGAGAGTTAAAGTATTTCACTCAGTACCAATGATGAGAACTTGGTTATGATAAAAGGTCTGTTGTCAGAATTCCTCGTTAAAAGATGAAATTTAGTGACTCATACATTTATATTTGTATGATTTACAACAGTACAATGCTGGTAAATGATACATCAACTGAAAGATCAAATGTTTCTACTAATTTAGATAAATTAAAGTTTCTAAGCCATTTACGGTTATTAAGTAAATGAGTCCACTGATTTTTTTCCTGCAACTTCAGTTTTTGGCAAATTTTGAAGAGGATTTTATTTTAACAAATGTCACTATTAGTAACTATTTCAATGCTTCAGAAAGGAATCAAATTTAGGACCCTAGCTTACTAGTCTTACTCATAAATATTGTGGCCAGTATGTATCATGGTTAATTAAACTTATTAAAAAATAAAATTGTAAGACTGGTAGCCATTTCAAAAATTTGTCTTTGAAAAAAAAAGTCTTGTAATATCAAATCTGCAACACACAATTATTATTTTTTTCAATGAATGAATTGGATTGTTGTCTGACATGACTTCAGAGACTTTTTATCAGCTTAATAAGTACATTGAAGGTGTAGCACAAGGTTCTTAAAGGTGTATATGAACCAAATTGAAATCAAATGTGAACAGAAGTATTTTATGTATTCTGTGACAAGTAATTTGGCCAACATGTTGACAGTACCTCAATAAAGTATTGGACATTTAGACATTTTATGTATTTTCAGATAAATATTCTGTATAAATGATGAAATATACGTTGGTATAATCAGAATATCAAGTTAAAGGGCATTTCTAGCCAGTTATGTGTTGTAGAACTAGACCACACTCTATATGGAAAAGTGAACTTAACTTGCACTGTTTGGTGGTGGTGATGTTTAGTAATTTGGCAGGGACTAAGCACCTACATCATTTACATGTATTGATCCGTGAAATATTATTGAAAAAAACTCATTTGTCCCAATTCACCTCTATTTCACTAGATGAGTTTTTGTTTGTTTAACACAGTATGTTTTTATTTTTTTTCCAGAAAAATAAGGTGTGTCTATGGAAGGTTGAAAGACAGAAGGCCCTGGGTGGGATGATGGATGATGGAGGAGGGACAGGCTATGTGGAAAGTGACCCAGTTATCTTATGTGAGGCTCCTCATAGGGGAGATGTTACTGGATTAGAGGTCAGTAATATAGCAATCTGTGCATGACCTTTTAATGTTGTTGAAACATGGGGGGGGGGGGGGGAGTTAGCATTTCATGTATGAAATTTCTCACTCGGTAATGAAATATCAAGGTTTCCAGATTATAAGCTGCACCTTTTTTCCTCATGAGTTGAGCATGGGGCTTATATCTGGATGAAAAAAAAAAAACAAGAAGCATACCAGTCCACCAGTACAAGACATTACTGAGTACCTGTTTGTCTTGTGTTTGTGACTGCAACAGTTTATCTAGAAGCATCATTTACAATCAGATACAGTATGATTTGAAGATTGAAATAAAAATAACATTCTCGTGGATTTAAATTAATCATTCCTTTTAATATGAATCACAGTGATATTTGCTTGTTTTTTACGGTTACTTGGAAGTTGAGCGGAAGTTTACAATAGCCTTTTGCATCCTTGGATCGATAGGTAATTCGGATAAATGTCAAATTCTAGAATGACCGCCATGCTTGTTTATGATATAAATGGCTTCGTATAACTTAGAAGAAGTAAATGGGACTATAAGAATTTGTTCAGCATGCAATGATCTGCATTAGTATTTAACAGTACAGACACCAATAGAGAGAATGCTTAGTAAACCATAGGTAAGGTCAGGCCCTATATCTGTGCATGGAGAATCTGGAGGCACCCCAAGCCAAACAAGTTTGATATTTGCTATTTTACTTTTTTTTTTTTTAAATACATCAATAGAATAAAACATTATTTGAGTATAACTCATCAGCAAACTTTATTCAAGGTTTCACTGACGATCTTGATAAATTGCCTTCTGTTGTATCAGGGTTATCCATAAGAGCCGGTCGCCGGCCAATTTGACCAACTACTTTGATCATTTGGCCACCTACACCAATCCAGTTCCGTAATAATGTTCCATACACGACTACACGTACACAGCAGGCCAGCCTCCTACTTTCACTACACAGCCTACTACTAACAAAATTATGGAAAACCCTGGTTGTATGTTATCAACAAACTTTGGTCAATGCAACGGTCACCATTTCATAGGAAATGGTGTGGCTTATATTCCAGTGCAGATTTTAATAGGATCAAATAAAAAAAAATTGGTAAAAGATCAGCTCTGCGGCTTATAACCCGGAAAATACAGTACTGGGGCTCTCCTACTAAATGCAAAGTGTATTTAGAGTTACATTTCGGAAGAAAGGAATGATTTGGGGGGGTGGGGGGAATCAGAATTGATGGTGTTGTATTCTTATTACTTTGACTTGGCCCATTACAACCCAACACATTACAATAAAACCCAACATACATTTCAAAAGTAGTTCCCGTTCAAATTTTTCAGAATGAGATGATGTGGGCAGCATATGTATTTATCCGTTGGTACAAGAAGAAGTAAGACAGGAATGTCGTCTTTTTTGTTTCAGGCTATTGATAAAAACTTTTTTCAGAAATTGTTGCAAAAGTATCTATGTTTCAAATAGATTGTCATATTTGTTTCCTACAAGTTACAAAACTCATCACAATTTTTTTTATTATTCAATGACATGAATATAAAGTATGCTCTCTATAATATTATTAGATGGAGTGTTTTTCTGGTTTTCAGTACATGGGTCAAGATCATATTGTTGCTTCTTCTTCAACGGGAACCATTACTATTTATAGACATCATACAAACTCACAGGTAAGTAACCATAAAAATGATGTAGTATGGTATAAGAAATAGCCATAGATTGCAATGTATGGTAAAATAGTTTATAGACAGAGCATTTGATTTGTCCGCATCTGACCTTTTAAAAACTGATTATTGACAAAAATTTTCTTTCTAATTTGTGAACTAGCTTTCATTCTCTTGTGCATTGGTATGTAAGTGTACCATGTTAACTTTTCAACTGAAAAATCCTGGGATGAATTTGAAGTTTTATGGAGTTTCACATAGTAGTTTCCACTATTTAAAACCCAGTAAGGATATTGTACACATCATAAAACTTTATTAAAGGTGTGAATATAGTACTTATCAATATCTATGATCAGTGTTTAGTGATTTCTACAAAATAAAATTCTTGGCTTGTTTGAAATTTCACGTTTTAGATACAATATTACCAAGTATACTGAAAAATATTGGAATTCATAACTAGTACTTTCTACTAAAGCCTATTTCAACTATCTGATAGTTACACTTTTTGTTTTCAGACCCTGGGTGTGTCCCAGCAGTGGGAAAAAGTTCATCATCATTATGGACAGTTGTGTCCTTGTACGTGTTTGGCCATCCGTGATGATGTGATAGTGTCTTCAGGAGAGGATGGGCGTGTCAATATAATACAAGTTGGACACAAAATGCCAAATAGAGTTATAGGTACATATATGAAAACAATGAATCCTTTATTTTAAATGTATGATTTGGTAATAGATGATGAATGTGCTATACATATGCTTTTTAATATAGTCAGAATTTGGCTCTCATTAGTTGGTTTTTCTCCTTCCCTTATTAATTTTGTCTAGACTTTTACTGGTGAAGTGTTTAGGTCATCTGACCCAAAGGGTCAAGATGACCTATAGCCATCGTGCTTCGTCCGTCGTCGTCCGCCGTGCGTAAACTTTTCATTCAAACAACTTCTTCTCAAATACTAGAAGGTCTAGGGGGCTAATACTTGGCACAGAGCATACTGGCATGGAGCTCTACCAACTTTGTTCAAATGAATGACCTTGACCCACTTTAAAGGTCACAGGGGTCAAATATCTTGTATCTAATGTCAGATGACCGTTAAGGCCCATGGGCCTCTTGTTTGTGGAACCCTGTGGTTGAGATGAAGGATAAGGTGTCATAAACGTTGTATAAGGTCCAATCAACACTTCAGAAATATTACATGAACAATGTCAAGCATTGAGATGCAAAAAAAAAAACACTAAAGAAAAATTTCAAAACAGATATCCTTTCCCTTTCTGTTGAAATATCTTGATGCCAACCCTCAGTGATTTTTGCGACTCAGATATTCAAGTTCTAGACTCATACTTTCGCTTTGGGACTCTCTCAAATTTTTTTTCATAAAAATTTGGGAATTGTGGTTCTGGACTCGCCTTTAAAAATCCTACAAAAAATACTGAAACATTGCATGAAGATTATAATTCTTGGGAATTGACAAAGTGGTCAAATACTCCGCTAGCCTGTTGTTTATCAATAGACAATAGACAGTCTTTTGAAGGCACCAAACAAGTTTTAAATTTTACTTATTTTAAATGACCAGAATAATTTCTTCAAAAATACTTAAACTAAAGGAAAATTTGTGGCTTATTCATTTATTTACTTCATAAAATGTTCCACTGATGATCTTGATGGATTGTCTTGCGTTGTCAGCTATATATCAATTACCTTAATTCAGCATAGTGGTCACCATATCGTAAGGAAAGGATGCAGCTAATATGTGGTTCCCATAACAAAACAAATTATGAAAAAATGTCTCTGCAGCCTATATACTTGTGTGATTTATAAGTTGGGAAAAATGCTGTGTAATGTAATGGAGTTCAATAATGTTTAAAAGATGAGCTGGGTTTGACCAGTATTATATTCAGTGATGAGAATTAGTTTCTGGGTCATTTTGGAAGGTGTAGATCATTTTATTGTGTTATCTGTTACAGATAAAGCAGACAGCTGTACTGTTAACAGTATTACCTTCCTTAAGCAGACAGAATTCATCACAGTCAATTCTACAGGACAGCTCAAGATATTTGATCTAAGGACAAATTCTGATGAACCAACACAAACTCTTTCTGTGTAAGTATAAAAAATCAGATAAGTAATATTAAATGTGTAATTTATTGTAAAATAATTACACAATGAATTTTAATACCCAATTTCAAGGCCTTGTTTTGCCTTCACAAATTCAAATAACTTCTAAGCAAAGATACTAGAATGGCTTATATATAATGGATTTGTGTTTGCAAACTGCTCCATAAATTTGGTCTGATGAAGAGACATGTTTTCACTTTGGGAACAATGGGATATGAATTGAAATATGTTTACACATATAAATTTATAAATTATGTACATATTTTATTAAAAACAATGTTTTTCATTGAATCAAAAATGGAATCATTTCATTTAAAAATATGAATATTGGTATTATAATTTTGCATCATTACACCTTTCATTTAATTACTGTGTTTCTAACTTTTCTGAATAATCTCTGTTCCAGAACGGGAGAACTAACACCACTACAATGTATAGACAAGCACCCCAGTCAGACTCACATTGTTGCAACAGGTGGTCAAGATGGTGTTCTTGGAATGTGGGACCTGAGACATGACAAGTTCCCAGTGTCCCTGATGGAGGCACACTCTGGGACAGGTACTGTTGCACAAAGTGTTTGAATTACAGTGTAATGCTTTGTAAGCAAATATTACATTAAAAAATATTGTATTAGATTTTATAGTGAAATGCTGGAAAGTTCCATTGCTTTTATGTCATAACTATTGACATATCTTTCGGATACTTTCAACTTCAACATCCACACAAAAATAAACAATCCAACTTCTTGAGAATATCATATGTACTATTTTGCATAGGATGATCAAGATCTTTCGGCAAACAATTTCATATACAAGAAATTGTTCTTCAACCTTGATCAATGATCTTGCTGACATATCAATTGTAAGATTATTGTTTTTGAAGAAGTGTTGACAAATAAGGACAGAATGTTACTTTGACCTTTATGCTACCTTCGTCATGCAGAAATATGAAAATGTTTCCAGGGTATAAGTCCTGTTCTATATTGTAAAGATTCATTTTTTTGGAAATTTCATGTATATGACTTAAACTAAAATAAGATCACTTATACCTTTACCTTTGACCTGCGACCTTCCTCAAACAAAACCATTTCTAGAGCATATCTGCTCTATAAATTTCAAATAGAAACACAGTTTATTGGATGAGATATCTTAGAAAGACTGCTGTATACCTTACATGGATTACTATTGCTTATATTTTTGATATTTTGATTATGATCATCGTTTTTACTGATAAATGAAGATATATGGCTTGAATACATATACCAGGCATATTGAAACAATTATGATGATTACTGTTTTTTGTAGTGTGGGAGGTGAGGTTCCACCCATCTGCACCTGACCACTTGTTCACCTGTTCAGAGGATGGCTGTGTGTGGCACTGGGATGGCTCACAAGTTAATGCCACACCTGTTGGCATGATGACAGGCATCAACCAGATAACAGGTACAGGTATGTTGTATCTGCTACACAAGAGGGCACTTCTAATTTGATAACCTTTTTACGTGCTTTGATTAGTCACATGTGTTACATGTTAAACATATATATTTCATTAAAATTTTTAAGCATTGGGTCTCAGAGGAATGTGCCCTACTTTTATCAGATGACAATTTTTGGAATAACTCAGAAGAATTCTTTTGGAAAAAGAGATCTTACGAAACATTCTCATCCTCCAATTATGAGGTAGCTAATAGTCATACTTGAACTAACCCTGAACATGTGTGCCATTCCATTACTCTGAAATTCAGAAATTCCAAAAAGAAAGCCGAAAATCTTGGTTTCAGATTTTTTGTTTTTGTAAACAATTATTTAAAAAAATTGATATACCACTGAAATCTTTGTTTGTAAAATTTAATATAGTTGATAAATCTTAGGTTAAAGCTGTTAGAACATTTGTGTTGTATCATAAAGCAGTACTTATTATGTGCACAGGTGCAGGATCAGGAGGAGGCAATTTATCAACACCCAGACAGTTCCAGTATGGTGGCAGTGCGGTCACCACTGGTCTTTCAAACCCATGGCTGGCCACTGACATTGCTAAAAACAAAATTGAGATCACCTCATTACTTGATCAAAAATCACTGCCCATAAACACTATAGATGTGGCAGGACATACCCTGCTCTGTGGCACAGACGGAGAGACAATATTCACAATGAATCTTGGCAGTCTTCGGTAACCTCACGTGTGATTAGAGTCCAGATGGGTTGATTCATATGAGAAATTCCGGTGTAGAAGATATGAATGTAGCTGATAGTAAAAGAGAAAGTGGGCATGGAAGAGGTGAAAGGAAGATCTGGAAGCAGAAAAAGTACCAGAACTCATTTGGTGCCAGTCTTTGTTTGATGCAAACTTGTGGGAGAATTGTTTTTTCCTTCAAGAGATTAGACAGTGGTGCACTCTGATCATTAACTTTGAATTATGATGCTATTTTATCTAGGTACCTGTAATATCATTACATTATATATTGTTAGTAAATGTTACATCTAATGTAAATTCAAGGAGTTTTGAATATTTGCCAGGTTGTGCAATCCCTCTAGCTCAACTTTCAGGGCTAGTGAAGTCAATTTATGGATGTGACCAAGTCATTAGTGGTTTTAATTTTATAGTGCCCACATTCAAGTTTTATGAAAAATAAATTGATGAAATGAAAACACTGTCCTCTTTGAAAGATTCTGTAATAAATGAAGCAATTGGACACAAATGCAGCAAGCAGTTTCTTCAGTTTTTGGTTTAGACAAAATTACTTGCTTTAAATTAAAACCTGTTTGGTGCTTCTTCCTCCTATAATTTAATACTAATTATATGGATGTGTGTGTTATATTTTACAACACTGATGAGATATAACCAGCTGATTTAGCGGGTAGATATAATGACATAATCACATCATTATTTGTTTTTCAGTGCAGTTTTCTGCTTTGCTTACTTGAGCAGATTTTCATTCCATCATACAGTGAATAATCAGTAAGGTTCAAGGTGAAAGTAATTACTTGGAAATTTTATCATCAGCTTTAGTAATAGGAGCATGTAGAATTTTGTATCGGTGAAAACAAAACAAATGGACATGTTGGCATTTGTAGCCCTTTGCCTAGCAATCATCTATGCAGGAATCCTGTGCAATTGTGAAATTAAAGTAAATAAATAGTTTGTGATGATTAATTGAATTGACCACAGTTCTAATTGCAAACATGTTTTTCTAGGTGGTTATCAGATAGGCTCTATCAATTCCATGTATGCGTTCAGTTATGAGTTCCTCAGACACTGATTAGTAGGAACTTCCATTATCAGTTGTTGTCAAGCATTGATTGTAATGTTTTACTTTGTTTGAATAAGCGATTATGTGCAATATGATAATTTTTTCATAACATTGATAGCCACATGTTTTAATGATTTGTTTACTGGTGAAAAGTAAAAGATGAATTATTTCTGCTTTTCCAGTTTTGGCTGCGATAAAATATCTCTGAAAGCAAAAATGTAACAGGGAATTATTTCAGTATTATTTTTTTTCTTTTAAATACAATATTCTTCACAATTATAACATTAGTTGAGGTACAGTACTTGCCTTTATTATAGGATAAAATTAGTGGAAATACATAAGTCAATCAAAAAATTTCTGCTAGAATTCAGTCTGTCTGAAAACAAGTGCAATATAGTCTGTTTTAAAACGATGTTGATATCATTTCAGTCATAACTACATTGACTAAAGCTGTTGAAATTTGAAAAATGAAATTATTTTTCTATACTGATATTGTTAGAAACCAGAAAATACTGCACTATAGCTTTTGTTCTCACACTTTTTTTTAATTCAAAGTCAAATATATATTAACTGCAAACCCACAAATGTAAACTGTCTTTATGAGGCTTATTTCCAAGTTTTTCGAAGCAAACTATCAGTGCCATTATGAAATTAGATTGGGTGCCATTTTGAATTGAGCCTTTCTTACTAGCATACATGTTGTAATAATTATATATCAGTTTTTGTTTTTTGTAAAATATTAAGAACTTTTTTAAAAGTGAACATTGATTAAATGTGTTTGCCTAAACCTAACCAAAGAATTAGATCTTGATGTAGTTAACAGAAAGTCATTGATACTTTTACCTATGATTTGTGTTGATTTGGGTTCAGAGTTTGAAGAATTTGTAAGAAAAAAATAACTATATTTGACATATCATGTTTTGGTTAAGATGAATATTTCCTGTTAAATTAAAGCTTGAGAAAGTGGAGGGCACTATATCAATTTTCAGCAACATAACCAACCATCCTGATAAATCTTACATTGGCAAATGTTGAATAAATAATATTTCTCCTTGTTTATCTGCTTTACCATGGCCACTTCTATCACATGTTTCTATCTCTGGAATGAGGATTAATGTTTAAATTGTGATGTTAAGTCTCCAAATATTGATTGATTTACTATTCAATGCCATATTGCATTTTACAATGATTGGAATATTCAAACTTTAAAAAAGCACCTTTGAAGTTTGCTAGCTCTTTTGTCGATTTAAGTTTGATAGTTCGTCCATCTTTTTAAGGTAGCTATTTTCTATGCTGATTGAAGTTTGATAGTTCTTCTATCAATTTAATTTTGCTAGTTCTCCATCGATTTGTGTTTGACAGTTCCTCCGTCTGTTTAAGGTAGCTATTTTCTCTGCTGATTGAAGTTCGGTAGTTCCTCCATTGATTGAAATTAGCTAGATCTTACATCAATTGAAGTTAGCTAGATCTTACATCAATTGAAGTTAGCTAGTACCTTTGCTGATTGAATTTAACTATTTCTTCCTTTGTTTAATGTTAGCTAGTTCCTCTGTCGGTCAATGTTAGCTTGTTCCTTCATCAATTGAAGTTTGATAGTTTCTCAATCGATAATGCATGTATTTCTGCATCCCTCACTAACTTCAAGACAGGTTTAGCTTTGTGATGGAAACAACAAGGTTACCCTTTACACTGTCAAATAATTGCAAACTTAATTAGCCATGGCATCTGTACTTTTAAGAAATACTCTATAATTGTTCAGTTTTACATTGCAAATATTTGTGGTTTCCCTGGTCTGGACTAGTGTACAGGATTTAATTTTGCACATGTCTATAGTTGGTATCAATATGTAAAAGTATCTAACATACATTTCCTGAGATTTGAATTTGCAGTAAAATTGTTAGGTATTTTGTTTTAATGACTATGATTACAACAAAATTACTGATACATTGTATACAATAGTAACTAAGCTAATCTGAAGTCAGTTATACAGTACTTCTGTTTTTGTTTCACAATATTCACCATAACCAAACAGTTATCCTGTAATAAATTTTATTTGTTGTCCCGTATCAATTTCCAGACTTGTTGATTGTATGGTCTTGTGATATCTTCATGAGAAGACCAAAGTATCGGAACAGATAAATCAAGAATTAAAAAAGTGGTAATACCATTCATTACCAAAGTATTTTAATACAGAAATTATTGCCCTTCCTAATTCTAGATGTGTGGCATAATCCCACAAAATTTGAGGGATTAAGATCTCAGCAAACCGTTTCCTAATCAAACTTCTTAAAGCACGGATTATTGTAATGCTTGCCACTAGGATGATTTGAACATTGACTGGTTACAATGTATTGTTTATGGAAGTTGTTATATTGTGTATGTTTAGTAAGATATTTTTGTACTTTTCTGTGATGTGATGTGATGACTGACAAGAACCTGGACTTGTGTGTAAGTGTATGAGAACGGCAGTGTTTGTGAGTATGACTAGAAATACATTTAAAATCACAATGTCAGGTATAATTATTGTGTATGAAGTATAGCTGTGCAACTACATGAGACTGGAAAGTTGTGCTGTAAATACAAGCATTTGAAATTGTTTGTAAAGTCTTTGTTGTTTTTCAGTGTTTCTTGAAGTTTTCATTTGCCTGTCAAATGTTATGGCATCGTCTATCCATACGTCCATCATAATTATGCAGAATTCCATTCCCAAAGTTTTCCAACAGTCTATTTCAAACTTGGTAGACTTAGTTACCATGACAAGAAGTTTCCCTGTACATAAGTTTGATTTGACTTTTGGAGGAGTGTTTTTTCCTTGTACCATTTTTCAGCCAACCATCTTCAGCTGTGGGGCTGTTCAAATTACCCTGCCTCCATAATCTTTCCTTGCCAAGTTGAAGCAATTCTTGTTTCAGCTATTTCCTGACTGAATGGAAGGAACTTTCTCAAAATGGTCACTTTGTATTACTACAATGGTCATATTTTCATTGCCATTTCTTGATGGATCTTTATCAAATTTCGTACATACCCTAGGCTACCTTTGGTCACTTGTGCCCCATGATTTTGGGACTGTCACAAAAGTTGCTGACAGTGAATGTCATCAAAACATTGAGAGGAACTCTCAACTTTCATATGATTGAAAGGAGTGAAGAGAAAAAGCGTAAAAGATAAAACTTGTAAGAACAAATGAGGATCAAAGCATGGTAAGCTTCAAGATACCTCTGGGACCTCTTGTTAAGTTCACCTGGTCCAAAGGCCCAGTAAGCTTATGCCATACTGCTGCGTCTATCATCCATCATTCATCAACTGTCCTAAGTAGTGCTACCTGTCTTAAACAACTAAGCAAATTTCTTACCAAATTTGGTCAGAAGCATCTTTGAGGGAAGGGGAATCAATATTTTACAAGGGGTCTGAGGGGCAAGACATGAAAGGGGTAATTAAGCTAATTTTTTTAATTCCTTGTGGTGGGATGAAGTTATCAGAGTTAAAAACATCATTGTTGGAAGGGAAACCAATAGTGTATAAATGATGAATCACAGCAACTGTGGGCAGGGCCAAAAGGCATATGTTTAGCCAACGTTAAAAATTCCTTATTCATCTACAAGAATGACCCAATTCAAACTTGATTTAAAGAATCCTTTAATGAGGAGAATTCAATTTTGTATGAAAAGTAGCTTTTGCTCTCCAGATGGCTAAGGTGCATGACCCAATACACCAAATAAATGAAGTCTTCCTTTGTTGCAGTGAAAGTATTTTGACCAAATTGGTTTCAAAAGTCCTTGGGCAAAAGGGACTGCAGAGGGCCAGGAACTGTAAATGCTGGTGGCTACCTCATTGAACATGCAAAAGGCCAATTGAATGCTATTCATTGTATCAAAGGCAATCAGGATATTGTGTTTCATCCTTGGACTCAAACATGACCACAAAAGGTGATCCATGAAAGCTTCCTGGGAAACAAACTGCCTCAAGTTAGGATCATAAGGCCATACATCTTGGATTTTAACATTAAGTTGTGAAGTTTGCTGCTCTACAGACCAAGTTAAAATGACCCATGGACCGCCAATAAAACATACACAAGAGAAAATTCTCAGAAAAAATCAAAACTTTCATGGGCCATTAAAGGTTATATTATAGTGGGATCTCTCTGGAACAACCTGTATATCAGTTTGTTCAAAGGCATAAACTTAACTCTCTTTCAGACTTAGTCATTTTTGAGGATCGCATGTTAAGTCTGGAGGTTTAAGACTATAACAATCAAAGTATTGGACCATTAAAAGTATGTAAGATTAAACCAGTCTTAAAGATTACATGTCTATATGACAAATGTGATAAACATGGATACCACTACTTATTGGTACAAGGAACATATCTACAAGATTTAAATATAAACAATGATGGAAAACACTTGCTCTTACAAAAAGACAAACTACAAAGTCAGAATTAATGTTTATTTTTTCCTTGAGTAGCATTTAAGTCGACAACAACTTTAAATCAAATGATATAAGCCTCTGGCAAATAAGGAATAATCAAGGCACAAAATAAACTTTAGAAACAGTATGTATTGAAATCAGGAAAACAATATCACAATAATATCTTGTAATGATGGATAACAAGAAACACTGTAAGTGCATGTCACCACTTTGACAGAGGGTCAAGTTTTCCAGCTTACTGTTTATTAAATCATTTGTCATTGGATAAAAACATTCATAATGATATTCTGATAAATATATCAATTAGGTTATAATTAAACTGACATCTGTGTGATATAATAATGATCCTATACTTGGAATGTTTTCTGGAATAAACTTGTTGCAACTTGAGAGACAGCAAAGCAAATGAGAAAAATCTGTTAACATTTATAGATATTTCATGTATATATATATATATATATATAAATATTTTAAGCGTTATATTTAAATTTATAAATATAGTGGCTACTTGAATACATGTGACATGTGTTAAAATGTATTAAAAAAACTAATATCACATAAAATACTACCTATATAGAATGTTGAGAAGAATATAAATATACAGGTATGTGTAGATAGACAAAGCATGTACCTAATTTAAATCCATCTACTGATATTGTAGTTTCAGAAAAAAGCCAACACCTGCAATTTCATTGCCCAGTTATAAGCCCACTATCTCACTTTTAGATCACATGCTGGCCTCCTAGTCTTATTGCGGGATGATACACAATATACAGCTCTGAGAGAACTTCTTTTTAGCTTAATTTGTTAAACTTCAGACTGGTAAGAAAGAAATCCCAGGTTTTAATTCTAATGGAAACTATGAAATATATAATGACCTCTGTTACAATAGTTACTATTGTTCAGTAAAACCACAAAGTCTATTATTGCCTCCTGGGCTTACTGCATGATAATATGCCATTATATTCATCACTGTTCAATAATACTTCAAACATTTATTTATCAATCTGACAATAAACAGAACCCGACTTGGAGAAATTCAAGTGTTGGCCTTCTGTGCCAATTCCTGGCTGTTCATGTTATATCATGTTATATGCTATATTCATGTAAGTATATATACTCTATATAAGAAAAAAAATGAACTTTTATGGTAAAAAATCAGTTAATGAAAATGTTTGGTAGGCTAATTTAGTGATAATCTATACATCTAAAATATCCTTGTTTAATTACACCCTCTATGATAAAGATAAAGAAGTTTGATCTCATGTGATGATAGAGGAGATTTACACCCTATGATGAAGATGTAGAATTTATACTTCCTGTGATGAAGACAGAGAAGTTATAGCTCTGGTGATGAAGATAGTGAAGTTATACTTCTGGTGGTGAAGTGATACCTCTGGTGATGAAGATAGAGAAGTTATACATGTGGTGATGAAGATAGAGAATTTATACCTCTGGTGATGAAAACAGAGAAGTTATACTTCTGGTGATGAAGATAGTGAAGTTATACCATCCTGTGATGAAGACAGAGAAGTTATACATCTGGTGATGAAGATAGTGAAGTTATACCTCTGGTGATGAAGATAGTGAAGTTATACCTCCTGTGATGAAGATAGTGAAGTTATACTTCCTGTGATGAAGACAGAGAAGTTATACCTCCTGTGATGAAGATATAGATTGTAGTCTGCTGTCTGTAGACATAAACTTTGTCTGAGGACTTCAATAGTAATTTTTTTATCTTTGATATTCATCAAACTTAACTGATGGAGTGACTTGACTATGCATCATTAAGTGGTCATTTTCTCCTGTTTTACTAACACAATTGTAACATACCAGCACATAAATATGATATAACATTTATGAGAGGTTATTTTTGTCTCCATTATTGGGGAAAATAACAAACCAACATGCCAAGTTCTTGTATTGTGATAAAACTTGAAAAAATAATTTTAACTTTCTTATTGACACCATTTTGGAAGACATATGTAGTTATTGTTGTAAAAACCTGTTTGACAATCTTGCACCACTAAATACTTTGTTTATCAAAGACATTGTGACAATTTTTTCAGCAGTCAAAGAGAAATGATTTAGCTTTTCAATTTCATTTAATGTGTGTTTGGTTGTGAGGACGAGGGTATTGATAAATCAAATTGACATGAATAAGATGGTTCTGTGTTAAGAGTAACAGATTAACTGTGACTGTAGTACATTTTGACTGTATAATTTGTCTTTAATTTTTGTCGATAACACACTATCAGTACTTTGATTTATAACCACAAAACACTTCATTCTAGGTCATACAATTAACATCTTTTGTCTTGAAATGCTTTCTTACATATAGCAGGAAAGCACAAATAGAAGCACATCTAATTAGCATGTTACAACATCCAAAAATGAAATGGTTTCACAACTCCTGTTAAGCCAGGCAGGAAAGGAAAGAAAAAAGAATTAGAATATTGTTATGAGTTGTCTTTTCTGTAGATTTGAAAAAGAAAACCTTTATCGATGTCTATGGATTAATGAGGTACTTCCTTTTTCGTGATTCACAACATCCTTCATATTATCATCTTAATGAAGTTCATCACACACATAATCAATAATTTTACACTTAATCAATTCAAGATTCTCTTTCCCTTCCACATTTTAACATCAATAGTGCTTTACTGGCTTCAGCTAGAGAAATAAGAAAAATATCTACCAGGTATGGACAATATTTCAAGTTTGATATTGCAATTGGAATTTGTGATATGGCATATATTGGATATATGTATAAACAAGTTATTTGGATTAAAAAAATACATTCAACATCATGCAAAAATGTGCTTCTGCAGCTGTAGATATCTGGAGGATTAATTACATGAAATTCCAGATAATAACAAACAAAATATGTAATAAAGATGTTTCAATAATACAATTTTGCCTGCTACAGATTCTTCCAAACCTCACAACAAGTTTTCATAGCAAAAATATGAATACAAGCTGCTTGGAAAAACACTTTCTGCCAAAATATATTTTGTTACTTGAGTTCCACATCTAAACAACTCTAATACACAAGGAATTAGCATTCAAATCTGAACGCGGCAGACATCTAGGTTTAACAAGGATCTAGGAAGTGTTTTTAAGGCTGTATCCTACAGCGATATGCATCTTCTTTTTCTACAGCAAATCTACAGTAAATTAGATGTAATAAAAGTAGTTTTTTGTCTTGAGAATTTCAAAGGAATGCAAACAATGATTTAGTAAATGAGATACAGTAATGCTATTTACAAAACTCATAATGTACATCTGAGGAAGAACATTGAATTTGAAAGTTAACTGTTAAAAAAATTTATAAATTTAGATGTTGTAACCAGGTACAACAAATAATAGAAGAGATAAACACTCATACACCTCTTAATTAGAAAGAGGAACAAGAAATCGCTTAATCATTCTTTGTTGTAAACATAATATAAGGAACTTTCATTTTAAGATTTTTATATGATTGTAAACATTCAATAAAATAGCATTATAGAATATGACAAGAAGAACTCTGGTAAAGAAAGCATACACAAATATAATGTAATATATGTTATAGAACATGAGTTTAAAAAGATACTGGAGCATATTTATATATATCTACAACATTGAGGAAAATATACACGGAGAGAGTATAATAATTCAAAGAACACATGTATACAAAGTTATCACTACAATATATATATATATCTCTGCAGAAAATACAAATATGGCAAATCATATATAGCAAAAGGTCCAAGTGGCATGTATTGTTATGCTAATTCCTTCACAATATTCTACCTAATTTGTGACAACATTTTCACAATATATAAATGGTGATACATAAAAAGGTCAATTTTTACCAGCTATTAAAATATTTTACTAGCTTTGCCCTTAATGATAAAAGCAATGATTACTCACGAAAAAAAATTCTGCATGAAATTATCAAAAATAATTTATATTTACAACACAACTTCTAACAGATATAACTGCAAGCTCCTTTCTTACTGAATGTTCTGCATTTGAGCAAATTTTGTTAAGCCCATACTTTGTATGGTAAAACAAACAAAAAGTTCCCTGGAATCTTTAAAAACATGTAATCTATATATAAAACAATAGGTTTTGATTGAAAACCACAGAGCCCTTCTCTTTATCTAAGATGTACACTGTAGTATATTCAGTATACATATTTGGTTGTCTGGTTGGTTGGTTATAGGTTTTCTGTCTCGGTGACTCTTCATATCATTGGCAATGTCTCCCCAACAAACGTCAGTGTTATGGTGATGTTTATACACACTACATATAGACACAGTGATATACTTCTACACAGGGTACACACTACAGTGACTATCATACATCTGAAACCATAGAGCTTTACTATTCCGATTACCTAGGTTTTTGATTTGCACATGACATGTTCTAATATGTTCTTCTTTGGTTATAAGTTTCCTGGAGTTAAATCCCTATTTTTCCAGATAATACAAGTTAAGATTATAAAGCAACATAAAAATTATATAGTGAACAATAAGTGGAAGTTTTCTTTATAGAAACAACCTGCTATATCAACTAATCTAACCTACTATAAATGTGGTATTGAAATCTGACTGATAACACAGGTGATGAAACATTTTGAAAACACCATCAGAATAAAAATTGATAAAAACTGACCACTAAATCATCATGATATTGGTTTAGCAGCTAACAATTCTCACAACCAATGAATATTTACAATGTTATAACTAAAACAAATGAAGACCTTGTATCCTGTGACATTAAAACAAACAATAGCTAGATCTCAAGTGTAACAATATTGATATGTATAGCACCAGCTTGAAATAAACAATATGGTGCACTGCTGATATAATAAATCTATCTTCTTCACCTCTGGACAAGAAATCCATACATACAATGGTGATTTATCACCTTCTGTATAACTTTTACAATTTCACCTGTGTAAAGAAATGTATTAAATATAACTGCATTTCAATGACATCTATTTACATACCTATGCTTGATGCACGGTGTGTCAATCTAATTCTTTTGAAAAAAAACACCCATTCAATTCCTATTCTACATCTATATTCATTTCTATTGCATTGCGACTACAGATAGAATTTTTTGAAAGCGCTGGTACAATTTTGGTTTCACTATTACCTGTAAATACATTACAAGAATTTTAATATGTCTTGGAGTGTACAACATTATATGTAGAGTGATCGTCTCGGGCATTTTTGCAAAGAGTGTATTAGCCTGACTAAAAGTTTCAAAGTTAACATTGAACGTTTTAATAAACCCTGAAAAAAATTACTTGCAGGCATCAGAATTAAGGAGTTGTACCGTCCTGAGTAATTTACAAAGTAAGACCAGTCAATGATTGATTCTGTACAACAGAAAGCTGGTATTTCCTTACACATCAAAAGCAGCTGGTGTGTGTATTTGTGATCAGCTTCTTTGGCACTGAACATACAATACAATGAAATTAAGATAAAAACTGATTGTCTCCCAACAAGCTCTTATCACATACCAGGTGCAAGACTGGTACATGCCAAACAGATCAGAGACTTTGATCAATATGGACATTTCAAACATATCAGAGACAAAGATCACCAGTATTCCAAATCAGAGTCACCTTCATCTTGGCTCTCTGAATTACTGTCATTTGAGTTGTCAGTGTCATCACCTCCAAAGATTGTCTCTGGCTGTAACACTTTGTAAGTGGAGAACTTACTTGCCATTCTGTGTAAAAGCAGTTCAATTTTGAAATTCAATTCAGAGTCTTGTGGTAAGTTTAGACGTATAACCAAAGCCCGCAGAACAGCTTGGTTAAGACCCAGAGTCACATACTCATCATAAACATCCCAGTGCTTCAGATCTGCATTAGAATACCTGTTCTTCAGAGTCTCTGCTGGCATCAGTTTTCCAAGGGAAGACGACCCCTCCAGGAAACAGCTGTGAAATATCTTGCGTGCAGCTAATTGTTGTAGAGTTGCTGTTGTCCTCCCAAACATCGAGTTGACAAGTTTATGACTAACTGATTTTAGGTCAGAAAACTCTGGGAATTCATTCTCAATATACAATGTCATTTCCTCCACAATTTCCTTTGTGTTGAAGTAACCTAAAAATGAAGAGAAAACACAACTTCACAACCATGGTACTACATGTAAAACATTCAAACTTTACAACCATGGTACTACATGTAAAACATTCAAACTTTACAACCATGGTACTAAATGTAAAACATTCAAACTTCACAACCATGGTACTAAATGTAAAATATATTCAAACTTCACAACCATGGTACTAAATGTAAAATATATTCAAACTTCACAACCATGGTACTTAAGTAAAATATTCAAACTTCACAACCATGGTACTTAAGTAAAATATTCAAACTTCAAAACTGAAATAGCAGAGAAAAATAATGAAGAAAATACACATTTAACAATTACTTCTGTTACGTAAAAAGAGATTTTGTGGAAACCCCAGAACATTGACCTTCCCCTCCATTAAACTTCACGCCAGATTATATCTATCAGGAAAAGTCAGTCTCTGTTCAGTAATAAGCCCATCTCCTACTTTTTGAACTCCTGTACATTGGGGGATGCTTGGTAGTAGGCAAAAGCCAACATGGACCTGACTTTAGATCCTGGCCCCTGAACTTATTACCAAATAAATACAGTACTGCCGTGAAACTCCTATCTTGAAAATTCATTTTAACAGATAAAAATGAATCCCGGATTACATTTGTATTTAATTAATGAATACTGTTTCATGGCACCTGGTAACAGGAAACATTCCTGTTGTTTTTACATTATGTACAAATTCATAAAGAGGCTCTAGAATGAGAGATTATTATCTATATCACTCAGGTGAGTTAAGTCTCCATTTTTAAGATTTTAAGATATATTAACTAGAAATAAACCAATGGAAACTATGGTATGATACACAATGGTCTTCTTGAGTTACAGAACTCAGACATTAGCAAATGATTGATAGAGTATCTATCTATGGATACCACATGTTAAATGTTTGACTAATAGGTCTGTAAGTCTATTTGTAACACAATGTGACATCTATATAATGGTATAAGGTTTACACAAAGTCCACTTTTAAGTATAATGATGCTGACAAATTCTAAATGATGTCTGTCCCAGTGAAGAGCCAAGAATATCTAAATGATGTCTGTCCCAGTGTACAGCCAAGAAGATCTAAATGATGTCTGTCTCAGTGTACAGCCAAGAAGATCTAAATGATGTCTGTCTCAGTGTACAGCCAAGAAGATCTAAATGATGTCTGTCCCAGTGTACAGCCAAGAAGACCTAAATGATGTCTGTCCCAGTGTACAGCCAAGAAGATCTAAATGATGTCTGTCCCAGTGTACAGCCAAGAAGATCTAAATGATGTCTGTCCCAGTGTACAGCCAAGAAGATCTAAATGATGTCTGTCACAGGGTACAGCCAAGAAGATCTAAATGATGTCTGTCTCAGTGTACAGCCAAGAAGATCTAAATGATGTCTGTCCCAGTGTACAGCCAAGAAGATCTAAATGATGTCTGTCTCAGTGTACAGCCAAGAAGATCTAAATGATGTCTGTCCCAGTGTAGAGCCAAGATCTAAATGATGTCTGTCTCAGGGTACAGCCAAGAAGATCTAAATGATGTCTGTCCCAGTGAAGACACGTAAACTTTAGATTAGCTGACAGTTCAAAAGTGTCTTTATTGTGCTTTTATCCTTCTAAGATTTTAAAAATCAACACTACCATTAAAAAAGTGATGAAACCTTAACCAGGTCCAAGTGATTTTTGTCTGTTAATATGTCAACTACTCACCAAGATCTACCAGATGTCCAAACTGATGAGGGGCTGTAGCCAGCTTGTGATGCATGTTTTGCCAGCTCAACGTCCGCTGTATAGGAATTGACAGGAATGACGCAAATATGGGCGACAACTTCCTATCAGGGAAAAAATGTTTAGTATATAAAGATTTTGCAACTTAAATTGACTTTGAAGAAAAAAGTAAACCAAAGATTTCAAACCATCTTATTTGTTATAGCATCTTAAACAAGATATACATCTATTCTAATTCTCTATCACGAATCTAACAGACTATCCTATGTAGGATTTTCTACAGGATTCCAATCTAATGGAGCTTTATAAAAGATCATCATAGTAAACATTAAGTTTTCTCACCTTTTCTTTTTTCTGGTTTCCCACACTACACCTCTGATGGAAGGACTAGCTCCAGCCTTCAATAGTTTGTAGGAGGCATCAACATCACCCCGTATCACACAATGAAACAACGCTGTCTGACCACGCCGATTAGCTATGTTAAGCTGGAATATGTGGAATGTTATTAGATGTAACATAAAACTTTGATATTCATGCCATGTTTATTTCATTAAAATTAAAGAAAAAACAAGAGGCCCATAGGCCTTAATGGTCATCTAAAAAACAAAAACTTTCATCTGGGAGAAGGGCTATTTTTTCTACTTTGAATGAAATCTAACTAAGAAGCCGTTTTCAATGATACAGATGGTAGTTTTGGTGAGGAGTAGGTAACTGTAACAAGTGTTACCTATTTTTTGGCAGTAATGTTGGAGCTCAATCCAGCTAGTGAAACTTGAAAAGAAGTTTGAAATAGGTGTTGCACAGGAAGACCATGATTGGGCAATCGTGTTACAAAATGGCCTCCCTAGCTGATGTATTGGAGTGTTGACAAAGTAAAAAAGCACATCACTTTGTTGGCTACCTTTCCATAACATTTCCACTAATTTTTTTGGGCTCAATGACACAAGTGAAACTTGAGAAGTTTAAAATATGTTTGTCAAGATGACAGTTGGCCATCTTGGACTTCAGACAAACCAAGAATAACAGGACTTGGTCAAGACCATCTCAGGATCATTTCAGGCAAGATTGAGCTCAATGCCACTGGTGAAACTTCAAATGGTCAGGTGGTGCCATCCAGCCACCCCATCCTTATTCATACCCAATGTACCATCTGACAACCCCATCCTTAACAATACCCAATGTACCATCTAACCACCCCATCCTTATTCATACCCAATGTACCATCTGACCACCCCATCCTTATTCATACCCAATGTACCATCTAACCACCCCATCCTTATTCATACCCAATGTACCATCTAACCACCCCATCCTTATTAATACCCAATGTAAATGTACCCAATGTACTGACCACCCCATCCTTACCCATCCTTATTCATACCCAATGTACCATCTGACCACCCCATCCTTATTAATACTAAACGTACCATCTGACCACCCCATCCTTATCAATACCCAATGTACCATCTAACCACCCCATCCTTATCCATACCCAATGTACCATCTGACCACCCCATCCTTATTCATACCCAATGTACCATCTGACCACCCCATCCTTATTCATACCCAATGTACCATCTAACCACCCCATCCTTATTAATACTAAACGTACCAACTGACCAACCCATCCTTATTCATACCCAATGTACCATCTGACCACCCCATCCTTATTAATACAATACCCAATGTACCATCTAACCACCCCATCCTTATTAATAGTGAATGTACCATCTGACCACCCCATCCTTATTCATACCCAATGTACCATCTGACCACCCCATCCTTATCAATACCCAATGTACCATCTAACCACCCCATCCTTATTCATACCCAATGTACCATCTGACCACCCCATCTTTATTCATACCCAACGTACCAAATGACCACCCCATCCTTATTCATACCCAATGTACCATCTGACCACCCCATCCTTATTCATACCCAATGTACCATCTGACCACCCCATCCTTATCAATACCCAATGTACCATCTGACCAACCCATCCTTATTAATACAAAAAGTACCATCTGACCAACCCATCCTTATTCATACCCAATGTACCATCTAACCACCCCATCCTTATTAATACCCAATGTACCATCTGACCACCCCATCCTTATCAATACCCAATGTACCATCTGACCACCCCATCCTTATCAATACCCAATGTACCATCTGACCACCCCATCCTTATTCATACCCAATGTACCATCTTACCACCCCATCCTTATTCATACCCAATGTACCATCTGACCACCCCATCCTTATTCATACCCAATGTACCATCTGACCACCCCATCCTTATAAATACCCAATGTACCATCTGACCACCCCATCCTTATAAATACCCAATGTACCATCTAACCACCCCATCCTTATTAATACCCAATGTACCATCTAACCACCCCATCCTTATTAATACTAATGTACCATCTGACCACCCCATCCTTATCAATACCCAATGTACCATCTAACCACCCCATCCTTATCCATACCCAATGTACCATCTGACCACCCCATCCTTATTAATACTAAACGTACCAACTGACCAACCCATCCTTATTCATACCCAATGTACCATCTGACCACCCCATCCTTATCAATACCATCTAACCACCCCATCCTTATTCATACCCAATGTACCATCTAACCACCCCATCCTTATCAATACCCAATGTACCATCTAACCACCCCATCCTTATTAATATCTAACCACCCCATCCTTATTAATACTAAACGTACCAACTGACCAACCCATCCTTATTCATACAAAACACACCATCTGACCACCCCATCCTTATCAATACTAAATGTACCAACTGACCAACCCATCCTTATTCATACCCAATGTACCATCTGACCACCCCATCCTTATCAATACCCAATGTACCATCTGACCACCCCATCCTTATTCATACCCAATGTACCATCTAACCACCCCATCCTTATTCATACCCAATGTACCATCTAACCACCCCATCCTTATTCATACCCAATGTACCATCTAACCACCCCATCCTTATCAATACCCAATGTACCATCTAACCACCCCATCCTTATCCTTATTCATACCCAATGTACCAACTGACCACCCCATCCTTATCCTTATTCATACCCAATGTACCATCTGACCACCCCATCCTTATCAATACCCAATGTACCATCTAACCACCCCATCCTTATCAATACCCAATGTACCATCTGACCACCCCATCCTTATCAATACCCAATGTACCATCTAACCACCCCATCCTTATTCATACCCAATGTACCATCTGACCACCCCATCCTTATCAATACCGAATGTACCATCTGACCACCCCATCCTTATTCATACCCAATGTACCATCTGACCACCCCATCCTTATCAATACCCAATGTACCATCTGACCACCCCATCCTTATCAATACCCAATGTACCATCTGATCACCCCATCCTTATTAATAGTGAATGTACCATCTGACCACCCCATCTTTATCAATACCCAATGTACCATCTAACCACCCCATCCTTATTAATACCGAATGTACCATCTGACCACCCCATCCTTATTCATACCCAATGTACCATCTGACCACCCCATCCTTATTCATACCCAATGTACCAACTAACCACCCCATCCTTATCCATACCCAATGTACCATCTAAACCCCATCCTTATTCATACAAAACACACCAACTGACCAACCCATCCTTATTCATACCCAATGTACCATCTGACCACCCCATCCTTATCAATACTAAATGTACCAACTGACCAACCCATCCTTATTCATACCCAATGTACCATTCCTTATTCATACCCAATGTACAACCCCATCCTTATTCATACCCAATGTACCATCTGACCACCACCCCATCCTTATTCAATACCCAATGTACCATCTAACCACCCCATCCTTATTAATACCCAATGTACCAATGTACCAATTCATACCCAATGTACCACCCCATCCTTATCCTTATTCATACCCAATGTACCATCTGACCACCCCATCCTTATTCATACCCAATGTACCATCTAACCACCCCATCCTTATTCATACCCAATGTACCATCTAACCACCCCATCCTTATTCATACCCAATGTACCATCTAACCACCCCATCCTTATCAATACCCAATGTACCATCTGACCACCCCATCCTTATTCATACCCAATGTACCATCTGACCACCCCATCCTTATTCATACCCAATGTACCATCTGACCACCCCATCCTTATCAATACCCAATGTACCATCTAACCACCCCATCCTTATTCATACCCAATGTACCATCTAACCACCCCATCCTTATTCATACCCAATGTACCATCTAACCACCCCATCCTTATCAATACCCAATGTACCATCTAACCACCCCATCCTTATTAATACTAAACGTACCAACTGACCAACCCATCCTTATTCATATCCAATGTACTATCTAACCACCCCATCCTTATTAATACTAAACGTACCAACTGACCAACCCATCCTTATTCATACCCAATGTACCATCTGACCACCCCATCCTTATCAATACCCAATGTACCATCTAACCACCCCATCCTTATTAATACCCAATGTACCATCTGACCACCCCATCCTTATTAATACTAAACGTACCAACTGACCAACCCATCCTTATTCATACCCAATGTACCATCTGACCACCCCATCCTTATTCATACCCAATGTACCATCTGACCAACATACTTAATAAAACACAATGTACCATCTAACCACCCCATCCTTATTCATACCCAATGTACCATCTGACCACCCCATCTTTATTCATACCCAACGTACCAAATGACCACCCCATCCTTATTCATACCCAATGTACCATCTGACCACCCCATCCTTATCAATACCCAATGTACCATCTGACCACCCCATCCTTATCAATACCCAATGTACCATCTAACCACCCCATCCTTATTCATACCCAATGTACCATCTGACCACCCCATCCTTATCAATACCCAATGTACCATCTGACCACCCCATCCTTATTCATACCCAATGTACCATCTAACCACCCCATCCTTATCAATACCCAATGTACCATCTGACCACCCCATCCTTATTCACCATCTGACCACCCCATCCTTATACCCAATGTACCATCTACCCCATCCTTATCACCCAATGTATCCTTATCAATACCCAAAAACCATCTGACCACCCCATCTCCTTATTAAACCCAATGTTTACCCAATACCAACTGACCAACCCATCCTTATTCATACCCAATGTACCATCTGACCACCCCATCCTTATTAATACTAAACGTACCATCTGACCACCCCATCCTTATCAATACCCAATGTACCATCTAGTCGTCGCTGGTCGGTGACAGGTCCTCCAGGTAGTCATACATATCAGACACGGAGATGTCACACATGACCAGGAGAGGAGAACTGCCCTCTGTATCCAGGGCATTCAGGTTACCCCCATTTTCTACCAGGAGTTTCAGCAGGCGATTGTCATAGCTAAATATTGATGTTTTGTGTAGAGGTGTTAACTTGGAAAGATCAGCAACGTTTGCATCTCCACCGTGGGCTGTAAAGACAGAAAGGACAAAACATTGCAGATAAATTTGTAAAATTTAAGAACTGAAGTATTTCAATATATACATGTATTTTACTTCATACTAAAGAACTGCAGCCTTTATATCAATGTCCTTATATACTTAACTGGTGAGTCCTCTAGTTCTCTAAGTTACCCATTGAAACATTTAAATTCAAAACTATAATGTTATAAGATCTTGTCAAAATACAGAATTGAAGACATTTAGAATAATTACAATGGTCCAGATCTGTTTAGATTAAGAAATATATTCTTATATTTTTATATCAAAAGGAATGAGTGTACATGTTATAAAATTATCATATTCTATATCCACAATATTGATTTAAACATTTTTTATGAAAACATTCTGTCATAAATATGAAATTAAATATCTGATCCATCACATATTTTTACTGAAGGTAAATTTTAAATTATCTTATACAGCTTCAAATTTAAGTGTCATTTGGAGAGTGTCATTTTTATCATGCTGTCTTTATACAATATACAGATATGATAACTTATTCTTGTACAGCTTGGTCTCCTGACCTATACAGTATTTGTACCTACAAGCATTGATCTGTAGCCCACTAGCTGTACTGTGTTGAGTCATACTTACTGAGGATTACAAACATGATATCCTCCACATGTTCTATGACCTCCTCCAGTGTGGTAAGGTACTGTTTGTTAAGGCCTACCACCACATCAATGTGAGGATCCCAGCCACAATGATAGGTCGTCCTACATAGCAAGGTCACGATTAGAGGAAATCACAGTGAAATCATCGTCATACTGACTCAAAATCAGATTTAGTTTGTATCACAAATCAAAACATAAATTGAATGGATTGGATGGATAAAAGTTTCTCTTTAATCACAAGTAATGTTGACAGTAGAACTTTGAACATCACGATTAGGTTTCCTAGACACAAAGATTGTTAGAAGATGTATTGGTTACTATTAACTCATCTATTACAACTCCATCATACATTCTATCTAAATATCCTGTAACCATACCATAGTGATTTTTTATACAATGTATAAATGTATATAAACCTAGTATTTATCTATGACTTGGTTTTAAATAGTCCTATTAGTTACCCTAGACAACCAGACCAGTGGAGACTAGGATTAAATGGATTAATGTAAGATAATCTGTATATGTTACTCTCAACTTACCATGGTTCATTTCCATAGTGGTGTCTGTGTTTTGTGAGGTCGTTGTAGAAATCTGTGAGCAGTTCTAATGGACTGAGACCAGGACTTTCAAATTCAGAACCAAAATAAGTCTGAAAAAATAAATTGAATTCCTGTAATATTGTGACCATGAATATTTGTTAAAAGTGTAAGTGCCATCCATTTATACTAAAATTCATTACTAATAATTCATAATGTGACCAGTCATTAGAAATGAAAATAAATGAAGTCATTTATTCTCATTAGAAGCACTGGAGCTATAACAACATTTTTGCACATTGGCATTCAGAATGAATAATAAGATTTTGATCTGACCTTACACCTTAAGAGATTTGACCTCTGTTACTAGTTTTCTTTCAGCCTTAGGGAGTTCACTTTGATAAATTCTAACATGTCTGAAATATTTTGTTTCTGATCATATTCACAAGGTTTTCTAAGATAAAAAGATTGAGAGATTGACGATCCATTCTTTCATTCACTCAATTCATTCATTCAGACAGACAGAAAAGCCATTCTACAACCTGTCAATGAGAGACATACTCGTGATGTTGGGTATGGTAACAAAATACTGCAATAAGTAACAGGATTTACTGACTTAAATTTCAAAATCCTAAACCAAAATTTCATCAAAACAGATGCTACAGTGAAAAATCTTACCCTGAATACTGAAATTATAAATCTTAACATGCCCTTTTGAGATTGGAAAGATTATCAATTCATTCCATTCCTACAACAGTGTGAACTTACAGTGGGAACTCTAAAATTGACATTTGCTCCATGCTCTATCATTAGTTTTGCCAGGTAAAGGTTTCTTGGTCGCACTCTCTTCTCTTCTTCATCCATACCACACAGACAGATAAACAAGGGCGTCCTCTGGTAACAACCTGAAAGATATTAACGTTACTTAAAAGTTGTGATATACAACAGGATATTAACCTTTCTTTATCATCTGGAAAACTTTATGAAACATTCAGTAATTTAAGACAGAAAATAATTGGCCTATCCAAGAGAAAAAGATTGTTTACAATATTTATTGAAGTAAATGAGACTGTCAACTTTAAATGTGGTTATGAAAATATAGTATATATGGGACTAAAAATTCTAAATGGAAAAAGAAAAACTTTTCTTCCAGCATTCAAATAGGTTAATATTACACAATCCACATTTCAAAGAACTATTTTTTCATTTTTCAAAAGCAATCAAATGTTTTAAATCTTGATAAGAATGCAACTATAATTTTGAGACACTCTAGTACTAGAACACTGGTAGCCAGATCCATGTTTATATATAATTTTACCTTCATCTAAAAAAGATGGGTTATTAGTATCTCTGATGAGTTTTTCTGCAGTCACAAAGTTTCCCTGTTCTAATGCTCGTGTCAAGTTGGTCTCATTGATTCCAAACTCCACGTGGAACACTCCTCCCGCCATTGTGTCACTTCACCACTTATATGTTACTCTTTTAGGCCTAGGCACTCTGTAACATAATCATTTTGTATGTCAACATTGGAAATAGAAAGGACCTTTATTGGGCAGGATATAATTCAATGTCTATAAAGTTTACATTGTGAGTGCACAACTGAATGGTAGTCTGGATAAGTGGATTGTAATAACCTTTCCACTTTATTGAGAGAGGTATATATGTAGATCAACTTGCCGGGTAAAAACAATCTGCTTTGTTTTAGTTTCCTTTTGTGGCATGATCTTTTTGTAAGGAAACCTGGCTTACATTTAATTATAAAATGCCTAAAAAATACATGTGTTCCAAACAAATCTGCCAGAAGAAAAAGGGCTGGTCAGAAGGAAGTTCTTTTTATTGTGTAAATAGTTTTTATTAAGGATAGTTAGAAAGATTCTTGACTTTGATAGCCCTTCCTTGAAAATTGTCAAATAACTTATGGGTAGGCCATAATATAACGTCAGTTGTACATGTGTTATTGGAAACCTGAGATATGGTCCAGAAATAGATTGCATTTTACGTCCCTTAGGAAAAATCATTTTAGGCCTAACATTTAATTTGGTTTCAAATGTCAGACAAGAGACAAGGTTCTACACATCTCTGATAAAAACAATTACATATCTACCAAAACTGTGATATCACGAGATAAACTGGACATTAACTGGCACTATCAAATTATCTCCCTTGTTTGCCATATGTATAATGGCCTATGCAGAATATTTGTACTGTTTTTACAAATCCAGCAATAGTGAATAAGTGTGCTTATGATATCATGGTAATCTTTCCTAAAAGTAAGGGAGTTTACCAGAGGACCTTGCTTTGCTGTATACCATTTCTGAAATGAATTTCTGAACAGCTGGCACTTGTTCAATAGATCTGAATCTCATGATGTGAATGATGCACTAAACATGAAATCAAGAAACTGAACTTTTTGACTTCAATATATCCTAGGATATTTAGAGTGCTAATTATTCTGATACACCAAAGAGGTTGGAAAGCAGTGTGGAAGACAAAATTTTTTTGTATTTTCTTAATCTTTTTAGATCTACCTGTACATTAGTAAGAACAAATTTTATTAGTCTTCTTCATTCAGTTATTAATAGTTGGAAGTTTAAGCTAATCAGAAATGTTAATCAAAGACACGAATTTTAGACCCTGTGAAGAAATGTAAAATATATGTTGGTAATTCATAGATAATATAATATACTGAATACGTTCAGATAATAAACGTTAGACCTATGCAAAATAACTAGTTTTAATATGATTAAATCAAAACAAAACAATACCAACGCCAAGCGCAAACATCTACAATGCTTCGCAAATTAGGAATTTTCGTCCTACCGCAGTGTTGTGATAGATCAACAGGCAGTTTGACGAAACCCATCAAAATATCCTAATGATGTGGTATCGATAACCAAATAGTAGATAATATTTTCATGATCAACTTGACCTCATCATAAATACAAACCTCTTTGTGTATGAGACAGATCATCAATAATTCATAGACTGCCCGACCGTTAAAACAGCATGCTATAATGCTCCCACGGTACCTCTACCTGTCATAAACAAAGCTACTGCTTTTCTTGACATGCGCATACCAGATGAAAACAAAAAGTTCGCATTTCCGCTACTTTCGTTTTGCGAGGTTTGTCTCCCTTTGAACACTTGCTCGAATAGTGTAATATTTTTATTCTTTTGGATATTGCGTCTAAAAAAATCTGAAAACTAATCCTGATACCTTTTATATGTTTGAAGATATATAAATAATGCCATTTACCAAAGAAGTTTTACATTATGTCAATTAATAATTTATAAATAAAATTCATTTCCCTTGACAACATGATGACGCCGGAAAGTGCGATGTGTTTTCTATTCGTGATAACCCACAGCATTATTTAGATAATATACTTTACTAAAGCGTTTAATCTCAATCAATTAAGAAAAATATTGAAAGCAGATTTTATAGAGTTTACTAAGTATTTTCACATCTTTTATTTAAAATTGATTTCAAAATCAATTAATATAGTGTTTTACTGTACAATTGGACTCTAGTTTATCAGTATAGCAGTAGACCTGCTGGCTAAACGAAAACAATACATCTAAACCTAAGAGATCACCGGCCATACCGGCACGATGGTAAGTTTTTCACCTTTTCTCTCACTTGACACCTTGGCCAGCTTGTGCTATTAAGATAACTGTGTGGAAATGTCAGTGTAAATGTCATCTCGTTGACAGGAGTAAACGAGAAGATTTCATCCGGTTGTGAACATCCCCCTTTCCCAAGATTATGATTTATTAATAAGGATTCACGTATCATTTTTGCTAGTTGTAACACTGTTAAGTAGTTAATTAAACTATATTTTCAGTAAATTAACCATATAAACATATACATATATGCACAGTATATTTGGGATGGGGGGAAATTAGATAAAACAAATAGATCACCACATTTGGTTAATAGGCTTCAAGTCAAGGGACCACGATAGCTCATTCGTTTAGAGCTAGATGGCATGTAATGGGCCTCCTATATGTTGTTCAGTTAGGTTGTCATCAGCTTCTACAAGGGTTTAAACCATTAGCATATCGTCTATAATGGTCATTATTTGTTGAGTTGCAGTTTCCTGAGTCCTTTTTAACCAGATCATATACTAGGTTTACAACATACAGTAAAACCTTGCTTGGAAACAAATATTGATTTTCATCATAGAAGTAAACTACTAAGCATCAGAGAGATGTTACATCTCTAACTCTTAAGAACTCAATCTTTTCTTCGTCAACACTTGGGATAATGCTTCAAAGTCTTGGAAGATTATCTCATCATGATTAACGAAGCACACAAAAAGTAGTAAATTAATCAATTTCAGTGGGTACTGATTGAAATGTATTATTAATCACCAGGTGAGAAATCACATTTCCAAATCTCATCTTGGCATATTCAACAAATTGGTGTCTTAAAGTTAAAAAGTGACATCACATTGGCTTACTTAGCAAATGAGTATCCAAACCAGGATTTTAAATGTATATTTTGTCTTTCGTTGTCTGTAAGGAAAAGTTTGACTGCAGGAATTGAGTCATATGTATAAAACAGTAATTGCTAGGCAAACCTATTTTACGTATGTATAGCATCCTCCAAATCATTGGTGATTCATATGCTTGTGTGCTACTTGTTTCTTGGGAGTTATATCCCCTCTGATGTTAATTCTGATACTATTGCATCAACATCTCTCACACTGAGATGAATTCAAATTTATTTAGTTTAAATAGTAAAACATGAAGATTTATTATTTTGCTGATAGAAAATGGAAGGAAATATATGTACAAGTGGTTTATGGCTGTGAGTCCCCATTGTCAGCTGTTAACCTAGCAGGCAGAACAGTCCTGATGTGGTTTAAGCTCTTCCCTCCCTTCTATAGCACCTCTCAATGGGTAACCTCTAAAACCACAAAATGATTTCTATTATGTTCATGGAATTTTGTTCCAGTTTCACCAATATAATGGTCCCTAGGTGATTCAAGATCTTCATGGCTTCAGATCTTGTCAGCTTTGCCCAATTCTATAATTTTTGACACTTCAGTCTCTTGATAGTTTGAGATGTTCAGGGTTTCAGATCTCAGCTTTGTCCATGCAATATAAGCCTCATTGACACAAAAGTAATTTGTTGGTTCCAGTCATTCCTTAGATGGTTCTAATTATCTTCAGTATATTTAAGGACTGCATAGTGAATTATACAAGAACATTTTATAACCCTAGTGATTGGAACAACATAAGTGCTCCATTATTCCTTTGCCTGAAAAGGAGAACTGTAGTGATCATTTTGTCAGCAATGTCTAACACTGATCTGTATCATCATCCAACAAGTATGACATTACTTCCTACAGATCCCTTAAACTTTTGATGTTGCTTCCTGATATGCTTATTTATGATTACTTTTACAAGTTAGAAGATCAAGGGTCAAGGTGACCATTGGTCTAGATTAAGAAAAAAAAATGCATGTTAAGGTGGAAATTTGTATTTTTCTTTACCAAATGTCATTGCTCTTCAGGTTTGAAGATGTGAAACCATAACATTATTAATAGAAGATGTTTTCTAAGACGGTCTCGTTATCATGCCTCAGCTTTTGTCAACACAGACAACATGTCTGCTTCTTTGGAATGCTAGGTTTTGATGCTGTGCTGTCTGTAAAGGAATCAAAAGAATCAGACAATGACCCTTGGATAAGGTACTTCTGCCATTTTATATCAAATGGTATCAAATTGTCATAATCATTTAGATTGAAATGTATATGTGATATTTTTCTGAGACCAATAAGGGAGATAATTGATTACTTTAAAGAGATTTTGGCCTCCAGTAAAGGAGATTTGCCCCATCAATGTTCATTTGTGATCAGTATGGGTAAACACTGATGATCAACACCAACAAGAAAATAAGATACAGTGAGACAACAGGCAAGGAACACAAGACTGTCATTCATGCTAGACAAAATATGTTGGTCTGAATTATAATAAAAATTACTGATAAATAGACCAGATATACTCATCATTGCTGAAACTCATGACGTAAATGGTTGGTCTTCTATATCATTGCCTATTGCTATGGTAGTATAAAGAAATTTTTCATTGAGTTAAAATGCCAGTATGATTGCCAGATTTCAGGATTTACACAAGATGTAAACTTCCGGAAATCCACAAAACATTAAGGAATGATGTTCATGATTTCTCTTTAAATAGTGTATATCTCAGACAACGCTTGTTAGTAGTATTGTCATTGATTTTTATTCAAGATATATGGACAACACCACAACAAATTGATAACATTGTTCATTTTCTGTTGTACTAAGTTATCTGTAGACTAAAATTGTATTATAGAGATTATCATTGCAGTGTTGTTTTGAATATTTGAGCCTAATTGCATGGAAGATTTAAAATTGAGTGTGAGATACATTGTAACAGGAGATAATGTTTGGGACCTGTGTAGGAGGACAATGTATTGAAGAAGGATTGATGGGGTTCACTTGAGTTTGTTGATGAATTTGGTTAAGATCAATTGAATCTTAAACGGATTGGTCTGTGGACAGAGATATCACAACCTCAAGCAGAAGAACTAAGAGTTGGTTGGTCAGTACGAGACCAGCCATTAACACTTATCTTGAGATATTCCAATCCACAGAACAACCCATGTTAGTACAAAAAGTACTGAATTGTAAGTTGAGAACTTATTCATCACTGCATCATTAACATTCCATGAAATGTGGATCAAACTATTGATGATGCTATTTATTTGTATGGTTACATGATCTAAAATAATGATGCTACCCCATTGTGTATAGCATTATAGCATTTGCCACCTGTTTTTTCCCTACCTAGGGAAAAGACAATACCTGCAAAAAGTTGGGATGCACCTATGCAGTTTGGGAGGATAGTGGAATATTTTCTATTTTAAATTGAAGAGAAGTGAAAAAAAGGATAACAGAATGAAAATTATTCTTAACAATAATTCCAAAATGAAAAGTTGAAGATCCAGTTTGGTAATGACCCATGTATATACATGTATTCATGTCCCATAGGAAATGACAGTTTGTATAATATGAAGAAAATGAGGTCCAATGTCTGGTGGAAATTTTTCAAAAAGTGTTCTGTCTCCTGGAGATGGATTCCTAATGGAATAAAGTGTTTGTATGATGTTTTTATTTAATGTTAGTAGATCATTTATGTGGATTTCTTCCTAGGTTATTTCTGGATCTGTAGTTTTTCTGTTCAAAGGATCAATAACTGCTGTGCAATCTTCTCCTTAATCTTCTCTATCAGTCTTTGATATAAATACAGCATAGTACAAAGTTGGATGAGTACCTTGTATAGGAGTTCAATGTTTTTTTGTTTTTGTTTTAGTTTTGACACAAAGGTAGAGATTTTACAGTAGAATCCTTTTAGTTTTGACACAAAGGTAGAGATTTTACAGTAGAATCCTTTTAGTTTTGACACTTTGATATAAAGGTAGATATTTCACAGTAGAATCCCTTCAGTTTTGACACTTTGACACAAAGGTAGAGATTTTACAGTAGAATCCCTTCAGTTTTGACACTTTGACACAAAGGTAGAGATTTTACAGTAGAATCCCTTCAGTTTTGACACTTTGACACAAAGGTAGAGATTTTACAGTAGAATCCTTTTAGTTTTGACACTTTGACACAAAGGTAGAGATTTTACAGTAGAATCCCTTCAGTTTTGACACTTTGACACAAAGGTAGAGATTTTACAGTAGAATCCCTTCAGTTTTGACACTTTGACACAAAGGTAGAGATTTTACAGTAGAATCCTTTTAGTTTTGACACAAAGGTAGAGATTTTACAGTAGAATCCTTTTAGTTTTGACACTAAGGTAGAGATTTTACAGTAGAATCCTTTTAGTTTTGACACTTTGACACAAAGGTTGAGATTACACAGTAGAATCCCTGTAGTTTCCACACTTTGATATAAAGGTAAAGTTTTCACAGTAGAATCTAATTAATCTGTTGATATCTGTTCAGTGATGAAGCCTCGAGATTGTGATATAGAACAACAGATTTATGTGTGAGGTTTAGTCAGTCAATGTTGTTATCTTCCTTACTTCACTTTTAATCAAAATCTGTCAATTTTATTTATGCATCCAGAAAGTTAACCTTTCTAGTTATTCCTAAAAAGCCGACACCATCAACATTCATCTGATGGAACGATGAGTTCTAGAAAACTATTTATAACATGAAAGTAAATAAGATACAAGTCTGTGTAGTGAATACATTTTATTAACATTTTCTGCTTTGTATAGCTTAGCTCTGTTAGAATTGAAGTTATTCTGTGAAAGGTTTAACACAATCGATCACCAGTGTTAATGATTATTTTGGTTTTTGCCTCATCAGCAGTTTCTCTCTTGCCCTATATTGTATAACTAAAATGGCTGTTGCACTTCAAGTTAAATCCATTTAACCCACCGTCACGGTGGTAGAATGTCCTAAACCAGAGCCTGCATCATTATAATCCCTGTCTGATTCTACCAAGATCAATCTATAATGAGAACTCCTGTAGCTATCAACAACATTAACATTGTCTTAAAAGAAACCATTAAATATCGTAAATTTTGGTAACTCAGCTGTAAATCTAGATTCTATTCCAGATTTAATGGCCTGAAATTCTGATAGTCTGTAGTTCAGTATTTACATTCAGATGTGGTTTTGATTGTGTTTAGATGTGATTGTGTTATATTCAGATGTGGTTATGTTTAAATGTGGTTATATTCAGATGTGGTTATGTTTAAATGTGGTTATATTCAGATGTGGTTATGTTTAAATGTGGTTATATTCAGATGTGGTTATGTTTAAATGTGGTTATATTCAGATGTGGTTATGTTTAAATGTGGTTATATTCAGATGTGGTTATATTCGGATGTGGTTATGTTTAAATGTGGTTATATTCAGGGTGGTTATGTTTAAATGTGGTTATAATCAGATGTGGTTATGTTTAAATGTGGTTATATTCAGGGTGGTTATGTTTAAATGTGGTTATAATCAGATGTGGTTATGTTTAAATGTGGTTATATTCGGATGTGGGTATGTTTAAATGTGGTTATATTCAGGGTGGTTATGTTTAAATGTGGTTATATTCAGATGTGGTTATGTTCAGACTAAGTTATGTTTAGATGTGTTTATGTTTAGAAATGGTTATATTCAGATGTTCACATGTGGTTCATGATGATATGTGCCTACTGTAGGTCATGTTCAAATGTCCAGATTAGGAAAATCATGTATTGATTTATTTATTTGACAGTTGTACTAGGTATTGAACATGTGTCTGATGTTGTTTCCATTCATCCACTAGAATGACCCTAATTAACTTTCTGTGTTCTGTGTTCTGGTCATAAATTAATTGGTTTTTCTAATTCTACCCCAACACCATTTAATGTCATGTGGTTTTTCATGACCTTGACCTTCTGCTAATTTGCCAATGTATCATGACTAAATGCATACATAAAAAGACTTAAACATCTATGACACATAGAATATGGCGCATGCATTTCTGGGTTAGCCTGGAATCAGACACTCTTAGACTTACATAATCACCACTGCCCTCTTAGACATTATACGTAAATCAAACAACTGAGATGTTTTCCTCCTGGAAATATAATGTAAATAACAGATCAGTAATGTAAAAGTACTGAGAGCTAAAAGTATTTATCTTACAGAATATTATGCACAATAGTTTGTAGTCCATTTTCATGCTTTATGCCAAAACTTTAGACTTTCCTATACAAATTAATGTTCTTGTATATGTTTTAGAGCCAGTTTTGTCTTGGTTTAGTGTTAACCAACATTCTTCAAGATATGCTTTGACAAGACATTGCCTTGATACAAAGTATGTTTTCATATGTCAATGAATGCCAGTTTGGTAAAGGGAATGCTGAAGTTACATAAAACTGTCTGTCATCCTCCGACAAATGATGGAGGATGGCGACAGCAGTGCATGAGCACTGTTGATTGATAAACCTCTGGGGCAAAATAACCTTTATAGGGCTACAAAATCTGTCTTCAAGATAAATTTGTCCTTTGCTTGTATGGATCTCTGTCAGTCTGCATAGTCTTAACCTGAATTGATCCCTACGGCATCAGCTTGAGATATTTTAAGTCTTTTCAGTTTTGCAGTTTTGCCATTGTTTGGGGAAAAAAAATAGATTTTTTTTGCTCTCATGATAGTCCTGAAATGCTGATACTTAAGAAATTTACAGATCAGAAATGATAACTAAAGAATTCTGGAACATATAAGGATAACATTACTTAGAAAAAATTATCTTCAGCATGTTATGAAGCTGACAATTGAGAATTGTCCAGGTAAAACCACCAATAATTGGGGAGAAGTGGTGCAGTTTTTGACTGAACTTTTCATCATTTCTGACTTTTCAGTGCTTTCTATTAAGGGACACATTTATCAATGTGTCACCATACACATTAAAGACTATACCAGAACACTTTGATAATGTTGAAGTCTTCATTTACAAAAACGAGACTTTGTTGTAAGTTGACCATTGTATGTATGCCAAGTATGATTTGATATTGGTGGTAGGATATTTAAAAAAACCTAAATTGAGTGAATAAGAAAGCAACCAAAAAGGTGTCCATTTTGTATTTTGATGCTAAAATTGTACCAGACATTCTCAGATAGTTTGGAAATTAATTGGAAGAATGAAATAGCTAACGTTGATCTGCCACTGATGTGGACAACAACAGATTTTTTGTTGCTTTTTCTTTATATGTTGATGAGACTTTCCTAAAATTCCATTTCTGGGATTCCCTAGGTTGATCAATCTTGCATATTTGATCTCTGAATTTTAATGATCTGAAAAAAGAATGGCTGCCACACAACTTACAGTGAAAAAAAATCAGAAGTGAAAAATATGGGAAGCAAATCCAAGAGTTCTCCTTTTTTATCTGGCATTGTGTTTGATAGATTGGTTGACAATCTTGTTTTGAAAGGACAGTTTCAAACACAGCTATATTTGTATTAACAAAATTGCCCATGTAGACGATATGAGAAGAGTGTTAAGTGTAGTTGCGAACAGTACACACATCAGATTCTCTGTAACATTATTTTGTGTTTTCATCCCATCAATAACTGATGCTGTCGTAATGTCTGTTTTTCTGTGATGTCACTGTTGAGATAACATTGACAGACATGAATAAAGAATTGTTATATAGAAGATGTGAGTTTGTCCTCTTCTTTATGATAATGGTGTTATGAATAATGGAAGCAAAGATAGAAAGAGGGCAAGTGGAGTTAACCTTTTTACATTAGACATCAAAACCAAAGATTAAATTTTTTTTCCTTGATTAAATTTGTTTTCCTTTTATTTACCTTTGTCTCGCCTTCTTGGGTCATATCTTCATTACAAATCAGTCCACTGAGATTTAACACACCTTTCCTCAATTTTGCAGAAACACTCGGCAGGCCAGATAGCAGAAATCACTGACCATTTGTGTTTAAGTGGCCGTGGTGCCATCACATCCGAGCGTCTTGCATTGTTTGGAATCACACATATTTTAAATGTTGCCGAGGAAATACATAATATGAGCTACCCCTCTGACTCCCCCATTGTCTGTCACCTTGTTGCCATGAAAGACAACTCAGATGAAAATATTCTCAATTTTGTGGAGAAGTGCTTTGATTTTATTTGTGATGCAAAAAAGGAGAATGGGAAAATTTTGGTTCACTGTGTTGCAGGTGTGAGTAGATCTGCCAGTATCTGTATCATGTATCTGATGAAATATAACAATCTATCGCTAATGGACGCCTACCACCATGTGCTGAGCCGTCGGGATTATATCTATCCAAATACAGGCTTCTGGCGCTCAATGATTGAGTTTGAAATCAATCTTAGGGGAGAAAACTCTGTGGAGATGCGACCCTATATTTTTGGTTGGCGCCCCAATGTTTTTCCGTCAGATTTACCATTTTTGTTACGAGGATGGATGGATTACATTACTGCTTTTTATACAAGACACTTATTGATTCTCCTCCTACAGATAATATGGCTGTGTTTTACATGAAACTGTTGAATCTTCCTCAGCAAGATGTTTTGTTGGCATGTGATCGCTTTGATATATGATCAATTCCAATATTTAGGATTTCATTTCAAAAACTCAGGGAAACTCTTTACTTCTACCAATATATAATGGTACCAATATGATTTCTGTTAGAGGTTGACTGTATACACTAAGTATAGCATGATACAGGGACATGGTATGTGCACAGTTTACACTGAGTTTTCCTGTAATAGATAGAGGTGATATGTAGACAGGTTCATGGATATATTAACAAATCTTAGCTTTGACAAAAGAAACTATGATAACTAATGTAGAATTGGGAATGAAAGCAACACAAATGATTGTAAATACAAAATATACTGTAAATAGTCATCACTGTGCCCAGGAGGTGTGAGGTTGGTCTTGGAGGGGCTAGATGCTGTAAATAGTCTTCACTGTGCCCAGGAGGTGTGAGGTTGGTCTGTGAGGGGCTAGATGCTGTAAATAGTCTTCACTGTGCCCAGGAGGTGTGAGGTTGGTCTTGGAGGGGCTAGATGTTGTAAATAGTCTTCACTGTGCCCAGGAGGTGTGAGGTTGGTCTTGGAGGGGCTAGATGCTGTAAATAGTCTTCACTGTGCCCAGGAGGTGTGAGGTTGGTCTTGGAGGGGCTAGATGCTGTAAATAGTCTTCACTCTGCCCAGGAGGTGTGAGGTTGGTCTGGGAGGGGCTAGATGTTGTAAATAGTCTTCACTGTGTCCAGGAGGTGAAAGGTTGGTCTGTGAGGGGTTAGATGTTGTAAATAGTCTTCACTGTGCCCAGGAGGTGAGAGGTTGGTCTGGGAGGGGCTAGATGTTGTAAATAGTCTTCACTGTGCCCAGGAGGTGTGAGGTTGGTCTGGGAGGGGCTAGATGTTGTAAATAGTCTTCACTGTGCCCAGGAAGTGAGAGGTTGGTCTGTGAGAGGTGAGAGGCTAGATGTTGTAAATAGTCTTCACTGTGCCCAGCAGAAAAAGTCTTCACTGTGCCCAGGAGGTGAGAGGTTGGTCTGGGAGAGGCTAGATGTTGTAAAAAGTCTTCACTGTGCCCAGGAAGTGAGAGGTTGGTCTGTGAGGGGTTGATGCTGTAAATAGTCTTCACTGTGCCCAGGAGGTGAGAGGTTGGTCTGGGAGGGGCTAAATATTGTAAATAGTCTTCACTGTGCCAAGGAGGTGAGAGGTTGGTCTGGGAGAGGCTAGATGTTGTAAATAGTCTTCACTGTGCCCAGGAGGTGAGAGGTTGGTCTGTGAGGGGTTGATGCTGTGAATAGTCTTCACTGTGCCCAGGAAGTGAGAGGTTGGTCTGGGAGGGGCATATGTTGTAAATAGTCTTCACTGTATCCAGGAAGTGAAAGGTTGGTCTGTGAGGGGCTAGATGTTGTAAATAGTCCTCACTGTGCCCAGGAGGTGAGAAGTTGGTCTGTGAGGGGCTAGATGTTGTAAATAGTCTTCACTGTGCCCAGGAAATGAGAGGTTGGTCTGGGAGGGGCTAGATGTTGTAAATAGTCTTCACTGTGCCCAGGAGGTGAGAGGTTGGTCTGTGAGAGGCTAGATGTTGTAAATAGTCTTCACTGTGCCCAGGAGAGAAAGTCTTCACTGTGCCAAGGAGGTGAGAGGTTGGCCTGGGAGAGGCTAGATGTTGTAAAAAGTTTCACTGTGCCCAGGAAGTGAGAGGTTGGTCTGTGAGGGGTTGATGCTGTAAATAGTCTTCACTGTGCCCAGGAGGTGAGAGGTTGGTCTGGGGGGATAGATGTTGTAAATAGTCTTCACTGTGCCCAGGAGGCGAGAGGTTGGTCTGGGAGAGTGGGGGTGCTGTAAATAGTCTTCACTGTGCCCAGGAGGTGAGAGGTTGGTCTGGGAGGGGCTAGATGCTGTAAATAGTCTTAACTGTGCCCAGGTGGTGAGAGGTTGGTCTGGTGAGATAGATGTTGTAAATAGTCTTCACTGTGACCAGGAGGTGAGAGGTTGGTCTGGGAGAGGCTAGACGTTGTAAATAGTCTTCACTGTGCCCAGGAGGTGAGAGGTTGGTCTGGGAGGGGCTAGATGTTGTAAATAGTCTTCACTGTTCCCATGACTCCTTACACTGAATTCTCACACAAAAGTGTATTTGGTTATTCAAGTCTCTGTTTGTTCACTTTGATACAATAATTCAGAGAATAGGAAAATCTTTAACTATTGTCCCAATCAGTCTGGAAAGTGAAATTGGCTTATTTTTTTTCTCAAACATTGATACAAATGTCTTCACACAAATTAATATCCCAAGATTCGGATTCCAAAAATATCACTAAAGGTGAAGCTAGTAATTAGTTCAATTCTCAGTTTTATTGAAAGATGGTTGTTCTGTTCATTAGAACAGGAACGCTGGTATAAACATTATGGGATAGACACAGAGCTAATTTCACTACAGTGTGGCAATCCTATCATTATGCAATATAAGATGGCTCAATGACTGTGAAAGAGATTTATATTGAATAATTATTGACTTTTCGTGAGTAAATTACCATGCATTTGAAAATTCTAGCAGTTCTTGTGCGCAGATTATTATGTGGTATAAAAGATTTATTTTTCTGCTGAATCCAATTATACAAACCCATCAGTGTCTGAAATTCTTAATTGTTATCATCTGTCAAGGAACCATGCAAATGTAAAACAGTGTTTTTTTAAAGTATGGGTCATGATTTTGTTGATTTAAACATAATAAAACCCATTTCATGTCTTAATTAATTATTAAGCACCTATTCCTTCTTAGGGCTCTTTTTCTTGAGCTCCATTGGGCCAAGACCCACCATTTATGTTAATCTGATTTTCCATGACCCAAGGTTACACCTAACTACATTTTGACAAAAACATAACCTTAGGTACAGAGGAAGGCATTAAAGAATTTTGTTTATTCTCTCCCATTGGGCCCTGCCAGTTCTGGCTCCATGAAATCCAGAGGCAATATTTCTATATGATAGCTTTCATTTCACCTAAACTTTCTCATGACCAAAAAGAATTTAATTTTAACAGGTTTAATGTCTATTTCTCATTTTGGGCCCCACCCCTCTGCCCCATGTTGATGGAGTCTTGGTTTATACATAACTAGATGTTTATATGGAAAAATATTATTATCTTAACAGAAGAACGATTTTAAAACTTGACCTCCAGGATGACCATACTATTGTTTTATACAAAACTGAGTTCCTTCACCCAAAGATGCCGAGTCTTGACCAAAACATGGTCAAAAACGCTTTTATATCCAAACAGAGGATTACTCTCAATGTCCTAAGGAATGCAAGTTCGTTGTTTTATTTTTTTCTCTACGTACCACTTTTGTGTCAGTGACATGCAATATACATTGTAAATATTGATCATTTAAATACTATTTTACTTAATAAAATACAAAAAAAAAACTTATTTCTTTGATTCGATCGTTATTTACCGATCTACCATCTGTTGCACCCATTCCATAAACTACTTCCGGTTTTTCCTTTTTGTCGATCGGACGAATTCGCGAAGTAATCACTTTGGCATCCATATGAGCGCGTGCCTATGGCGTCTATAAAATTTTCATACTTGTGTAATGTAATTTTATTTGTCCGACAGACTCCATGTAACACTCTATACGACGTCTGGGCGAAACTTTACAGGGCTTTCCTCTATATCTACTCGTCTAATTGTCTGTCAGAACGTATTGCTGGTATTTCTCTTCACATCAAGTATACTTTTTCTATCAATAACGAAAACATGTTCATTCCTATTTGTAATGTATTTCTCATCACTAAAGATACCGTTTGATATATCTTTTATGATTTTTAATTGCTTAGAAAGTTTGGATGTTATCCAAGAAGGTATAAAATCTAGTACTATCCTATTTTAAGTCATGATTTGGATCGTCTATTGATGCATTCGTACATCTGCAGCTTCTAATAAGTCAGTCAACTTCTTCAAGGGCTTTCTCACCCGATTATCAGTTGTCATGACATCACGAGTCGTCTAAGGTCTCATTAGTACTTTTAATTGTCTTGAGAAATATTTGGATGTAGATGTGTAAATATTACATTTTTGAGTTGATTTAAATGTGACTTTGAAAAGTGGTGCCGTCATCGTCATGACAAGTCCATCGATGGAATAATTTGTTTTAATAGCAAATACGTTTAATAGGCTAGACAATTGCCTGTACATGTTAGCAACTGACCAAATTACGTTACTTACACATTGAAGTTTTGTTTCATATAAACTTAAGCGTTTAATAATATAACAGGCTTCGTCAATGTCACGAGAAGAAGTTAACAAAATACAAAATATCGATATTTGGGAAGTTTATTGAAACTGGTATCGTCTTCCTTTAGATTGATAATGCATCACTATCGGCGATAATACCAGTCAATATCTATAACGGCTTTAGAAACTTCTCTTCCAACCAAACTGAAATTCTGAACTCGAGGGAATATTTTCATTTAGGACGCTTCAAATAGAGAACGATGTTTCCAGAAAACGATGTTCGACTCGGATAGTCTACCACAATTTTTCTATTATGATGGATTCTAGAGTTTACTTTGGGGTTATCTTTGTAATGTTATTTGTTAGGGATATCAACCTATTGATTACTTTATATCAACGGATGTTAAATACATTGCTAGTATGTAAGTTGTTACAAATAAAAGCTTTGGACATGATACAGCTGGCGTCATTCTCTGGGGTCTCCGGTGCGGGGATAATCAACGACACGACACGTCCATTATAAGTAGCTCTACATCGTATGTCTACTTTTACAAGTGTAAAATCTAATATACCATCGATTTTGAATGTAATATGACACGGTACGATGTATACCATTTAGCCGAACATTCAGCATGTGTTATGTTCTACTTCTATACCAATTCTCCCAACACAGAAGCACGTGCAGACTCGAACACGCTGCATGTTTTACGGAAGACAAAGACGACAGATAATTTACTTAATAAGGCGTTGATTATTTCTTGTTTATTGAACAAACTTAACTTTTCTTTAAAAGATATGGTTTTTATCATTCCTGATGACAGATTCCATTACAATGTGTTGATGTTCGCACTCGTTGAATTATTCAGTAGTAAGTCGTTCTCGGGAGGGTACTGTTGTACAGGCTGGTAATTCCATTTTACTTAAGCATCTTTGAAAATAGGTTACTCCCTGGGCAAATTAACCTAGATGATCATATTATTTACTACTAATATGTAAAAATAGCCATTATATTCTGTTGTTCATGTGATGGTGAATTGCTTAACTGTTTTTTAAATAAGGTAATGGCTATTGAGATGTATCCAAAACAGATATGCATTTCGTTGACGTCATTTCCGTAATCTTCTAACACCATACAACACAGTTAGCTTAAACTATAATTCAACTTAAGGTATAGTAATAGGGGAGCTCACTAAACGTTTTCAGACCTGTCGAGGATTTTGACTCATTGTTTTGACCCCGATGGTGGAATACCTTTACTTTTATTTAAAAAAAAACAGGCCTTAAGTCACCGCTGGGGTCAGAAAGACCCCACTTTCTCAATAATAACCTTTCCTGTTTGTATTGAATTTAAAAATCACAACAAAATTTGATTCTCCACGCACAAAGTAAGCAAACAGTTTGCCGCTCAAGAAAAATGGTAAAAAGATGTTCTATATATTGAGAACGAAATAAACCCGTTTATCTTATAAGTCCCAACGCTGATATATATAGAGAATATATATAGATGTTACAGTATGTAATTTCTAATATGTTTTCAACCTATGCCTATGTGTTTATCGGTAACGTGTTATAAATTCATTGATTTTTTATGGTTCAGAGTCGACCTTCATGTATGTATGGAACTTATCACTGCTCCTTGACTGGTTTATAAATGTAAAACTACGTAAACCCTGACATGACGTAACGTCTGTGGCATACAACCGATAGGCTGTAGTTATTTAACATTTCCTATTCGAACGTCGCACTCTCCTGGGATTTGGGATCTGACCATGAATACTGACATCAGTAAGAACAGAATACAGGCCTGGCAGCTATTGAAGGAGTCTTTCCGGGGGCTTTATAAAAAAAACGATGCATTACACTGGGATGTAGAAAGTATAATTTCCATATGAACGGTCCTGGGACATGAACGCATATTGTAACATCTTAAATAATTCCGCCAGCTTGTTGATATAGGAGATTTGATGAGATTTACAACACCTGCACGATGGTTTCCCTCGCATTTGATTGATCTTTTATAGGGAAATAGTATACATCATATTTTATTTACTTACAAAGGCCATAGTATTACCATGATGTGCTTTAATTGAAACGATAGCGAATATCAAGGAAACTGATCATGTTGACTCTACGTTATACAGGCTTATATCCGTAGTCTTTCAATGTAGGGTTTGATTTTTTTTCATATCTAGCCAGTATAGAATGAAACGTCTAATATAAGACTTTCTGTAGAGCATACTGATTAAAACTTTCTTCCTTAGATACACGAGAAAATCTAGTTCCATCGCGAAAATTTCGTTTGAGTCTAGCTCGTTATCAAAACTATATGACCGAAATGACCGGAACGGTGAGGTGTACAGGTCTGCATTTCAATTTTCAAAGACACTTCACAGATCCGTCATCTGTTAACATACTTCATGTGAAATCAATTAAGGTTATTTTGACACAATTTGCAAACATCTTGCCTCCTGTAGTTTTATCTACTCTCTCAAATTGCTTGCAGACATACAAAGGACACATCTTTATTCGGACGAGTCACCAGATGTCAACGATATGACTGGCCACAGACACGTTAGTCGTTCATCAACGAAAAGTTGCGTGATACAAGTATACTTGTACGAACCATTTCAAATAGCCAACCTCTACATGGGAATCTTTAAAAGATACCCATCAAATCGAAGAAATAATTGATGTGAATTTACATAAAGTAATTTTCCTTTATGAATTATTCATATCGTGTGTGTGGATTGTAAGTTACGGAGAAAACTCATTACTGATCCACGAACATGAAATTATTCCATCAAATTATTGTAAAGCTTAACAAAGCCGTTAATTGTATGGATATTCTCACAGAATATATAACTGAAACGTCGTAATTTGGAATTAATGTCATTAACCTACCGACAAAGACACATCCCAAAGAGAAATACATCTACTGAATATGTATGGGGAATTTTCAGTGTAGGACAAAGTAAATATATAATAAAATATTTTATACTTTTTAAGCAAATTTGGTAATGCAAATGAGGCTCCTGAAGCATTGAATCAGCATGAATCCCAAACTGTCATGAGGAGACGTTGATTTGTTGCCGGATTGCTTCCTTTACTTCTGCTGGAATACCTCATATTATCAGGGGGTTTCCCTTGTTGAAGGGAACAGCTTGTGTAAAATCTGTGTTCTCAGCAGTGTGTTTTCCGTTCGAATGACAAATTTGATCATTAAGAAAAGTGCTATGTTAACGTGTTCACCGAACACAAAATTACCACCCATATTCTAGAACGTTCCGGCACCGAACACAAAACCACCACCCATATTCTAGAACGTTCCAGCACCGAACACAAAACCTCCACCCATATTCTAGAACGTTCCAGCACCGAACACAAAACCTCCACCCATATTCTAGAACGTTCCAGCACCGAACACAAAACCTCCACCCATATTCTAGAACGTTCCAGCACCGAACACAAAACCTCCACCCATATTCTAGAACGTTCCAGCACCGATCACTAAACCACTACCCTTATCCTAGAACGTTTCATCGCCGAAAAAAAAACCCACCAATATCTTAGAACTTTTCTGCACCGAACACAAACTACTATTTATGTGAGACTTGTGAAAGATTCTCGCATTTGGAAATAAAGCCCCATAACATGTTTTATTACATTTTTCATTTTAATCTGCATATTTATTTGTTGAAACACGGTCACGTGTTCTAAGAGTTTTACTGATATTGCACTGTAAACCGGACAATTTATCATATTGCACCGCTTCGTTCAATTTTTAAATAAAAGATAATTTCTATTCACGTAACGCATCATTTTTTTAACAAAAAGAAAGTATTCCTTCAGCGCCCATCAATTTGTGATTGTAAACATGGAGACAGAAGGCCGATTGTCTGTAATGCTTGTTAAAGAAGAGATGGATGATTAAAACAATTCAAATGAAATGTAATAAAACAATTACTTCACTATGATTGGTTCAATATGAGAATTTAAGGAGTACAAAAAGAATCAATTGAACCAATGATAGTACAATTATTGTAAAAAAAAATCACGTTTTCTACTTAATGTATACCACTATGATATCACAAATGATCGAATAAACACACTTTCAGTATACGGTATCAGAAATCTTAAAAATAAGGCTACGTAAACATTAGTATGGGCGTTTAAGCAGCTATCTCTGACAGTGCTGTAAAATGGTAAACGTTTGGATAGGGTTGGTGTCTGAAGCAGCTATCTCTGACAGTGCTGTAAAATGGTAAACGTTTGGATAGTGTAAGGTATGTTGGTTTATGTTTTAAGCAGCTATCTCTGACAGTGCTGTAAAATGGTAAACGTTTGGATAGTGTAATGTATGTTGGTTTATGTTTTAAGCAGCTATCTCTGACAGTGCTGTAAAATGGTAAACGTTTGGATAGTGTAAGGTATGTAGGGTTTTTGTTTTAAGCAGCTATCTCTGACAGTGCTGTATAAATTATACAGTATAATGGTAAACGTTTGGATAGTGTAAGGTATGTAGAGTTTATGTTTTAAGCAGCTATCTCTGACAGTGCTGTAAAATGGTAAACGTTTGGATAGTGTAATGTATGTTGGTTTATGTTTTAAGCAGCTATCTCTGACAGTGCTGTAAAAAGTAAACGTTTGAATAGTGTAAGGTATGTTGGTTTATGTTTTAAGCAGCTATCTCTGACAGTGCTGTAAAATGGTAAACGTTTGGATAGTGTAATGTATGTTGGTTTATGTTTTAAGCAGCTATCTCTGACAGTGCTGTAAAATGGTAAACGTTTGGATAGTGTAAGGTATGTAGGTTTATGTTTTAACACGGAAAGGAAATGTAAGAAAAGAGAACAAACACCGATTTTTCAAAGCTCTCAGTTTTTTTTCTCCAAATACATGAATCGTAGATCAAAACTCAGCATCATATGTGTATATCATTAAAGGGGATAACGTACATGATAGGCCCTATTTTTTAGATGGAAAGTGAGATCTAATCTACCGGAAGTACGATAATAACGTTCAATTTTACTTATCCGGGTTGCAGATAGCACTCGCTCTATTGGCATTTTGATTGAACAGAGCGATATTTTTCTCTCTTTAATTGTATTTTAGACAAATCAAAACATTGAAATTGTGTTTTTTTACAAATGTCATCGGTTGGGTGTCTAAACGGGTTACATTCAAATTGATAGAAAATTTAAATGAAAAGCGAGTTAAATTAGATATCATTTTAAAATAGAATGATATCACCTGATATTAGAATTGAAAGCGCATGCGTCTGCACTCGTCAAAATTGACTTTTATCTGTTTCATTTATTAGAAACTAATACGGCATCAAATATTGAAATAATCATTTCGTCTAAACGATCAGTATTATATTTGTGAATTTCAACAGTTGTGTGTCCTTTTTTTTCATCAGCCCCGAACAACGAGTGATGAAATATTCTGTATTGATTTTGGAACCTGGCTTTCCGGAATGAAGATAGTGTGATACAGATACTGTATTTGTTAACTTTGTTATCGATAAAGCTTTAATGTTTTATATCACGGAGATCCATTAAAACTAATATGCCACCTTATGTGTAAAAATCGTAGAAATATTATCGAATGCTATAATTTTTTGTGTGTGTTACTACCCCGTCAAATATTTCATATAAATATAAATATCATATACGTATCTTATCTGCAGTAGACCCTACTTTTCATCCTAACCAGCTATTTTGTATACCTGTCTGGTGTAGCAGAAAGTCATACGTACATGATTTAATATGATATATGTATCCCAGTGTAATTATTGACATTTGTGAACAACATCATTTCAGTCCTACAAGGCCCTCTGTGGAACAACTGTTGAACACTACTATAACCAGCCGGCTGCTGGTTTCAATTAGTTTTATTGATTTCGATTTGTACAATAAAAACAAAAGTAAACGTGCTCAAAATAATAAAAATTCTCTAAGGACCTTCTCTTGTCCAATAGATCCGTGATCAAAACAAACAAACAAACCACAAATTACACCAGTGGTCGGAACGGTACATCCTCTGTAAAAAACTATCAAAGAATCAAAGATAACTAACAGTCAGCAGGGTGACTTATCTTCCCACTTTGTCTCCATCGCTTTCCCAGAAAATCTTATTTCGTAATGGGGACTACTTACCGTGTCGTTTTAATTAAATCCTCTTTTGGATTTTTTTTATGCCTCTGGTTGGAAAGGTCGAGGTGATATTGTTGTAGTGCTGTATGATTGTTTGTCTGTTGTCAACTTTAACCTTGCTCATTACTATTTCACCGTAAGAGGTAGGGCTTTCATATTTGGCAAGTGTGATCCGTGTGACAAGACCTTTCCAGTGGTACCAAGTTTTACCATGAGGTTTTGACCGTGACTTTTGACCTACATTTGGAAAGCTTTAACATTTGCCTGAACTATTGCACAATGAAGATATTCTAAGTGTTTCACAAAGTGTGCATGCCATTAGCACATGCCTAACACAGTACGGTTTTAATGTCCCACTTCAGATTTGTGTTGCAACTGTGGCATGGTGTTTCATTAACACATCTTGCTTTGACTTGGGTTTTTTTGTCTTGGTTCAGACGTACATAAAGACGAACGAAAAAAGAATGAGTAATATCGATAAGAAGTTTGTTTTTAGTTGCATGTAAATTCCAACTGGTTCATATAAAAATGGACGTAAAATCATCAGCCTGCGTCGTCTGTAGGGACGTAGTAACAGCCACTAGGTCGACCACTTTTATGCGGAATACGTTCGATTCGTACTTTTATGAAATCTTTATCATAACTTACTTGTAGATCTGTACTGAACTCCATCAATTACGGTTAGACCTGCTTCCGATTGGTGGTCAGGTCACGTCTGGGTGTTTTGAGAATTCCATTTGCACACAGAATAACGACATAAAATTGGATGGAGTCATCATTTGTCGCGACAAAACTGCTGCGTGTGATCAAACAAAAGTGTATATGATCGAGTAGATTGACGATAAAAAGGTTGACCAATATTTACGGGAACTGTTCGATGAAGTTAAAGTCTATTCTTGTACTTTTATAATGAGTCTGACTTTTATCTCGTTAATTTTGAGCTGGAAGTACGGTTTGTTTTGCACGTTGTTTCTTTCTTTTTGTTTACGAAAAAATATTTCCCAACTTGTTTTTAGTTTTATCTGAAGAAACAAGAGAAAACCAAAGTGTGAATAAAACCAAGCTCTGTTGTGATATGTATCGTTTCAGCAACATATATCAGTAATATATTATCATAGTTGTTTTGAGTTGAAGCTTAATTCAAAAGACGCTACGCTGAATTCTTTATCTACCAGTTGCCCATTGCGTTGGTAGATGTGAAGAGGAAGAAAGATACGTCCGCGATCTCTTCATGTGATACAATGGGTTAGTACCGAAAGTTAAATGAAAAAAGATTGTTTCATTACTCGTGACGTGAGGAATTTCAGAAGTAGAACAGTCATAAAACACCGTTTATGTCGAGATGGCCGCCATGATGGTGATTACGTTGGACCTTCATTTACTGTACGTTTTGCAGACCTAGTATCGAAACTACAGCTACAAAATGTTACGCCATAATTGCCATTGGTACATTATCTGCTACTTCTCTTGGTGATTAAATATGTTTAAAAGATAAACTCGAAAAATATATATTGACGACGCCTGTACAGAATAAACAGTAACAAGGATGTCTCAGAGCTTTCGAATAAGTTGTTACTGATAAGTAAACTCCCTGTAACATTAATTATCGGAGACTTTTTGTCTACTTTATCTCCTGGGTCTGTGGTGGCTACGTGGTAAATTCCGATTCTGCAGCTCCACTCATACAAAATAAGCCGGTGTCCCGGAACCTTTAGTGTATTACATATACGTACAAGCTTTACTTCGCGTCATAGATAGATAGCACACGACTTCTGTGCAAATCTAAAATTCATATGGGATCATAGGTTCCTGCGTTTATTACTGAAAAGATTACTGATGGTTTATGTTTGGTCGGATCTGAAGCCTGTATCGCATTGTATAACGTCAATATTTCTGTATTGCTTTATTAGTGGAAAGGAAATGAGGATGGGATTCGTTGCAGCCTGCTGATATTCAGAACTCTGTTATTCGTGGATTTAGCAAAATTGAAAAAAAAAAAACAAAAATAAAACAAAAAAACAAACCAACAACCTCTATAGTACCAACATTTCACGTTAATTGCTGTTCACAACGGTGACAAATTGAGCATCGATTCGTTAGAATAGATCCGGAAGTAGCCATGTTCTTGTTTGTTGACACGCGATAACTTTTATCAACAACCAGTGCGTACTCGAGAATTCTCTTCAGGCAGATCTAAAATGGAATTATCAGACAGATTCGTGCTCTCGGAATAGTCGAGTGTGGTGGTGCCTTTATTGCAACACCGTTCTTTCCATAAGGATTCACATATATCCACTATCGTATAAATTATGCTCTTAAATCTAATGAATTGTCAAAGTAGTAAACGATGGCGTTTTAAAAACCATATATAATTAAATACATTATTCACATGCGTTTTTGATTTTTTAGTTTTTTTTTTCCGGGAAAGAAATGCTATTTGTATCAGGGCGGACGAAGGAACTAATAAATACAGTCGCTTAGAGGCAGACATACTACAATAGAGTTTGGAAAAAAACAATAATTAGGCTTACTGTACCAATGCTCTTTTCTTGGTGACTTATGTAACAGTAGGGTTGATAAATAAGATATGTCGACAGCAGGTAATGAGGTTTAGTAAATTACACAAAAAAAAACTTAAATCACTCTGGCAGACTTCAGATGTATACTACACATGTACTATTTTTACCGTTGACGATACATTACCCTTGCCTCCAATACGTGGACGGTCACTTGTACGTATTGCCTTTAATGTCAACGATTACGAGTTCGCGATTTTGTCAATATGTACAAAATAGTATTTCCTGGCTGATGAACAGTTGAATGATTTGCTTTCACATGGATTGTCTTGATAGGTTGCAAGTCATCACGATTACCATGGAATGGGATTATCAACATTCTCTCTGAGCCAGGATAGGATATTAATGTCATATTGTCATGGATATGTTACACTGACATTAAATGGGTATTTTTATCGTCATAGTGTTTTTGTTTATTTTCTTACCTTAGTCCATATTTTTATTATTCCTCGCTGCAAATGTCGAGGAGGTGATATATAGGTTTTACGTCCTTACATACGTAACGTAACACTTGTACTTGTCTGCACTCTAGTGACGTCATTCCTTAAGGGTTCTTAAACTTTACACACCAATAAAGGTTCATTATATCTCGGACGATTTCGAATTCTGGGTTCAAGGGTCACGCTCAAACTCACCACTTTTAGAGAAATCCGCACCAGTGGCTTTATTTCTTAAAGATTTTCATGAAACTTCACACAATAAGTTACCACAATAAACCAAATATCACTAATAAGTTCGGAGAGAATGATTGTAAAGTCAAAGTCAAGGTCATTGCTACTATTTCAGAATATCATTGTCAGGGCCCTCGCAACTTCATTCCTTTGGGGATTTTGATAACAAAAATTCATTCATATCAAGGACCATAATATCACAGACATGTACATGTACGAGTTTCAAAGTTGTAGGATTACAGGCAAGGCCACCGTGACTATTTTTAGAAAATCTTTGTCAACACTCTTGTGACTTCATCCCTAGAGTGTTTTTGTTCAAACTACATAGATATGGCCATATTAATTTGAGCTTCAGTCGAGATAGAACCTCAAGGGAGTTTATACTTTATTCATTTTGTTGTGATTTGAGACTTTTATCTGATGCTGTGAAAGCCCTGCGCGATTTCATAAAGTGAGAGAAAAGCTGTCCCTTGACGCACAATCAGCCGACGATGCGATACATCAGGAATTCGTAATACTAGTATTTCTTTACAGATAGCTTTAGCTGGAGAAAGACAGGACGGATAGATGTGATTACTACAATGCCTTGATACATGTCGGGCTTTCATGTTTTATCTATATACCGACTGACATTGCTGCACCAGTCCTATCGATTGTTGGCTAGGATAGACGGTAGGATTTTATATGGTGGTAAGACACAGACATTAAAACAAAGCATGGTCATTATGTCATGTTTATTTATTATTTACATATGTGAATTGGTGAAATGATTACACTACAGATAATACCAATGTGTAACTTCCATTAGGAACAACTATTACAAAGGCCCTTACTGGATCATTTTAGAACTTCTATATGTTAAGGTATTCTGTCAATACATATGTCCATTACGGTTATACTGGGGCCTTCCTAAATCTGGGTTGAGGTCACAATGAATGTATAGGGGGCTTAATTACATTTATAACTTGGTTGGTTGGTTTTTTAATTTATTTTTAGATTTCTTGTGTGTGTTAGCGTTCAAGCCATCGTAACGAAAACATTTATACAGGTTAAACATATATCATAGAAAATTTCCCAAACGGATTTTTTCTATAGACACTGTCACACGTACAATGTATTACTTTTTGTGTGGTTAGAAATTTCAACTAGGCAACAGCGAAACATCACCCAAGCGTTTCTGTGAACTCATGCGATTCCGCGAGTTTGATCAATACAAAAGATGGCGGCGTAGAAGTATACATATATATTGTTTAGAGATGTCTCATTCATTCCTCGTTTGTGACATACATTGGCTTACTTGGGATTGTACCGTGACACTCTGCTTTAGTTCATTCTGGCCACAGGCACATCGGCATGAGTCCAAGCGAGGTAGGGTATTAATTACTTTGCGGATTCAACAAGTAGTTACGACTGCTTGCTATAATATTAGAATGTCGCTATGAAGCGCCGTAGGTTTGTCAGGATACAGACCTTGTAGTCATTTTCTTGAAGTTTTGTTATCTCAACTCTTTGGGTCGTTTGAGTTTTTATATGTTAAATTCGCTGTAAGGAATGAAGTAATGCGTGTTTTCCGCTATACAATATGTATATGAAATATAGATGTTTCCCTGAAATGAGACGCGGTTTATAAATCGCATGGCAGACCTAGTCGCGCACTCCCATGATTAATTATTTTTAATATAAAGTGCTGAAGTAGGCAATTCAATGCATGATTTCGTTTAATACATTTCTGTGAATCAATTTCTTATTTCTTAGCTTCGAAGCTAAATCCCGTGTGGGCTTTACTAAGCCATCAGATGTGTGTACGCCTGTCAGCAACAGCAATTTTGTATCAAGAAGAAATATTGACTTGAATGTCGTTAACATTTAAACTAAGTATCCACAATTCTCTCTTTTCCCAGCACACGATTGTAAAACGTTCTAAATTTCAGCTGAACCCATCAAAATCATAACCTTGTCTTATTTCAAATAAATTTGTGGACAGTTTTCCTTCCTACCTGTCTGTAAATAAATGCATTATATAAATACTTTGCTGTATAATTCATTCGATCAACATAGAAGGTTAAGGTGGTATTCCATGAGTGATGCTCGATTGAGGCGTTTGATGGGTTTGACATTAGAAATGTTTGATGGGTTTGACATTAGAAATGTTTGATGGGTTTGACAATAGAAATGTTTGATGGGTTTGACATTAGTAATGTTTGATAGGTTTGACATTAGAAATGTTTGATGGGTTTGACATAAGCAATGTTTGATGGGTTTGACATAAGTAATGTTTGATGGGTTTGACATAAGTAATGTTTGATGGGTTTGACATTAGAAATGTTTGACGGGTTTGACATTGGTATTGACATTGGTAATGTTTGATGGGTTTGACATAAGTAATGTTTGATGGGTTTGACATAAGTAATGTTTGATGGGTTTGACATTAGAAATGTTTGATGGGTTTGACAATAGAAATGTTTGATGGGTTTGACATTAGTAATGTTTGATAGGTTTGACATTAGAAATGTTTGATGGGTTTGACATAAGCAATGTTTGATGGGTTTGACATAAGTAATGTTTGATGGGTTTGACATAAGTAATGTTTGATGGGTTTGACATAAGCAATGTTTGATGGGTTTGACATAAGTAATGTTTGATGGGTTTGACATAAGTAATGTTTGATGGGTTTGACATTAGAAATGTTTGATGGGTTTGACATTAGAAATGTTTGATGGGTTTGACAATAGAAATGTTTGATGGGTTTGACATTAGTAATGTTTGATAGGTTTGACATTAGAAATGTTTGATGGGTTTGACATAAGCAATGTTTGATGGGTTTGACATAAGTAATGTTTGATGGGTTTGACATAAGTAATGTTTGATGGGTTTGACATTAGAAATGTTTGACGGGTTTGACATTGGTATTGACATTGGTAATGTTTGATGGGTTTGACATAAGTAATGTTTGATGGGTTTGACATAAGTAATGTTTGATGGGTTTGACATTAGAAATGTTTGATGGGTTTGACAATAGAAATGTTTGATGGGTTTGACATTAGTAATGTTTGATAGGTTTGACATTAGAAATGTTTGATGGGTTTGACATAAGCAATGTTTGATGGGTTTGACATAAGTAATGTTTGATGGGTTTGACATAAGTAATGTTTGATGGGTTTGACATAAGCAATGTTTGATGGGTTTGACATAAGTAACGTTTGATGGGTTTGACATAAGTAATGTTTGATGGGTTTGACATTAGAAATGTTTGACGGGTTTGACATTGGTATTGACATTGGTAATGTTTAATGGATTTGACAATGATGAAGGTTGTTGGATTTGTTGTTTATGATATTTGATGGGTTTGACTTTTGCGATAGTTGTTTTGTTTGACATTCGTGGTGTTTGATAGCTTGGCAATGGTGATGGTTGTTTTGTTTGACATTCGTGGTGTTTGATGGCTTGAAAATGGTGATGGTTGATGGGTTAGACATTGGTGATGTTTGATGTCTTGACATTGGTGGTGTTTGATGGGTTAGACATTGGTGGTGGTTGATGGGTTAGACATTGGTGGTGTTTGATCGCTTGGCAATAGTGATGGTTGATGACTTGACATTGGTGATGGTTGATGAAATATGACAATGCTGATAGTTGATAGTTGTTTTGTTTGACATTCGTGGTGTTTGATAGCTTGGCAATGGTGATGGTTGTTTTGTTGGCATTCGTGGTGTTTGATGGCTTGACAATGGGGATGGTTGATGGGTTAGACATTGGTGATGTTTGATGGCTTGACAATGGGGATGGTTGATGGGTTAGACATTGGTGATGGTTGATGAAATATGACAATGCTGATGGTTGATGGGTTTGACAATGCTGATGGTTGATGGGTAAGACATTGGTGGTGTTTGATCGCTTGGCAATAGTGATGTTTGATGGCTTGACAATGTGGATGGTTGATGGGTTAGACATTGGTGGTGTTTGATGGCTTGACAATGGGGATGGTTGATGGGTTAGACATTAGTGATGTTTGATGAAATATGACAATGGGGATGGTTGATGGGTAAGACATTGGTGGTGTTTGATGGCTTGACAATGCTGATAGTTGATGGATATTTTGTTGATGGTATTAACCTTAACCACATCTTTGTATCATGATCAGACGGTCATTCATCACCTGTTCTATATTTTATCAATCTGAATCGACTGTGTCGTGCTTCGGAACTCATTTAGGCAAATAACAGGTAATAAGGATTACGTCAAGGCGCTGGCCATTTACAGTATGGTTTGTTTTTTTACCCTAATTACTTTTACATCCAGCGGATTAGATTCGTACCAGAAAACGCGAACAGGTAAAATTAGAAGGCTTTATACGTAAAGCATATCAGTTGATGATAGAGATTTATTCTGAAGTTACTGCTCTTGTGGCTTACTAACCGAACCGGAAGTAACACGGTCGCGGAGAATTGATTAAGTGCGTCTAAAAATCGATAGATGTACTAAGCAGGCAATTCTTTTCTTCAACTTTTGCTTTGTTGCAAACTTTCTTAAAAGAATGTCATTTGTATGATATCCATGTGAATGGTTTCCTACTAGTAATGATTGAACTTGTTTGACGTAGCTGGGGTCTCTTTTAGCGAAAAATGTTCAATAAAAATATGTTGAAGGCCTGTAATAACATGTTTATAGACATGATTGGGTCATAATGCTTTTTTACGGTTGCCTGTCATTGAAAGTTATTATAACAAAACTGTATAAAGAGATAAGTAATTGTATACTATTCTCTGCTCTCAATGATGAAGGGAGCTGAACGCAGCTTCGCCGTCGTTAAGTCTAAACACTATTTAGGGCATTGTGACAGGGCGTGATATATCAGAGCGTGCAGGTGACACTGATGATTGAGCTCGCTAATCCGCCTAAAGAATCTTGGATGCTGTACTTACGTATGAGACTCGGTCTGGTTACTCCCACATATCCAGTAATCTGTTCAGCTTCGTGATCAGGTGTTTTGGACATACAACGGTCTGTATGGTAGTCGTTATATGACCTTTGTTAATGAGGGAAGCAGAATACGCGTTTTATATTGAAATCTGAATCGAGGAGCTAAACATCCACATTAAGGTGAAACAGAAAGAAGTAGGTTTTTTCGCTTTTTGCTGTTTACAGTTGCTAATTTTGTTTTTTAAATCTACGTTATTTTGATAGTACAATGTATAAATATCCTGGTAGTTTTGCTATCCATTAACCTATTAGCTTTGCTTAGAACGATTGACCACTTTTAGTGACGTCATATGTCTGCAGTTGGCTCGGCATTTGCATCCGTTCCAGGCTATTAAACCCTGTTAGGATGTGCCCCAATATACACTTAATATCTTTACCTTAATGGAAATCAATAGAGAGAACAGATAAAACGTTTTGTGACAGGGACAGGTGAAACAATCGGACCCGGACACGTAACAATCCATACCTTAAAGACATCGCTCATCAGCCAAAGTAAAGTGGTTGTTTGTAAGTGGAACTGCAATTACCGATTAAAACGTTTTGCCGATATTGTTGGCGACTTGTTTGTATCAGTGTGCTGATGGTTGATCTTCTGTCAATGGAAGATATATTGGGTTATTATTGCGACATCTGTAGTTAGGGCAATGTCCGCTGGTGGGGACAACCAGTGTTTTAAGGACAGTAGCCTCCAATAATGGCTAGACATGTTGATGAGAGAGTCAGTTTGATAAGTGCAGAAGAGGACAATAGCAATTTGTGGATAGTGATAGGTTCCGACTCTCGGTATTCTCGCCAACATTGGAATATATAACAAACTCAAAGGCTTCTTATATAAATATTATACGTAGATATTTTTCTGGTTAAGACCAATCACAAGTACATTTAATGAATAAATGAACACTACCAAATAGAACACTACAGAAACTTTGTGCTTTAATTCAACTCGTAACAATATTTGTCCTCGTAAACACTGATCACTTTGGATTTCCACAGTCGGTTCTTAGGCTTCAAAATTTAGGTCCTTGGCATCTTAGTCTTAGAAGGACGAAACAGGTGTATGATACAGTTTAATTTATTGTTTGGCACTACATTAACAAACTCTAAATTATTAAAAGGTGCTATTCACGTGTGTGTCCTGTGTACAATCTTCTAATGTATTAATTTTGTATTTCTGGCTTTGAACTCTCTATAATCAATTTGTAAATATCTACCTCTGTACACTGACAGAGAAATAAATTGAATTGCACAAGCCACATAACGTATGACGTCATGTGATGTCTTGACAACATAACAGCAAAACGACTGCATTTCATGCCACTGTAGCAGTTGGAGGAAAGGCATACTCATAAGCCACACCTTTGGTCACTTCTTTGTTTGGTCTGGAACATTTATCATTATTGCATTTTGGTCTTGACTTCTTCTAAGGTCTCTGTCGAGGTAAGAACCTTAATGCATAAGCACTTATTTTCACTTTTTTTAGCCCTGATTCACTCGAAAAAAAGACTTTTATTCGATATGCTTTTATCTTCGGTTGGTTGGTTTGTTGTTAGGGTTAGGGTCTCCGCGACTCCTCCCGTGTTCGGGTATCGTCTCACCGACGGACGCCAGTGTTCTTGTGCCGTGCGGTTTGATATTGCCATTGGTATGTATTGTATAAAAGACGTTCGCGCCGGGGCACAAAGATTTCACAGTCCGCTGGTCGGAACTTGTCTATGGATCGCTCAGATGAGGCCGATTTTCTGTAGTTATTTTCAGTATATTTTAAAATAATTTAGTATTTTCGGACACAAAACAAGTTCGTTTTGCAGAATTGAGAGGGTAACGGGAAACTCTTCACTATAATAAAGAGGTTATCATCTCGTACATCGCCATTTCCTTCGGTTTCAAGAGGTGATCGGTTTTGAGAAGGATCGGTTTGGGGAAGTTGCACCGTAGTAGAATATAAAGGTATTAGTCTGAAACCAAGTTTATATTTACTAAAAGGAAGCAAATGATTCGGTCTCATTTCTCGTGAAGTAATAAAAGAAAGAAATTGTAAAATGTTTATCGACTACAATTGCAACTTTCAAAATGCCCAGATGAAACCAGTAGATCAAGCAAAGTATCATGCAGAAAGACACATTGCCTGTTGATTTGTGACTTAATTGTTAGATTCACTTGTACAACTTTTATCCTTAGTATGGGGATATGAAAATTTGAATATTTTGAAAGGCATTTACTTTTGTAACAAGTTTTGATTTCAATAACTGGTGCAGTCAATTTGAAGGACTAATTCTGAATTTAAGAACTAGTACTGTCAATTTGATGGTATATTGTGTGTCTGGGGAGTTGGGTAGAATCCGTCTCGTCATGGAATCAAAAGTTGAGGTTTCAAGGTTACATTCAAAGTTAAACTTGCATAACACAAGGTCACATTCATATATATGACGTGTTATGATGAGTACAAAAGTACATTTTCTGCTAATGGTAATAATATTGCATTAAAACATAGAGAGGGAGCACAAATTTGTACAGAAATTAATTCAGTAGTTTTATAAATCTACTCTTTTTTGACATAAGATATGTTGGATTTTTTTTTTTTTTTTTTTTTTACGTTTCTCTCTTTCAAATTTTACTGATTCATTTTGGCGTTTGAATGAATAGTGAAATTCATCTCCAAAGTCGGAGTTACATTATGAACAGATTCTGTTTTGTGGAGTAATACATAACCACATTCCAGTTTCTACAGATAAATTCATATTTGTAAGTAGGAAACTTGCTATCAATTTTCCTATTTTTAGTATTAAACTTAATTGAATATCAATACAATGTTTGTCTATTATTCAAGACAAGCTACATTTTTCTCATCACGGACTAAGTTTCTAAATTATTTTTAACAGATATTGGTTAAAATTATTTATGGAATTTTCAGAACACTTGAAAATTGAAAAATACTGTGAAACAAGTATCAATGGACCCTTTTATACAAAAATTGTTTAAAAATTCTCTGATGTATGAATATAACGAAATTCATTTAATTATGATGCCGTTGCGCCTCCCCGTCTGTATTTTTACGTTTCTTTCAATCACTTTGGATTTTCCTCTGGAGCCTCCAAGACTTTGGGGCCCTTAATTTCACTGACGAGAAGGAAGAAACAGCTGCAAAAATATGCAAAAAATGCAGTTGAATTCATTGCTGGACTCTACTGTGTTTGACTTTTAATTTGTATTATAAGGTGCTATTCACTTGTATGCCTTGTGCACAAATGTCAATGATATTGATCAAGAGTCCAAGCTTATTCAATTATTAAAATGAAGTTTCAGATGGAAGAATACCTTTCAAAATCGAATTTAAAAGAAAGAAAATCCATTGCCAGATTGAATTTTCTAGATTTTTACAGGTAACTTCAATGTACCCATAGAAACTGGACGATGGATTGTTGTTCTTCGTCATGATAATGTTTGTATTTGATGTTAAGAAAGTATTGTTGATGAATATCACTATTTTTAACGATAAACATGAATCAGTGAGACAAATTTAGAAATACCCCATTATTACTGTATATAACAAGATCTGTATGCACTTGACACTGCTATATCTCATGTTAACAAGTTTTCTGAAAATAAAATTGAAAAATATGTATGTGTATTATTGTAGCCCGACATGGCTATTGTATGAACATATATGACCTCTTGTTCCACACTTAGGTGTGACTGAGCGTAGTAAAGAATGTTTCATCTTGATTTGATGGTTAATAAGTATAAACCCGCCCATGGAAAGAATCAGTGTTAGACATCATGATATAAAGCAATTCATTCTATCTTTATAAGGCGATTTAATACTTCCCGTCCTCACATTAGTTGTCCGTTTAGGACAATAAAGATGACAGAGATCAGGTAAATACTGGAAACGACTAGCCCACCTACACATGAACGTCTACCGCAGCTGAAGACGATACAAGGTATCTTTCTCAAAACAGGAATTTCGGTTTTATTGATACTGCACATCATAACGCTATCCTGTTGACTCGTCAGTGTCATAATTAGGTCAAAGGTCGTGTAAACTTGTTGTCATTATTACGTTTAAATTGAACTTCTGAAGTCTGAAGTCTTATTGCATCATATCAATAGTTACATTTTAGAATGTACAATGGAATATGATAAAAAATATAAAACGATGTTATCGTATTATAGAATGAAACAAGTTGACACTAGACGTTTTACATAGGAACATCACTTTAGTATCTTTTCAGCTATAAATCATACTAATTCACTACGAGAATATTTTATCAACATCTAATACTACCTAATGACAGATTTCATGTTTGTACATGATTTAGGTTTGACAATATTAAATGTTAGCCGTTTAAAATAAAACCTTCTTGTCCATGTATATCGGTAAGATGTCAATGTATACGCTTTACGTTACATTTCACTGCAATTGTATATGTTTAATTTAATGACAATTATGGGAAAATTGCAGTACATTTTCTTCCTCATAAGGTCGATGGCATACGCGCCTCTCCGTAGCTCTGCCATTTCTGCCTATCTTTCTAAACGCTGTGGGAAATGCTTGTTTGTTTTGTCTGTCAGGTATAGTGTCAGGGGATCTGGTAATCAAGGTTTGTCCCATATCTCTAGTTAATTAAATTACTGTATAATGTACACACGAGATCGTTCTCTCTCGAGTCTCCTAGCGAAGAGCAGTTTGGTAAGCTACGTGAGTAGATCCTAACACGGACTTCTGAATATTTTTCCGCGTTCCTTCTAACGACGTTATTGATTGAAGTACGTTCCCTGTAAGTACAGTTTATTACGTGTCCTTGTAAGTATTCCTTATATCGTGTCCACTAGTCGAGCTATTAAGTTTGGTAATAACACTATTTTGGTAGATATTTATATCTAAACTAAATGATGCTCTGGAAGGAACTAATGAATCAGAAGACTCTAACCTTTCTTGAACACATAGACTTGCCAATATTGTCATTTCTTTTACTTTTTCAATGGTAACCATTAAAGTCGTTCTTCCCTTTGTTTTGCTTTCGTTTTGTCGACTTTGAATAAAGGATCTGTTGACATGTTGTTTTCTCTTGATAGGCCGCCCCAAGAAAATGCTGTCCTTCAAAACAACACCACTCTTAATTTAAAACAACTTTTCATCTAAAATTGAAATATATGTGAAACTCTCCCAGAGGATTGCGACAGTTGACTATAAAATACTTCAAGTCAGGCAAATTCCTGTTTGAGATTAAATGGATTTGAAATTTATGACAGGTTTATTTAAAATGGTTTCCTTCACTGTATTTGTCGAGGAGAAAGTATAAAAATGTGATTCTGACTCCTAATGTTTAGTGAATAAGTGCATCGTTTGTCATTGTAAAAAAGAATTCATTTGACGCACTGAGTTCAATTTCGACGCATTCGATTTATAATTTATATGACATGTTATGGCGTACCCAGGGAAATCGACTCAAAGCGTGCTTTCAGGCGAGAAATACTCGCTCCATGGTGTCACTGCCCTCTTTCAGACTTTCATCACGCCTTGTGTTAATGCTAAAGGAGTCTCCTTTTCATTCATTTTGGCGATAATAAAGGTACATGATATCAAAACCAGGCCATGTTTAAATCTTATAATGAGATAAGAAACCGGCTTGATTTGCTCCGTGGCTCTATCATTTTGCTGTTCACAATAGTTTCTTGTACACTATGAATTTTCATACACACCTGTTATTAAATACTTAGTCTACCTCTTATGAAACTCTACAATGGAATGTAATATAAGTATTCAGTGATGTGTTGCTGTTTTATTTATGGAACCCATTCTGGTAGCGAATGTCTAAAACATTTGTCTGAAATGTCAAGCCTTAACTCAGTAATACATGGTTATTCTAAGTACCGAGGATGTTTATCAAACTAATTTAATTTTTGTCGTTTCGGTACAAGTTTCTTGCCATCGAAATTATTATATGCTTGCTTATCAATCAAGTTATTTAATAAACACTGTGACATGTAATTCTGCCACAAGTATCATCACTATTATTATCATAGTGTGAAATATGACAGTAGAATGACCAAGTTTTAGATTTCCCTTTGACAAACGAGAATCCAACAATATGGTATGACAGAAATAATTGCTTTTCCAATCTCAGCTAAGGAGTGAGAATTACACACCTCCCAGTAAAACTCTCACTATAACAGACAGAACTATATGGATTTGACAACAAAACCGGAGACGGAATTTCTTTTTAATGGATAGTGCTGGTAATGACGGCTTGTCTGGGGGAGGTGTTGGGCTGTTCTGGCATCTGCCTTAGAACGATCGGGGAAAACATCACGTGATTTTTCCCGAATTGTTTTACACCAGTAAAATGAATACATATTTCAAGGCTCAGCCCAGTATTGAACGAAAAAACGTGTTTGCTCGGGAATTCATCACATTTCCTGAAAATCCAGAAGTTGGGAAGGTTTAACATCAGATACTATAGATGACGTGATATGAAATAATAATTATCACATTGGCAAGCAATTTCCGAGACATATTAAGCCATTAGAGATATTTGATAAGCGATTATGGTTAAGCATTCCTGAGGTACGCTGACGACATGATCATACTGTACACTTGCACAGAAATAAACAGTGATGTTAACACCCTGTAACGGATGTATACAACAGCATACACACGTGTTTTTAATCTCTATTGGGATGTGACGTAGGTTCCTGTATAACATTCCAAGCCGGCGTACTCTTAGTGTAGTCATCCCGTGCCTGCTTAAATATAAGAGAATCCTGTAAGACGTGACCACCTCGCTGCAATAATGGTAAGCACGCTCATTGCATTCTTTCCCATGGTGCACTTAGTGATATCTATGATGATCGCCTATGACTTCCTTCCACCGCGCACTGTCGCCTGTCTCTAAGTAGAAACAGGTGGTATCAAGATTGCTACGAAACTCCTACCATTAATCACACAACGATAGGAATTATCTCCCTTGATAAAGAACGTATTGTACGTAAAACAAACGTTTGGCTGTCAGTACTTGAAATTCGAAACATGAATAAATTATGAGTGCGTTGTACTGTGGTCGAATTTAGATCGACATCAATCAAACTCTTCTCAACCCACTTCATTCAGTGTAATATCATGGCAAGAATCAAGCATTGAGATGACGCCGTTCTGTTCCAGATCTCTTAGCACTGATGCGTATTGCATGATTTTTTGTGAACCTGGATCGAAAGAACAGGGGCATCTTATTTGTGCTGCCTGTTTTTAGGTCGCCTGAGCCGAAGGCTCATGATGACCTATTGCCATCATGATTTGTCTGTCGTCGTGCGTCGTGCATCGTTAACTTTTCACATATTCGACTTCTTCTCAAGAACCACTGAATGGATTTTGACCAAACTTGGCACAAAGCATCCCCATGGGAAGCCGCTTCAAGTTTGCGAAGAAAAAAGGCATGACCCCAATAGGGGCCCCAGGAGGGGGAAAAGGGGGGGGGGGTAAAATTAGGTAAATCTTTAAAAATCTTCTTCTCATGAACCAACAGTCAGATTAAATTCATATTTGATATTTAGGGTCCTTATGGCAAGGTCTACAAAGTTTGTGAATGAAAAAAAAAATCGGGTCAAAAACGGCCCCACTAGGGGGCGCTCAAAAGGGTCAAAAATTCAACTTTGACCGATTTCAACCAAATTTGGTAGACAGCATCCCTTAGTGAAGGACATATGAAATTATGTTGAAAAAAAGTTATTATGTCCCCTTTGGGGCCCATAAGGGATGTAAAAGGGGCCATATGTAAAAACCTTCATTAAATGACTGCTTCTCAAGAATTATTGGATGGATTTTGACCAAACTTGGCACAAAGCATCCCCATGGGAAGCCGCTTCAAGTTTGCGAAGAAAAAGAGCGTGGCCCCAATAGGGGCCCCAGGAGGAGGGAAAAGGGGGAAACTTGATACGAATGTTCTACACAAGGTCCTGGCAAGTGTTTTAATTTTTTGGGGCGATTTAAAATCCAAGATGGCCACCCTGGCCTCTGTTTGGCTAAGACATTATGGATTTCCTCTCAAGAACCATTGGATGGGTCATGTTCAAACTTGGTACATATGTTTTACACTTGGTCCTGCACAAGTGTTGTTACATTTTTTCAACATTTTGAAATCCCCAGATTATTTACATATATTCCTCAGGTGACCGTTAAGGCCCCTTGGGCCTCTTGTTCTGTATGTTCCTAGTGACAAGCAAGACCTTTCCGGTGGTGCCATTTTTTTCCTTTTACATTTACCATGACCTTTGACCTTTAAATTATTGCTTTCATTTTTAGCATGTGTGTTCCTTGTGACAAGATCGTTCTGGTGGTACCAAATATTTTTACCATATGACATTGACCGTGACCCTTAACCTACATTTGAAAGTAAAATATATAACACAACGAAGACATAAGTGTTTCACAATTTATGCATGCAATCAGCATATGCCTTACACAGTGCAGTATTAATGCCCCACTTCAGAATTTTGTTGCATCTTCGGACATAGTGTTAAATTAACACATCTTGCTTTGACTTTGAAAGTCTTTTTATTACTTGAAATTCGCTTTAGATAATAATGTTTCAAGTATTTGAATTAATGTGTATACTACCTCAACGGAAGATTAATTTACGCCTAAATTTAATATAACATATAGTCTTAGAAGATATTGTGTCCAGTCAGATCATCATTCTCACGGACTGGACGCTGATGTCCGTGCTTAGGCATTTCTGACCTCAGATTATGTACAAAGAATATTGTTTTCTGAACAAATAAGACTATTAACTTATGTTGTTTCTAACACCGGAATACGCCGCCAATTTGTGGCGAAGTAATTTACCGTTCACATCGATTTGCTGGAGCACTAGGGGGAAATCGCGATGTTTAGTCTCATCTCGTGTCTGTCTGTTTGAGAGGTTGTAGTACCTGTAAGTGTTTTTGGTGATATTTGTAGGCGTGGTGCCTAATGACCGATGGTCAATGGGTCAGTGCAATGTCTGCCAGAAAAAGATACCTTACGAATACGTGATGTTGTCCATCTGTATTGTAGATTGCATAATATTTTTGCATGAGTAGTCTGGCATTACGTGACGGGATGTTTTCTTATATACAAACGTCCACAACATTTCCCTGTGGCGTTTTTATCACGTGATAAATGAAAGGCTTGTAATGTATATGTTGTATTCTTATCTTGACTTTCCATTTCCTCCCCAAACAATTTTGTATCAACTCGTGCAAATTAAACGCATGAAGGTATTATTATCCTTTGAGATCAAGGCAAAAACTGTTGACATAGCCTTAAGTCAACATCGTTTTAGTAGGCCTACTGATCTCAGCTACTGCTGTTTAGCATTGTTAGAAACTGTACAAACCGCTTTATAATGTTGATCTACTGTCACTTTCTAATTTCATCTTTTGTTGTCGTCTCACGGCTTCATAGTCTAGTTACTGGCCTTAGTTTCGATATTGTCCACCAGGGCAGCGAATGATACGTGAAGAAATAGTGAGTGCTGTAAACAATCATTGGACAATGGTCAGGACAGTAATGTTTCTTGCTAACAGAATTTGCATAGTATAACATATTCCTGGTTTGAGAAAAGAGAAACGAAGTCCAATTACTGTTAGGCCAGTGGCCGGTTATGTGTTTTTGCCCGGGTGGAGTCCTGTTAATAGCCTATTTCAATGATGCTATCTAGCGGTTCCTCCGTGTTTGACATTGATGACTGCCCAAATCCGAGGGCTTGGTCCCAATGTCAAATCTCTGATTGTCTATCGTCTGACCATGCAACACATCAACCCCACCTCTGTTTGATGTGTCCATCGCTACGACGTTTATTCCCGTTTTGTACTCTATCTTATACATCTGTAGTTAGATACTATGAAAGTGTCATGGTTAAGATTACACGGCACAGTACACAGAGATTCCATGTTTGTCCAATACGAAATGTGTCACCTAAATCTTATTAACTATAGCAACAGACGATGAAAGAACCGAACAAAACGACGATGAAGTGTGGATTTGTGGGTAAAATTTGCAGTGATCGTTAGCTGGGAACTGGTGACAATAATCTTCACTTCTAAAACTGTTGAGTGAATCATGGGGTATGTTTTTTTTTCAAAAATTACTATGACTTTGAGTATTGTCTCAAATTTAGATTCTGTGTTTCATCAACATTCATTTACAGATTCCAGCTGTGAGTAAAATAGGTAAGGTGTTATACATAGCGGATGGAGAATTTTAATATAGTGATATACATAGCAGTTGGGAAACAATGATACAGTGTTAAACATAGCAGTTGGGAAACGATGATATAGTGCTAAACATAGCCGTTGGGAAACTGTGATATATCGATATGCATTGCGGATGGAGATATATGATATATAAATGGCGGATGGGGAACTGTTCATCATCTTTGTCAGTATTTCAATTCTGTTCCGCTCATTTGACAGTCCGCGTTAATAAACTTTATCAAAAATAATGAGATCAATAAAGAAAAACAACAACGGAATTTGTTTCCTGGGGTTGTTGTTCCATTAAAATGTAACAGTTACGTCACACTACTTCTGTCGGGATGTACAGTATTGATCCCCACGTCTAAACACGGTGGACTAAAAACAGCTTGCTTGTACCACTCAATTCGTTAACCCTAAACTTTATCTTACAACGATTGCGAAACAAGTTATGCCAGCTTAATCATTCCTGTTGTTCTGGAAGACACGCCCGCGGACTAAATTAGTCATTTATTATATCAGTCCTGGTCAGTACAACGTTTTTAAAATATGTGACTTACTTCATAGGAATTTACTTAAAGTCGAATTTTCCGGATATAGGACGAAAATATGGGGGTTCATTGGGTGACATCTTGGCTTTTGATTTAAGGAACGTGGATTCTGGGTGAGAGCGACATATATTGAATATTGGTTGCCGCAAGCGACAAACTGTAAGATTGCCGTCAGGGCAAACCACAAGTGATCCCTGCCTTTTATACCATGTATTTCTATGTGATAATCATTTCTCCGTAGCTTCTCTTCTCGTTCCAAATCACTTTTCCGTTCCACCTGTACAGTCCCAGGATTTCCATAGCTCGATGTTCCTTACGCCGTTCTATAGATAATGTAAATACTCATGGAACAACTTATCGCCGAAACCCAAACCAGTATTTTGAGATTTTGATAAATTGATACTACGCACCGAAAAGTTTTTTCGTGACATCAATCACGTTTTCATGAAATTTTGAAGCATAACTAATACGATGACATTGCATTGATTATACTTGAACAAGAAACTCCCTACGTAACTTTTACGTAACGTTATTGGTGCTTGATATCATATCTGCCGAGTTGTCCAAATACCGATAATCTGTACATAAAAAGCCGACTAGATTTAAATATGTATCTTGAAGAAAGAGAAATACAAAAATGTAGATTTCTCAGAGATTGAATGTAAGATAACAATTTGAAATTTTCTGACGTCTCTCAAAGGAAACAAATTTTGAAGTATGCGTGAAGGTGGCCATTCTTTAAGAAAAACTGGTAATCTAGATACTTGAAAATGGTAACACCAAGTGTTTGCCTGGTGATGTGAACACAAAAAGTTTCCGCCACGGATGTCTGGTGATGCGAACACGAAAAGTTTCGCCATGATTGACTGGTGATGTAAACACAAAACGTTTCCGCCACGATTGACTGGTGATGTAACCACGAACAGTGGTCGCCACGATTGACTGGTGATGTAAACACGAACAGTTTCCGCCACGGGCGTCTGGTGATGTAATAACGAACAGTTGTCGCCACGATTGACTGGCAATGTAAACACGAACAGTTTCCGCCACGGGTGTCTGGTGGTGTAAACACGAACAGTTGTCGCCACGATTGACTGGTGATGTAGACACGAACAGCTGTAAACACGATTGACTGGTGATGTAACCACGAACAGTTGTCGCCACGATTGACTGGTGATGTAACCACGAACAGTTTCCGCCACGGGTGTCTGGTGATGTAACCACGAACAGTTGTCGCCACGATTGACTGGTGATGTAACCACGAACAGTTTCCGCCACGGGTGTCTGGTGATGTAACCACGAACAGTTGTCGCTACGATTGACTGGTGATGTAACCACGAACAGTTTCCGCCACGATTGACTGGTGATGTAGACACGAACAGTTCCCGCCACGGATGTCTTGTGGAATCCAGGTTGATAGTGTCACCCTATACTTACCTATTATTGTCGACATTTAAGTGTCAGGTCATAATGCTTCATTCTTTACGCTTTATACAATGTCAATACAGCGGCCTTATTTTCACTGACCTTTCAGGTACCCACCATTTTCTTGAGACACTCCTCTGGGGACACATTTCTTAAGTTAAGGAAAGACGAGTGTATGGGTTCCTTTCATCACTGTCATTGTCAGGGAGACACTCCAATAACATCGGCTTGTAGGCACATTGCCCTATAATATTCACAAAAACGAAGGAAAGCAATCCTGTTTACGTTTCGAACAGGTCCTCAGAAATATATAGGAACTTTGGATATTATAGGGCGATGTGCATAAATAATAATATATCGCTTAAAAGCGGATGTCATTGAAGTGTCTCCTTGACAATGAAATAAACCTTAGACTGCTTAAATACTTCGATCTGAGCAAAACAGCAATGCCCGCCCTGATGCCGAAGTCAACAGTTTGCTCGACTTTGCAAATGGCTCACAATTATTTATGACCATAACAGCCCCACACAAATAGTGTAATGCAAATCTCGAGTATTTCTGAGTTTCGCGTGGTACTTGTCTACGTCTGGCATCTTGAAAAGACCATTCCTTAACGGGTACACGACAGTGTTCATGCTTTTGCTTATTTGGGATCAACTATCACAGGAAAGCAGTTATCTTAGCCCCTGTGGAAAACAGCATATTTCGTTGCGCCGTAGTTTAACAACTCTCCGAATGTCTGTTGTCTGTATCCCCCTTCTTCTGGTATCCCCCTCCCCCGAGTAAAAGTCTAATACCATATGACAGTGTTCTGGTCGCAATATCAATTAACATTTATCACAATACACCTAATAAAAATTTTAGTTTTAAAGATATATTATTAAAATGTATCGAATGGAGTTTTGTCCATTCAGGCATTTTGGCACCCCATATGTAAAACAATAGTTATAACACTATTAAGTAATTAGCTATTATGGTCAAGTTTCAGTACAGCGTTCCTATACTTGCTATTTGTAAACACACAACACTCCGCCATGAAAAGTGGAGCATCGACAAATTTAAAGTTTCCCGTCTGCAGTTGGAGTGGTTCGCTTCAATTTCATACAATTTGTTGGATAGAAAATTTAGGCTATGTATATTTGATTCATGGAGACTATACTAATTGTTCCCGGTAGGGAGTAGTGTGTCTCTGGACTCGATCTAATTTCTCAATACCACAGTCATTATATAACCTCTCTCCGCTTGATGACAAATGGGCTGCTTGTCTTGCCATATCCGATATCGATGTTCTGTGCCAAGTCTGCAGTATTGTGTTGCGTGAATCAGCGATTTAGAAAATTGCTGAGTGACTACCTGATCATTCTCTTATTTTTCCCTATCAGATCGTTTTCATTTACATTGTTTTAAAAAGATAGTTTTCAATCTCCTGAACTGGTACGTGTTAATAAATTCTAACATTATTATACCAGCTAATCGGTACATAATTTTACATAGTGATCAGCGTTAGAACATTTGATTATATTAATATATTATCTTTATAAAAAAAAACATAATGGCACTTGGTAGTTCATTGCATAGCAATCACTATTCCGGAACATTCATGGGCATGTCGTAAACTCTTCCAGTCCTCTCATTGCTATTACATGCATAGAAACGAAGGGAAGTAATTCTGATTGATCAGCAGCTTATGGGAATCACTCGTATGTCATTAGAAGCACGTGTAAAACATAGGTGTCATTTGCAGTTACTCGTAGATGTTGAAAGACTACAAGAAAAGCAGGTGTATTACAAGTTTAATCTCGTTCTGTATACTAACTGAATTTGTGAAGTTTGAGATAACGGCAACTAGTCGTGTCCATGTCAGTAGTTGTAATTCTATCGATAGACTAGTTCATACGGTAAGCACAAAGAATGAATACATGACATAAGGAAATGAATATAAACGGGCTTTGTACCTGTTGTTTAGATTATAGATTTCTAAGAGTTAAGTTCTAACTGTATAAAATAAACATCATAATGTAGCACAGTGTATATGGTACAAAAATTCTTTCTTTAAATGGATTGAAAAAAATAGCAATACTTTACATGAAATCTGATCAAAAAAACTCCTTTCGTAATGTTAAAACGATTGTTACTATTTTTAGAGTCTCGGGCGTTACAGGAACTCTTTAATATGAAAACAAAGAAATGTCAATTAGATTAGATTTAGTGATATTTACGAATTCTGTAGAAAAAAAACAACAAAAAACAAAAGTATATTTTCGTGAAAGTTCAACTGTAAAATGAACAAATTGTGCATAGGGAAAATGCCTGTGAAATAAAAGTCTGGCACATTGTGTTTGATTAGGACTCTGTTTGATTATCAACATATTTTTGCTAGATTTATTACGTTTCCTATAAATACTCAAATAGCGATCGTACATACTTATTTGTCCGGCAAGTTGTTATCCGCCATAGACGCCAAGCATTACTGGGACTTCTACTTTCGTGTCTCGACTTTATAGTATCGATGATTTTTTCCGACATTTTTGTTAGCCTGTATTATCTTTGAGGCTTAACTCGAAAGCGTCCACTCGCTATAAAAATGTGCGACCTGATTGTTAATGGTCAACTTAAGCCTCTTTCTCCTTTTCCAAAACGATGTCGGATGTTTACTTGATGCCTACATTACCCTATTTTTTCCTGATCTATCCATTCTAGTCATCCTTAGTGTTACACACAGTGATCATCTGCTTACGGACAGTATGCCAACAAAGCTTGTCGTTGTCAGACTTTCGCCGGTAACTGCTATCTCTTTCTCTGCATCTCACACGTTTCAGATAACCTGTCCTGTCATTGCACTTTCCATTCCGCAAATTTGTTCGGCTTAGACTTCTGGAAGCTCTAGTGGAGTGGGATATAAATAACCTTTCCTCTGTTTTCTCTGCTGAATTTTGAAACTGATGGTTGGAATATGTGGTCAACAGGCATTCGTGATTGATTTTGACATATGAGGATTGTCATTGCTTTTTATCTGGAAGTTCGAGATGGCTTCTTTTCCAATGTTATATATAGGTTTCTCTATGATGGTGCTGAATATTTATTAAGCTGTCAATGCAACAAATAGTTACAGTCTAAAAGCAAAGAATAGACAAACAGAAGAAAAGAGAAAACATATGAACCTTGTATAAAACCATGAAAGATCACACGATGGTGGGTGCTTAGATCTCACTGGGATCTCTTATTTGGGCTGACAGTGAGAGTTGCACCTTTCGTTCATCCTTCTCGAAGTTGCAGTTAAAATATCAACCATTTCTACATTCATATACTGATGGTTTTAAAGATAATGATGAGGTTGCCGCGGCCATGGTTTCACAAGATGAAGCCTATAGATGCCGGCTATCGAACGACGCCTCAATATTCTCGGCGGAAGCGCGAGATATCTACCTCGCCCTTGAATATATTCAAACAAAGTAATGAGAACTGTTATCTATTCAGATTCTCTTTCTATACTACAAAGTCTTGGCGATAGAAAATCGAAAACATTGTTATTCGTTATACATTAATACTATATCATGAACTTGCCTTTAACTTTCGTATTGCTTTTTGCTGGGTTCCTAGGCACATGGGAATACCAGGCAAGGAAAAAGCAGATCGTGCCGCAAAGGAAGCTTTATCGCTACCACCTGTTGTTTTTAAACTTCATTTCACTGATTTTAAACCATTTATCAAACAATCTATAACAGTTCAGTGGCAGGGGGGATGGAATCAATATACCAATAATAAATTACACTCCGTTAAACTTATCATTGGTGAATGGTCTCCATGCTATAGAGACAACCACCGAGATGAAGTTGTCTTTGCCGTCTTCGGATGGGCCCTACATACCTTACGCATTCAAATATGTTGAAAGGCGAAGATAACCCTCGGTGCATAGGATGTGATGAGCCGTTCACCGTAAAAACATTTTTATTGGACTGCATTGACGTTCTGTCTACTCGAGAATCTTTTTATCGTAACGTTACAAGTATAAATACCCTTTTTAAAACTGTTGAGATTGATAAAATTTTAGGTTATCTGATGTTGGTCTATATTATAGACTATGACTTACCATTTTTATCTTTTGTGATAATATAACCATTTATAATTTCTAGCTTTTGTCTTTTTAACTTTTAGTTTGTTTGATGTTATTTCTTTATTTGATCGCTGTGTGTTTCACCGGTCGATGGCCCTAATGACCTTTTATGGGTTGAAGGGTCGTTAAGACTGAAATAATAATTAGAAATTATTATTGTTATGATTTAGGTAACATTCAGCATACCTATCAACACCAGACCAGTTGTTTTCGTAAAACATTTAAAACTAAAACAATACGTCTGTAATGCAGACGACGTCACTTATTAGCCGAGCTGCATAATAAAATGGCTGAAATATGAAATTAAACGATTTAACAAAGATTCGTCTTTGGTCATGCTAGTGAATTTACATTTGTAATGACACATCGTTGTTGTCAAAACCAACTTTGTGACGCAGGTTAAGTGAATATACATGCCCACTGCCTGTGGTAGACGAGTTTGTTAACTTTAATCCACGGCATGCCACGCACTTGGAATAAGATGAGAGTCCCTTTATGAGTAATGAAAAGTGCCTTGATCATCTGGGACAGTGGAAAGACTGGCCAACAGTTTGTAATGAATTGTTCCTAAGTCAAACCTTAACAGCATAAACATACTTATTTTTCTTATCCACTTTATTACGTTCAATTGGTGTTTTAAGTAAAACCGACATTTGTTTTAACTTGAGTAAAAAGCAATTCTACCGAGTTACGGTCCCTACCAACCGCAGACATCAGATTAGTGTGTTCATTTGTCTACGGCTGTAGGGGAAGTTAGTCTTCACTTACTATATGACTAAGGTCACCTTGTGACAGGATAAATTGTACTCAAATATCGTCGGATCTCTATTAAAGGTATACCAAAGTGTCCAGCAGTATAGTTACACAGTGGAGACTGACGTAAAAATTGTAGAGATCTCTACTAATTGTAGGTGGTACTGTAAACAGCCATATTGTGTAACACTGTGAAACTTATTTATGCTGACGAGATCGTTTTCAGTTCAAACGTTTCTCGTGTTAAATATCGTAACAACACAAACATTGTTTGATTTCATCTGGTCACAGGAAAAGTGACACTTGTCCGTGTTTATCTCGCTGATCCAGTAAGCAGCCCCTCCGCAACTGTTGGCCTTGATCTTACATGTTATTTATATAATACTAGTGAATGTCACAGTCAATATATACGGGAACGCCAGTTTAAGTGCATCAGAAAGTGAATCTACTGTGGTCCTGAATTAGATTCCATTTGTTGTATTCTGATCAAATGTTAATTACCATACATTATTTTTTACTAATACAGTTACACCTATCATTAATATAGTTAAATTTATCATTGATGCAGTTACATTTATCACCAATACAGTTAATTTTAACACTAATATAGTTACGTTTATCGCGCATAGTTAACTTTTTCACCGACACTTACATTTATCACCGATACAATCACATCTATCACTAATAATGTTACATTTATCAATACTACAGTTACATTTAACACTAATAAGTTAAATTTATGACTGATACAATTATATGTATCACTTATACATTTACATTTGTCCAACTGTTAATTTACGTTAAATATCGCCGTCTGGAAATGTCTGTTACAACAGTGTTCCAGTTATCACTTCCGCCTGGTATTAGATGGAAAACAATCTCCAATAATATGGTCTACTAAGTCTTTGATATGTCTATAACACGACATTTTGTAAATGAAGTTAAAGAGACGGGAGTTTCGTTCTAACTTTGTGTATCGCTGTGAGTTTGCAACCCTGGGCAGTATTCACTAAGGTCATCAATTTGTCTCCACAATCCTTCCCCGCACTCATGTGAAGCTTTTGTCCAGGTCGTTCTGCTTGGATCGTCCAGTTTAAAGGCCCTTCCCTCTGTGTATGTCACAGACTCTGACACTGTCAATGATGACACGGTATGAATAATTTCAAGGATCACCTGTAATTTTTCATCATGCTAGTATGGGCTTTGAAAACTATCAACAGATCCTGAAGCAATGAAAGTTTGGGGCTGCCCAGGAATGCTGCTCATTCAAACTATATGGACCAAAGACCTAGAATACATGTGTGTGAGGGAAGCGTCTAAATATACCTCCCTGTCCGCCTTTAGTAACCCTCCAGGTTGAGTGGGCTGTACCGCTGAATTTTTACCCTTTCCGTCTGCTGTGTGTTGTACGGAAGAAAATCTATTGACTATTGTATATAAAGACTGGACTGAACCATTGGCTATCGGCAGTGCTGGGTACCCGCGGCAGGAATACACACATACCCATGCGGTTTCATATACGGAATACCTTAGCCAACTGGCTAACTAGAGATCGAGAATTATATACCTACCTATGTTTACAAATAGTTTAAAGCAGGGAACTGTACTTCGGACCTTCATAAGTTATGTAATATCACACTTGGACTACGGAATATTACAAGTTTATATATTATAGTGTTGTCGTGCTTCATAAGTCACTCTCACTCGGATTTCTTATCCTAATATTTTCACAAGGTAAGTATTATTGCTTTAGTTGGCTCGAGATTTTCTGATTACCTGTCTTAGTTTTAATGATATCGGTGAGGTCTAGATTCATGTGTGTCTTTACTAGTTACTGGTGTAACGATAATATGTGCTACAATATAATGTCTAGTGTTTGTCGTACTTGTATTGTTTTTAACATAACAGATAATTAAATGTAATCGACGTGCTATTGGGATTATTATGTATTATATTGTATTAAACCTGCTGTGTCGTGCAGAAGGTATTCTATAATTATACCTGTGTGTACCATACCTATTCAACAACTATATACGTCAGTTAGCAATAATAGAAATATAGGGCAATCGGCCAACTTTAACTTCACGATGTAAAATGCTTAACTTTTAACCTGGGATTAAAGGACATTGACTTGGCATTACAAACCCCTAAGTAATAGGCACTGTTTATATAACAAACATGGACTTATGTACCAGTACTGAAAATAAACTTTAAATCATACTAATCACTTAAAAGTTAATTAATATGGGATGTAACTATAACGAGTGTACCGATAATGATGGCCATATCAAGCCTGCCTATCTTGGTATTAATTATTACACTGTTTAAAACTCATTTAACTTGTCGTTAAAGTGATCTTTGTGTTGATGCCCTGAAAAGTCCCGAGTAAGCCCTATCTTTCTGTACATCACTTCCTCGGTAATCCACGCCGGATAATACCGCTCTGAGGTCGTGCCAATGTTTCTACGTCATGCGGCGATGTATGTCAAATTCAGTGTGTGTATTCCGTCGGTAGATTCTCACTTATCAGTGAAAGCGATATGTGCTGAAATAGACGTACATGTAGCTGTTTACGTTTTATTTGCTGAGTGAGTTGGCATACCTGTTAAAATCATCAAGTAATTACTCATTTTAAGGTGAAGGGTTGCTATGAATATTTATTGACTTAAAATCAGTGTTGTTTTATCAAACATAAGAATGTTGTTTATATACATGTATAGGTTTACATAAGATAAGGTGTTTGTATGTACGGAGTTCATGGATTGACATCCTATAAACATATGAAGTTATGAGATTGGTTGGAAAGAAAGAGTGTTCAGCGAAAAGTAAAGGTGCGGATTGTTTAGCAGAGGGGAGGGATGAATGTTACCAGTGTCAACGGGAAACTTAGCAGAATATAATCATTTTTTCAGGGCCCGCACCTTAGTCGCCTCATACATAGTAGATTCATATTAGTTATAAACGGATAAAAAATGTAGCAGTATCGGGTTTCTTTATGATAAGTCGGGAAAAACGAGAGTTAAAGGGAAATAAATTCTGCATAGGAAAAATATCGTCTTATGATGCAGCCGATTCGTTTCCCCAAAATTACGTGTTATAGAAAATGATTAACAGATTATATCAGAAAAACAAACTTTACTATTACGTGTATAGCTATATGGAACGAGTTGATCGGGTGCACGTGCCTGCACTGTGGTTAGGTAGACAACGTCCCGGGAAGTACAATAGTTAATCCAGCTATTGTACGAGATTCCGAGTAAAAATTCGTTTATCGACAATTTCGTATCTATACCTGAAATTTCTACACTAGATTGATTACAAAGAACCACATTCTTAACAAACAATACCTAGGGAATATAATAAATGATGTTTATACATGTAACACAGTTGTGTACTTCTCATCGGACACGCCTTGGCAGCCGTTCTACTCCGCCTGAGGGTTGATAACCTGGGACGGTGTACTATGGTTATCGCGTGTATATCTACAAAAACGATAAATGCTTGAGACTAAACAAGCGTAATGCACGTGTAATACAGGTGCTGATGATGACAGGAAGAGCTGTCAGTTCCCAATTCGTAGTGATATCCTGGTTACATACCGGAGGAAAATGCCGACGGAATTAATTACATAAGTATGTCTTGTATACCTAACGAAAGACAGTAACGTATCTTAGAATGATTATCTGTTATCCATAATTAATTTTTCTGTTGGAAATATTCTTCCAAAAACCGACAACTTTATGTATTGCTGAACTAATTGTAGAATATCACAGACAGGTAGATAAAATACTCGACTAGAGGACAGTAGGATAGCATTGTTAAACATCCGTCAGATGAAATGACCTTTTGACAGAAGGCTTTTCTGGCGGACCGGAAGTCACCGAGGAAACAGGAAGCTGCTTGAAAAGAAAGTTATGAAGTCTCGTAATGTTGCCATGGTGATAGGAAAGCCTCCTGATGGGCGCATTAAACCCATGATGTATCAACACAAGATACTTCTACGCCAGTCTAAAGTAATGTATTGTAGAATTCAGTTCTGAGATTTTACCCATTGACCTCGATAACTCCAGTTTCCGTAGACACCAGATGGTTCCATTACATGGTAATCAACACCAAATAACAATACTTTAGAAATCAAATATAACTCCATGTCCTTGCATGGTTTCTCTATCCCACTATCGTCTCTATTAGACATTATACACGGAATACCTCCAGTGGGATATAAATAAATTTTATTGGAATTTCTTTAATTTGAAAACGGTCTTTCCCGCTAGCTTCATTTCGTGTGTGTCAGATTCTGCGTTTTCTAATGTCGCGAATAAAATAGAATTTGAGATGTTATGTGAGTCTGAATAATTTAGCGGGGATGGGCAGGCCAATCTTATACCGATCATTAGGTACTATTGTCTCCCTCGATAAAACAATGAGTCAGACGATTGCTACCTCAATTACAACAATCAGCAACATCAATTAAAATAAATAAGTAACGACAATGTAAAGTTTATGTGAGTTTAGAATTACATTTAACCATCGGCTGTACTACAACGATCGATTAACGCCGAGAAAAACCTTCTTAAAGAGGAGAGTCTCATGGCGTCATGTTGTAAAAAAAGAAAAAAAAAAGAAAACAAAAAATGCGATGATTCTGTATCTGCTTCCATTGATTGATTGATGAGAAAATATTCAAAAGTTTCATTTCCTAGTAGTATTACTTTTCTAAAAGGTATGTTAATATTCCCTCCCCTACATTATTGTTGATAGAGGCTATGCTTGAATTACCATGTTTGACTATCTGTCAATTGAAAAGAAAATGTCCGGACAACTCTTAGACTTGTGACCCGATTTCAATTCATTACACAGTTACGGATGAAGTGTAGATGTGTATTTAGTTTAATTCAGCAGAAAGTTTGGCTGCCATGGTAACCAGGTTGCTACACACGTGTACTTCGATTTAAATGAAAATTGGCCAAATGGTGTAACTTCCTAATGCCACTATAATTTGACGCATAAGTTGTTTCCAGAACCGTTACTATAGAAACATAATGAAGGTTTCTGATTGGTCGAAATTTAGATATTCTCCGATTATGCTGAAAATTGATATATAATGGCATCCTATTTCCTTATGCAATATAAAGTTGTACATGTTTGATTGTTGACAGAGTGCTTGTTGATTCCGTCGTTCTCTACCGCCCTACTTTATCTGATAGGTGTCGTTGAAGTCGATGAAGAGGAAAATGCTTATACTTCCGGAAATTGTCTCTTTTCCTTTTCAGTTGTCTTTCTTTTGTTCATAGTTAACCCCCCGTTTTATCGAATATGAGTTTGAATAATGTCGATATTTTATTTGTTGTTTTGCCTGATGATTAACATTTGGCTGAAAACGTCTCTGTTCTGTTGGCCATTTGTCTATTCGCTGAGATTTTGCCGAACTTCACTGTTCCATGTCGCTTTTTTCTATCATTGAAATTTTGATCGGAACGTAAGTAGATCTGTTCCATTTGTCTATTCGTTAACATTCTGTTGAGAACGTCGCTGTTCTGTGAGCCTATATCTATTCGTTAACATTTTGTGAGCATTTGTCTATTCGTTAACATTTTGTGAGCATTTGTCTATTCGTTAACATTTTGTGAGCATTTATCTATTCGTTAACATTTTGTGAGCCTATGTCTATTCGTTAACATTTTGTGAGCATTTGTCTATTCGTTAACATTCTGTTGAGAACGTCGCTGTTCTGTGAGCCTTTGTCTATTCGTTAACATTTTGCTGAGAACGTCGCTGTTCAGTGAACCTTCTTGTCTGTGAAGTCGTTCCCTTTTTTTTAACTTTACTGTTCTTTACATCGACATTTGTCTGTTTGTGGTTTCATTTGAAAACTTCACATGTATATCAACTGTCCTTTTTTATTGATCTATGATAGAAACTATTGCTGTGTGTACAGTTTATTATGACGTGCTTCTGACCACCTTCATACTTGATTGCTGTCTGTATCACTTGTTGCTGCAGCTGTCGGTGAACATTACGTTTGACGCCTGCTTCCTCCAATGCATGTGTTTATTACCTTTATCTAAGTGGAAAATCAGAAATTACCAACTTGAAAAATCTATCACTTTTACAATATATATCGTACCAATTCGTGTATCGATTTTATATGTATCAGTGAAAACAGCATTTGGTTGACTGCTGTCGTTTATTTCCCTTCTGCTGCAGATAACGCGGCAGTAGAAGTTGTTTTTATCTTACTGAACTGCAAAATATTGACAGGATGCTGGTAATATTTCAATCTTTGCATTTGAAAATGAAAGAACATCAGTTTTCACATTGCAGTAGTATGGAGTAGTATCCTACTGATAATTTACAATTATGTTAGCATATAAAACCGATATTTTCGCTCCTGATTCACTTGCAACATTTAGCAGAGCAGCCCACTGAATGTAAAGTATTATGTAATACTAATATCACATCTTATCATACCTCTATCACTATCATGCTGTTTCACACGTGTAAAAATAAAACACAAATATTTCTGTATGAACATGCATTTAAGATGATTCTGTAGGAAGTAATTTCCCATCATGTGGCTTCAGTTGTCTATAGGGAATATGTATTACCTTTTAAACTTCACAAAATTCTATATAGAGAGTTCCATACTCCGGAAAGACAATATATAATTATATTACTTGTATCAGAACACACCTGTTGTTTTTGGCCCTTGGAACCTAAACTGAGTTAGCGGGATGATTCCATGGGAAATATCGTAATATGTTGGAGATATTGACGTATTCTGGTCATTGATATGGAGGCAATAAAAGCACACACAACATTTAAACTAGCGAGAACCCGGCCGTTCTGCTGGATGATATAATCGGTTTTGTCGACTACCAGTCAGACAAGTAACATGTAATTTATCATTTTAGACTGCAGGACTTGTGCAGCAGTGATGATCTTAGTAGTTTACGCTTGTTGTATGGATCACGGGGAAAGTGTGTCGGTCCGATTGATCATGTCTGTTTTACTTCTCGTTTATCACTAACGGTGAGTGATGGGCGTATATAATGAGATTATACGTTGAACTTGACCAGCAGGCTGTTGGCAGAAACATTACCGACATGAGTTCGAATACTGACTTGTTACATTCATAGGTCAGATGTAATATGACAGCATACCTAAGAATTTCAATCAAGGCAGGCATTGATATTGACACACCGTTAATTGTCTAGACATGTGAGCTAGCTTATATATCATAGCAACGCCCTTCTAGATCAGCCTCACCAGGAAGTATAGGTTGTATATTATTGTTATATTGACATTAATGGTGTTGTGTTATATTGACAATGTGTGATATTGACATTAATGGTGTTGTGTTATATTGACAATGTGTTATATTGACATTAACAGTGTTGTGTTATATTGACAATGTGTTATATTGACATTAATGGTGTTGTGTTGTATTGACAATGTGTGATATTGACATTAATGGTGTTGTGTTATATAGACAATGTGTGATATTGACATTAATGGTGTTGTGTTATATTGACAATGTGTGATAGTGACATTAATGGTGTTGTGTTATATAGACAATGTGTGATATTGACATTGATGGTGTTGTGTTATATTGACAATGTGTGATAGTGACATTAATGGTGTTGTGTTTTATTGACAATGTGTGATAGTGACATTAATGGTGTTGTGTTTTATTGACAATTGTGGTATTGACATTAATGGTGTTGTGTTTTATTGACAATGTGTGACATTGACCTTAATGGTGTTGTGTTTTATTGACAATGTGTGATATTGACATTAATGGTGTTGTGTTTTATTGACAATTGTGACATTGACATTAATGGTGTTGTGTTTTATTGACAATGTGTGATATTGACATTAATGGTGTTGTGTTTTATTGACAATGTGTAATATTGACATTAATGGTGTTGTGTTATATTGACAATGTTCTATATTGACATTATTTGTGTTGTGTTATATTTAACTTAATGGTGTAATGGTGACATGTTTTAATGGTAGATTATGAAGTGTTAAGGCCTGTTTTAGCATGTTCGTATTGATTACGTATTAGTATTTGGGTACCGTCAGAATCCTTGGTCAGTTAAACTTTCACCCAAAACCACCTTCAGTCCATCCTGATAACTGCAGCCTGATCGAAACACCTCACAGCTTTTAAGACCTGTACAGGAGCTTTCCGACATATTACGGGGTAACATGCGGAACGAATTGTGGAAAGAACTAACTTGAAAATTTCAATATGTAACCATAGTAACAAGTATCGGTATGTTTTGCCACGAAGCGTCACGAGTCTGTTCATTTGATCGGAGACAATCACGCGAAACTACTCCGTTTCATAAAATGTTCTATTAATGCACTCGAGAATATTAATGCAATTTCATTCCATATACCTTATTCGAATGTCACCTATATGATACCAGGAAGTATGGCCAATGTTTTATTTCTTAAATCTTTAGCATAAACATCTTTCATTAACGGCAGGTATTTATGTTTTTATAGACAATGAAATAGACAATGAAATAGCGTTCCACCAAATCGATCAAATCCATATGAATTTATTATTCAAGCCTGTTATAGACATTACAAATGGGTTGTTGACCTCGGATTGTGTGGAGTCTTCTAAAATTGAATGTATGAAATATAAAAGATGGCGTATTATCATTGAAAGTGACTCTTACGATTATTTGAAAATATTCATTTCGAATCGGTTGTATTTCGTGTACAACAATAGAGAAATGAAAGTTATACCATGAAAGAGAAGAAGGATGACATGGGTTAAAGTTATCGATATCCATAAATCTTTCTGTTCTCTTACTGGAGTATGTTTATCATATAAAATCAATCACAAACACAGCCGCTATTATCACCGACCAATAACAGCCGACATTAAGGTGAGACGTTTTAGTGCAATACATTAAAAAGTCATGCCAATCGTCACCTTTCAAACAACACACAGCAGAACTGGCCCGGAGCCCGAGTTTCTCCCGGATGGTTGGAAGGGCGTTTTGATCAAACTATCTAGGTTGCAAAATCAGCATTTTGTTGTATGTATATCTAGATAACCCGGTCTGATAGCGATCACCTCTCCCATCAAACGTATATTGATGCTAAATAATGCATGACATACATGGTTCACACCTTTTGTTCACGGGAGACAAGGTGAATGGTCACAATTGCCTGCCAACTTTTGTCGCCAGTGAGTAACATTTGCCATTCACGTGTACTGAGAGAAGAATTGTCAGCTTACAGATAATTAGAATAGAGTGGGGATGGAATAAGAATCAAATGGAGGATCCTTTAGTCAGTATACAAAATTGTACAACTACTGATGTAAGAAAAGAACATTCTAAAACATTTAAACATGCAGTTTGAAAAACGTATAATCAACATGACATGAAGATTTTTTTTAAATAATATTATGATAAAAAAACACGTTTACAGACGGAACAAAACTTTATATACTGTTTTGCTTCTATGATTTATCCATTTTGAAGTTAAAAGCACGAATTATTTGTGGAAAGTTAGATGTTGAAAGTCGTATTAGGTTGACAATGGTGACAAGGTGATCGGGTATAATGGGCGGTGATGACAACCAGACATGTATATAATCTATATAATTTTTATCGACGTAAAAACACCAATGGTTAGTGACGGAGTGCTTTGTCTACACAGTATATAAACAATCTATAATACAACGATACCCATAACGTCAATCACTCGTGTTAACGATGGGCCTTAAAATACAAAGCACTCCCATAATCAGGGTGCAATGGTGACTATCGCAAAAGACTGTTTAACCAAAACGAGTCTTAGTTGGCCTTTATGGGGGGAGGGAGGGGGTAACTATTTCATCAACCTGATTGAAATTATATAAAAAGTTTCGGCCGTGCTTCTTTGATGCTTGATATAGATATTAGTGGCCCAAACTATGACAATCAGGATATTTTTAATTTGTTCTTAATAAATCTTATTTGTCCACCTTTTCGTTCATTGTTTTCCAACAAATTCACGTTCATCAATACATTATCCGAAAGGAAATTCATCTGTCCTCGATCACATACTCTTTGATTAGAAATACACTGGATGATTACCTGTGTTTTGTTACCTGTGATTTTGTTACCTGAAGCTTTAGTAGTTTTAGGTAATATTTAGATGGTACCTCGTATAACTTACATCTTATTTAATACGCACAGGACATTACTGATTTACATGAATAACGATAGAGCTAAGTACAGGAATCTGAGCTTCAGATGACGAGAGCCGCTACAAAGAAAACGAAAGTACTTCACCGATAATAACATTGTGGTGTACAAGTTAGGATTTTGAAAACTTCACTTTTGACTTTGTTTTTTGACACCAATGAAATGGAATATACATATTAAAATAAATAAAATGGAGAATGATATATCTGGTGTTTGTCAGAGAATATAAAGCAATAATTGTTTGAAACAATTTTGAAATATTGTATCATTCACGTGTGAACACTGAGTTCCCAGATTGAATACTGTTGAAATAAAGATTAGTACCTAAAATACGGGTTTTTACATCAGCCGGTACAGAATCAATTCCCCGCGTATATGGTTGATTAAGACCATGGTAAGATCAGAGAGAAGTATAAAGTACCAAATATACACGACGTAAGGCACTAGTTCCGTCCATCGCGTATGTCGACGTCGAGATCGAAATGCTTATTAATTGTCAGTGTCCACTTCATTCAAGTCTGTAATCAATAAGCAATGTTGCCTTGACTGAAAATTAGACTAGTGGTATGTCAGTACTCAGACTTGTATGTCCACTTTCAGATCCGATTGATATGGCTTTGATGATGTTTTGGATTCTTCTCATGACATGTCTTAAGTCTTACATCTCCTTATGGCTGGTAGCTGGGTTGTCCTCACTGTCAATGCTGAGTTCATCCTTGCGTGTAGTTTGTATTTCTGATACCATTTGAGCTCGATTTTGGGTCAAGACCTTTGTGACGTCTAGAGGAAATGGGTTACAAGAGATTGTAATCAAACTAAGCTCAATGTGTGAATGTTAGATATCATAAAGCAAACTAAGCTCGATATGTGAAGGTAGGGTTTATATGGTCCATAAAACAAGCTAAGCTCGATATGTGAAGGTAGGGTTCATAAAGCAAGCTAAGCTTAATATGTGAAGGTAGGGTTCATAAAGCAAGCTAAGCTCGATATGTGAAGGTAGGGTTCATAAAGCAAGCTAAGCTCGATATGTGAAGGTAGGGTTCATAAAGCAAGCTAAGCTCGATATGTGAAGGTAGGGTTCATAAAGCAAGCTAAGCTCGATATGTGAAGGTAGGGTTCATAAAGCAAGCTAAGCTAAATATGTGAAGGTAGGGTTCATAAAGCAAGCTAAGCTAAATATGTGAAGGTAGGGTTTATATGGTCCATAAAACAAGCTAAGCTCGATATGTGAAGGTAGGGTTCATAAAGCAAGCTAAGCTCGATATGTGAAGGTAGGGTTCATAGGGTCCATAAAGCAAGCTAAGCTCGATATGTGAAGATAGGGTTCATAAAGCAAGCTAAGCTAGGTATGTGAAGGTAGGGTTCATAAAGCAAGCTAAGCTAAATATGTGAAGGTAGGGTTCATAAAGCAAACTAAGCTCGATATGTGAAGGTAGGGTTTATAAAGCAAGCTAAGCTCGATATGAGAAGGTAGGGTTCATAGGGTTCATAAAGCAAGCTAAGCTCGATATGAGAAGGTAGGGTTCATAAAGCAAGCTAAGCTCGATATGAGAAGGTAGGGTTCATAAAGCAAGCTAAGCTCGGTATGTGAAGGTAGGGTTTATATGGTCCATAAAACAAGCTTAACTCGATATGTGAAGGTAGGGTTCATAGGGTTCATAAAGCAAACTAAACTCGATATGAGAAGGTAGGGTTCATAAAGCAAGCTAAACTCGATATGAGAAGGTAGGGTTCATAGGGTTCATAAAGCAAGCTAAGCTCGATATGAGAAGGTAGGGTTCATAAAGCAAGCTAAGCTCGATATGTGAAGGTAGGGTTCATAAAGCAAGCTAAGCTCGGTATGTGAAGGTAGGGTTTATATTGTCCATAAAACAAGCTTAACTCGATATATGAAGGTAGGGTTCATAGGGTTCATAAAGCCAACTAAACTCGATATGAGAAGGTAGGATTCATAAAGCAAGCTAAGCTCAATATGAGAAGGTAGGGTTCATAGGGTTCATAAAGCAAGCTAAGCTCGATATGAGAAGGTAGGGTTCATAAAGCAAGCTAAGCTCGATATGAGAAGGTAGGGTTCATAAAGCAAGCTAAGCTCGGTATGTAAAGGTAGGGTTTATAGGGTTCATAAAGCAAACTAAGCTCGATATGTGAAGGTAGGGTTCATAGGGTTCATAAAGCAAGCTAAGCTCGATATGTGAAGGTAGGGTTTATAGGGTTCATAAAGCAAACTAAGCTCGATATGAGAAGGTAGGGTTCATAAGCAAGCTAAGCTCGGTATGTGAAGGTAGGGTTCATAGGGTCCGTAAAGCAAGCTAAGCTCGATATGTGAAGGTAGGGTTCATAAAGCAAGCTTAGCTCGATATGTGAAGGTAGGGTTCATAGGGTTCATAAAGGAAACTAAGCTAGATATGTGAAGGTAGGGTCCATAAAGCAAACTAAGCTCGATATGTGAAAGTGTGTTATCAAGAACTATCACATTCATTTTTCATACTGCCTTTCTTTGCCATTCGATTCATATCTCCCTAAAGTACACGTCAGCGAAGTCAGGGGATACTAGCGATCACCAACACGTGCTTGCTAGACGATACAGAATTCATACATACAAATGTCGATGGTTATTCAGTTAAAGCATTCCACATTCCATGCAAGAATGAATCAGTTTGGGAATTCTTTTCCGGGTGTTACAATCACCAAATATTCTACGTTAACAGTGCATTGTGCACGGAACGGCGACGCTGATGTGCGGACCACAAATTCCGTACATTAATGTGTGGCTGAGCTGTTTGGGATCTGACTTTGCATTTCGCTTAACATTTTAATTGCACGTGCTATGTGAAGAGTCTAAAAAATCTCGATCAAATAGAGTTTATATTCCCACAGCGAAGGGAGACAACTCTTACCTTTTTATGATACTTGTAATTATACAAATAAGACAAGAAGTTGATCAATACTTCTGATGTCTCAGACTTTTTTCTCTGTTATATATAACTCTCTGTCCTTGAAGCTATTTGTTTAAACTATCAGTGACGGTGTGCTAGAATTTGATGTATCCCGCTGTATGATGCAAGCCACGTGGCCTAGCGTGTCTCTGGAATACAATGCAGTCAATCCTTACATTCCGATCTCATCCAGACGAATCAGACTTGTTAAAATATCCCCATCTTCGGTATAGAATTTATAAAAAAAGTCCTTCGAACATTGAACTGTTTCAAGAAGGAAAATTAATTAAAGCCGTATCGCCGACGAATCGCGAATTGATTTATCGTATTTTCAGACGTTTTAACATCACGATGCTTCCTTATTTGGCAGTGGTTTCGAGGCCGATTTAACATCTGTTTGAATATTTCCATCTCCTGCAAGAAGCTTGTTATGTAATGAATGATTGATGATCTAGAAAATTTTATGAGATTAGTTCTTTGATTTTTTCCAGTGGTAGCTCCTTTGATTTTTCTGGTGGGAGTTTCCTTCATGAGCTTTAGACAATACGCCAAATGGGCCAGCATAGTTAAACCAGACCAATATAACAAATATCCTCAAAACAAATCATAGTGTTGTCATCAGCAGGAAGTGATTTTGTTACACAGTAAATATCGTGTAGGTTGAATGTCTGTTTCATCAAATATTGGAGGATTTTGTAGACAAGTTGTAATGAACATTCAAAGTATCGTATGGAAAGAAATCAGTGTTTGTTGAACACTTTTGTCAAGTTTGCGAATTTTTGCCATGTACAGTGTACATCATCATCTCCAGAATATTTTGTATTTTGGCATCATTAAATCTGGATGAAAGCCCATATCGTAGATTGAAGCATCTCGGGTGAGTACTTCTGGCTACGTTCCAGTGACGACATAGTTTATCAGCTTAATTGGCAAAAACATTTTGTGACCTCTGTGGCCATATTTGTGTTGATATACTAGTGGCACTGTCCATATCATGGAACACCTCAGGATTACCATTCATTATTGAAATCTTAGACAAATTGAAATCTGTTTTAGGACAGGGATTTAATAAATTAACCAAAAGTGACAAACAAAAGAGGTCTATAGCTTTGCTAGTTGACACCGGAAGTGGTTAATGGGTTGCTTTGTTATCATTTGCTAGTTTCCTGAACTTCATTTTCGTATGCAAGCTCTGTTAAAATATATCTGAACGAGTTAATATTATATGTGTGTTTTAAGTTTTTTATGATTAAGAGACGTTCATTTATGAAACAAGCCAGATTATATGGAAATGTATTGGGAAATTATGTCGAGAAAATCCCAGGCGTGTTCGATCGATACTTCATAATGCATCGATAGTGACAATATTCATGAGGGGATCTCCACGGCAAAAAAATGGTCAGCGCATGCTAAGTAGATTTTAGAACACTAAACAGAGTAGACGCAGACGACAGTGAACAGTTTTGTGTACAGTTCCGGATGTTTATTGTGTTACGTTGGTGTTCTCTGAACAGAACTATAACGAAATTGTAAAGGAGAATTGTGGAGTTGATACCGAAAAGATTAAAGTCTTTGTTACCAGAGAACTCTGTGATGTAGCAGCAAGACTCCCACACATGTGTTACAGTGTAAAGGAAAAGTGTGTTGTATGTGCACGGCATTGCATAGAGACACGATTCGTAAATCCATGATGGGTATGTCAGATTTTGACGTATACAATCGATTTTATGTATCTGAATTCTAGGAAATATCGTCAGCCCTATCGAATTACTAAGCGAAATATAACGCCGCTGACACGCAACATTCATATTTCGACGTCGTTCGCTTGGTTATATTTTAACAACGTTAGACCTTACCGTTGGTCCGTTGTTCGTCTGTGGTCAGTTGTTTTCCAGTTGATCAACCTAGTTCGAAATCTGACACATCGTACTTCGGGTATCTCCGTTCGTAAAGTATACTCCATCTCTGTACAGGTTGATACTATTTTTCGAGAATTTCCCCGGCACGTGTATCAATGACTATCATCGTAAATAGTCTTGGCCATGTCACCCATGCTAAGTGTGAACTTATTTCAATAGTTCAAAACATGTTCTTGGCGTACTGTCGAAATGAATTATTTATATTTATCAATATTGTAGGCCCTTTAGCATCACTGACGAGTCCTAGAAGGACGAAACAGCTATATGATGCAGTTTCATTCATTATAATACACTGTATTGTATTTTTTGCATTGCAAGTTACTATTGTATTTTTGCTGTTTGGAATCCATCATATCAGTTTGATTTTGATGTTCATTGTTCTGAGGACTCAAAGGAATAACGATTCCTCATGATACTCGATTTATCAGTCCCGTGCCGGTGGAACTGGAGGGAACTATAGTGTTTGTCTCCGCCTATCTGTTCGTCCGTCCGTCCGTTTGTTCGTCTGTCACTCCGGATGTCGGTTTCCAGATTTGAGAAAAGATGGATGGATTTGGTTGGAACTTCATACATTGTTAGCTTATAAGGTAATACAGAATGGGATCGAGTTTGGTGTCGAAAGGTCAACTACGAAGGTCACTTTTACTAAAAATAGGCTTTTATCGTCATTTTTTTATTTCCAGATGATAACTTATAATAGGATTGACTGAATGTATTGAAACTTCATGTAATATTATTAGAAAATATATAGGATGCGATTTAGTTAGGGGTCAAAAGGTCAACTGTGAAGGTCACTTACCACAATAGACATCATCACCATTTTTAGTTCCTTCGCAACCCCGCATCAAAGATGCAGGAAGCAATTTTTAGTTGTTGAAATGAGACATCTGTTCATTGCTATCAGAGTCATTTGCTTTATGCAACATTAACTGTAAGCTTGTTTTCTTCACGATGATCGATTTATTTGGGTATTTACACAAACATTTATCCTAGTGATTAAATTTTGTTGTCATTATCTGTCGAATAGATGAAAGTTCATTCAGTTATGTCATTTGTTGAATATGACCAGAATTGACCGCATCGACTAGACCCTGACTAGTTACGTATTTTTGTCAGATATTTACTGGGTTAATAAGTTTTATTCAGCTTAATGATAGTGAAGAGGCTGTGTAACTAAATGCCGCCGTGGAAGAGGCGAACCAACAATTCCCATCTCAATAGGCGTTAATTGATAGGCGGTTTATCTTTGGAACCACTAGCACAGCAGAAGGTGATGGACAGAGACAAGAAGTCCAAGTGTGATCTTCTAGAGCGCTCATCTTCACCCGATCTAACTCTAATCATACTCTTTTCACGTATTAGTTGGTTAGATTGTAATCAGAATGGGGGAGATATGGGCTATAAAGGAAGCATTGAGCTTAATTAAACCACTAGAGTGGTTTGTATTGTAATGAGAAGCCATTTAACAACAACCATCTCTCCTTGGCCATTAACGCCGGGACGTGCTCTAATATCTCCACCAACAACCAGACATTAAACCGGCAATGCTTTTACTAATTACTCTATTTATTAAAAATTTCATCGCAAGATTTTAATTACTTTGGTTATTTTGTAGTCAATGAGAACATTCGGAACGAGGCTAAATACAGAAGGTTTGTAACCACCACGTCTTACCAGTAATGGTCGTGCCATCTGTTGGGTTTCCTGGAAAGGGAGAGGGGTTAACATTAATTATTATTATACAATTATTCGCAACACAGTGTAAATATGTTATTGAACTTTTTAAATAAAACATGCACATCCTGAAACTGTATTTGAACACTGTCCAGGTCAGTACTCATCATTTCGGTGCTTATTTCTGTTGTGGCGACAAAAAAACACGCAACGATTTGTAAATAGCCAGTTGCTAATCCATATATTCATGGTGTCCTTTAGGTTGTTTCTGAATCTCTTTCCTAACAGTAATCACCAGTAATGTCCGCACTGTTGAGCAGGGTCCGCCGGCAGTCGTGGCTGTGTCGAGATGTATTGGCGTGATAAGTGACATTTATCAGGGTGAATGACCGATGGTTGGTTTTCTTATTAAGCTGAATACATAGCGATAACTAATGCCATGTCCGTACAGATCGGTCAATATGGTGTTTTTCATGACACTGAATGGGATGTGAGGAACTCTCACAACGTCTTGGTGCCATATTTCATGGATTCGTTTTTTTATTTTAATATATCACTTTATAAAAAAAACAACTCGGCCAAGTGTTGTAGTGATGCATTGGTTTGTTGTGTGTGTGTGTTTGTGTGTGTGTGTGTGTTTGGGGGGGTTTGGGGGTGTGGAAGGGTGGAGGTGGGTGGGTGGATGGGTGTGTAGGTGGGGGTTTTTGTGCTTGAAAAAGGCGGAAGTTAGTTCCTGGATCTCGCGTCACTTTCGTTTAATGGTGCTTCCAGACCTCGTCTGTCCCCCTGTCTTCTAGCAGTCTGTTGAATGTAGTTTGCGGAGTGAGATCTTTGTCTTATTGGTTTCCCCAATGGGCTTTCACAACGAGAGGTGAAGTGGGAATTCTAACCAATGGGATCCTGTTTATTACACGTATGTGGTGTCTGGAGCTACATAAAGGATGTATATGTTGTCATATATGTAATCGTATGTCACTACACACAATATTACTGTCCTCTCTATAACCTTACTTACTTGACAGGGATAATTTACAGATAAACAGACCAGGTGATATAAAAAAAGAAAATATCTGCATCTTTGTGTCGCTATCGACGCTTTGGTAGTTAAGAATCTTACCTCTAGATTCGAGATTTGCTAACTGTTGCTGTCTTGGTTCGGGCTGTCGATTTGAAATACATCACGGCATCTGTGTCAATGTTGAGATTGATAACGGTAACATACCGCACTTTGCTTTCTCTATTGTTGTTTAGAATAACTGTATTTTGAATGACTTTGAATAATTCCATACGGGAAGTTTTGTTTTCTTGTGTCTTGGTTCGTGACGTCATTATTCCATGAATAACCAGATATCCGTGTCGGACCTACACTATCATTACATTTTCTATTTTAGGATCGTATCCGAACGTATTGTGTGTAATCGATTCTTTAAGATCACCTGATTTCTAATCTGTATGATCTTTTGTATTTTTCAGATCTGCCTTCCATTATAACCGTGTCACCATGAATCTAGAAATGTTCAATCAAATCGCTTCGATCACAGACTCTCTGTACTTAAGTAGTGCAGCGGCGGTCAAGCCGGACAGAATTCGGACCGTGGGAATTACTCACATTATAAACTGTACGTTGGAGATTCCCAACCTGAACCTGCCTACCATTGAATCCATCCAGATACACGTGGAGGATGCGCCCCACGCTCGACTCTGCGTTTATTTCGATAGGTGCGCAGATAAAATTAATCAAGTCCGTCATCGTGGCGGAAGGACATTAGTACACTGTGTTGCAGGTGTGAGTCGGTCAGCTAGTCTTTGTATCGCATACCTCATGAAATACCATAGGATGAAATTGTCAGATGCTTACCATCATGTGAAGAAACGACGTCCTGTAATTCGTCCAAATGCAGGATTCTGGAGACAGTTGATTGACTATGAGCAAAGGCTCTTTGGAAGAAACTCTGTCAGAATGATACAGTCTGGCATCGGATGGATTCCGGACGTGTACAAGGATGAAGCGAAGAATATGGTTTGGTTTCAATCCCGTCGTTCCTAATCTCGTCCCCTGGTTATATTTATTGACCAAAACGAACTGTTTTAGTTTTTTGTTTTATTTTTGTTGTGTTATATTGAGTTATATGTTTTATGTAGTTAGTAAACACAAAAAAAAACTTATGAGGAAACAAAATCATTTATTGTCCAGCAAAACTCTTGGTTAACGTTCAGGGCAAGCAGTATCACCACTATATACATATCATAACAAAACACGATAAGGTCTGGTGGATTTTCCATTTGATATTTAATATAATAAATTGCCAAAATTGTGCAATTCAATATTTTTTCTTCATTTTTTTTGCAAACTGAATTTGTCATCGTACAGTTAAGTTATTTAAAGATATCGGTTTCTTTAATTTCTATCACGCAATTCACGCTATGTTTATCACTCTGGCGTAAACAGGAATCAAAACTGTTCTGATTTCGAAATACGAAGAATGTTATTTTATATGATACACAGATCACATTTTTAGATTTATATTTCCTGACATTTTTTTTACAATAAACTACAGATTGTATTTCAACAAGTTGATTTTTTTATACTAAAATATTTATTTTGTTACACATGGTTGGATTTATCCTAGATCCGTGCTCTCGCAGTACTCGTTTGTTACTGATGGGGTTTTCCCTATATCTATAAATATGTAACGATATGGCTATTCGTTTGGCTGTTAGCTTTTTGATATGTTTCTTACTATCTTTTTTTTCAAAGAAACTTAACAGGGCGAAGGACAGGAACTAGAATGAAATGTGTAAGAATATAGGAAATTATACATGCAATATGCATCAAGATTTACTGTTAGTTCAAAGGTTAAAGTTAGGTTAGAGTAACTATCATCGTTCGTTGTGAAATGAAAGGCTGGGTCTGTCAATATCATTTCACGTAATATGCACGTTTTAAATGTGATATTAGGCAATCGTTCGATCTTCTTGAGATATTTTAAGTTTTTTTTTGCGGGAAGTAGTCATTCTTTCTAAAGAAGTTTAGTGTGAGTATGAAATATATATAAACTTTACGTCACATCGTTCAGCTACCTGCTGCTTCTGCTATTTATATCTATCTATAGAAACTTGTTTTCCCTTTGTTTGGCTGGTTTAGTATGTCACTATTAAAATAGTAACGACATTAACATTAAAACCTAATTTCTGAGAATATTGAATCTTTTTGTTTAACAGTTTAAATCTTGTTCTCATGTGTTGTGTTAAGAGATTGGCACACTTTTAGATAAATGTTACAATGCATGCGCCTCCTACTTTCAATCTTGCTTTTTGTTTGGTATGCTAAGTGCTGTTCTCTAGAAGACATCAAATTGTTGGTATGATGTGTGGTCAAACCTGTTTATTCTCGTTGTAATGATGTACATATGATGTTCTCTTTGTAATTATGTATATAACCATAAACGAGTTTATACTTGTATGTTAATATACATATTCTTTTAAGCATGTTTTTTGTTTTTTTATCAAGTGTATTCTAATCTTTATCAGCTGTTCAAATACAAAATCAAAATGAAATATCACAACAGTTATATAGATGTCAGTAATCTTACCAAACAGAACAAATTGCATTGCTAGCTAATTCTACACCACACCTATTCTGTGTAAATCCTCATGATTGTCGTCAAAAATGACCAGTGTTTGTACTTTCAGGAGCCTGAAAAGAAGGAACCATGTATACGAAAACAGATACCTTTAACAAAAAAGGGGAAACGAAAGTAGTAGGTAGCTGTTTCTACTCTCTTGTACAAAGTCATGGGGCATTCAGCTTCGAAACAGTGGCGATAAATAGTCAACTTTACTTACGATTCTGGATGGGTGACCCTTCCAGCTGCATCTGTTTTTCGAATTTATTGATTTTTTCCAAACAGAAGTGAAAAGATATTTGTAAATGAAAAAATAGTTGACGTTCGCCATTGTTTGGGCCGACTTTCCATACATTTCTTTTTGCCTGTGCATTTTTACAATCTTTGCAGTCCCTGGTCAGCAAGAGAAATGTGGACCAGATTTACATGATATTCTGGCCAGTTTGGCAACCGCTAGACATGCTGACAATTCTGAATATAATACATTATAATTTCATTTTTTTAACTATAGAAGTTGTTGTGCGATCGATAAGGATAGTCTCCAGACGTCACATTCGTGTTATATTATTATTATTATGTTCAGTAGGTATGTCCGACTGTGCAGTTAGATCCCTACTACTTACAGGTGTATTTACAAGACCAACAGAAATTATCTACAGTCATTTTGTACGTAATAACAGCATGCTACCCAGCTACCCCGTGCTGCTTTGAGAGTCCCTGTCCCGCTTTGACAGTCCCCGTGCTGTTTTGACAGTCCTCGTGCTGTTTTTACAGTCCCCGTGCTGTTTTGAAAGTCCTCGTGCTGTTTTGACAGTCCTCGTGCTGTTTTGACAGTCCCCGTGCTGTTTTGACTGTGTTTGTCTGCTCATTTGTCTTGCTCTTGTATTCTTTATTTTTCATTTTATTATTATTTTCTTTTTTTTTTTTTTTTGCTTTGCTTACTTCATTGTTTTCAACAAGAGTGTTCAGTGTCCCATCTGTGCTTCCTTTTTCATTCAAAAGAAAAGCCTTACCTTCAAGCAGATGTTTACAAACAGCAGTTAGGAATTTGAAAATTGAGATAAATTCGGAATGTGCTCACTGTGCTGATATACGATAAGAGTGCGATGCCAAACTACGACTCTGAAAAGATGTTGACTTTACTTAGATATATATAGAACGGCTTTAGGTTTGTGTGTTGTAATATAGATTTTTATGCTTGCCTCTTGCTTATATGTCGTGGAAAGATACCTTTGTACCACAACATAGTTATCTATTCTTTATGCTCTTCCCCCATGGTGCCATCATGAAGAGACATCTAGTGTCGAAATCGAAAATTGACAAGATAGATAACTCTAGTCATGTAACTGTGCCGGGATTAAAATCAGTATTTTAGTGATGTACATTGTTTATTTTTGCATGATTAGAACAACATTACTGATTTATCTACCACAATAGCATTGTTATGTTGTGTTTATATATGTTTAGTTCCATATATTATAGAAACTTTTTGAACAAAATAAAACATGTTTCAAGAGTTTCCATTCAGTTTCTCGTTGTTCCTTGAAACTAACGTCTTTCAGTATTTTCCCTACTTCTTGATATACGTTTTCCTGTCGACCATCAACATAGTTAACGCCTCATACAGTTCTATTTAAAACTCCCTAATTTTCGGTAAATCTTTTAAAGCACACTTTCTTAGAAGTAACCTCTCTTTGTTCATATATACCCGGCATGTCATACCTTCACATTCACGTGATCTAACCATCACAGAGAGTCCTGCAGAAATGACAGGGAATTCCTTCTGGTCTGTAAATCTACATTTCCTGTAGCTGGGTAAATGGACAAAACACATTCAGTACCTGACCGGGGAGTCTGTATTTTGTTGTAATGTTGTACAACTATCGCACGACACCAATACTACCTTTCACGGACGTCAGGCACGTGGAGCTTACAGTTTTTTTTGCTAATTCTCTCGTTTTTGATTTATTTCATGTATCTGTAGTGATGAATACTTTCGAAAAGACTCTAAGCAACAGACTCGAAGAATACCATAAGTTTGAGTATTATAAAACCTGACATATAACTATATCAATGTAATATTATGTTAATATTTGACCTTGGGGGTTAACAGCTAAGGCGATGTCCATGAGTGATAAGGCCATTTTTATAGTGTTATCATACGGAAATGTTACCCACAAGCTGAGCGGTATAAGCATAAAATAAAAGAACAGTATGTTATATTGATACCATATTGATAATGTACATTAAAACCATCTTATAGTACAAATACGGTATGTTAATGTAATATACTTGTTTAGAATATCTCAAACGTTTGTATTGAGAAAGTTTTCTCGTAAAAGATGTAATAAGAATATAAAATAATGCATATTATTTAAAATAGATGAATAAGAAAATTAGTTATATCAAACTTCGGTTGTATGTGAAGTTTTTGTCGGAAGAAACTGTGAGAGGAAAAGCCAGCATTCACTTCTCAAGACTAAACATTATGGTCAAATTTTAGTATGTGTATCCCTTAGACTTGTGATCGTACGAGAACGTTTCCCAACTTTTTAAACGAAGGTTAATGATTTCCCAACTTGTTTCTTTTATTCCAACTTATCCCTCTAGGTAATTATGGCCTCCCTCTAGGTAATTCTGGCCTCCCTCTAGGTAATTGTGGCCTCCCTCGAGGTAATTGTTGTCTCTCTCTAGGTAATTGTGTTCTCCCTTTAGGTAATTGTGGTCTCCTTCCAGGTAATTGTGGTCTCCTTCCAGGTGATTGTGGTCTCCCTCTAGGTAATTATGGTCTCCCTCTATGTTATTGTGGTCTCTCTCTAGGTAATTACGGTCTCCCTGTAGGTAATTATGGTCACCCTTTAGGTAATTGTGGTCTCCCTGTAGGTAATTCTAGTCTCCCTCTATTTAATTGTGGTCTCCCCCTAGGTAATTGTGGTCTCCCTCTAGGTAATTGTGTTCTCCCTCTATGTAATTGTGGTCTCCCTCTAGGTAATTGTGGTCTCCCTCTAGGTAAATATGGTCTCCCTCTAGGTAACTGTGGTCTCCTTTTAGCTAATTATGGTCTCCTTCTAGGTAATTATGGTCTCCCTCTAGGTAATTATAATTGTGGTCTCCCTCAAAGTAATTGTGGTCTCCCTCTAGGTAATTGTGGTCTCCCTCTAGGTTATTGTGGTCTCCCTCTAGGTAATTTTGGTCTCCCTCTAGGTAATTGTGGTCTCCCTCTAGGTAATTGTGGTCTCCCTCTAGGTAATTGTGTTCTCCCTCTAGGTAATTGTGGTCTCCCTCTAAATAATTGTGGTCTCCCTCTAGGTAATTGTGGTCTCCTTCCAGGTGATTGTGGTCTCCCTCTAGGTAATTATGGTCTCCCTCTAAGTAATTATGGTCTCCCTCTAGGTAATTGTGTTCTCCCTTTAGGTAATTGTGGTCTCCGTCCAGGTAATTGTGGTCTCCTTCCAGGTGATTGTGGTCTCCCTCTAGGTAATTATGGTCTCCCTCTAAGTAATTATGGTCTCCCTCTAGTAATTGTGGTCTCTCTCTAGGTAATTGTGGTCTCCCTCTAGGTAATTATGGTCTCCCTCTAGGTAATTATGGTCTCCCTCTAGGTAATTGTGGTCTCCATCTAGGTAATTATTGTCTCCCTCTAGGTAATTGTGGTCTCCCTCTAGGTAATTGTGGTCTACCTCTAGGTAATTATGGTCTCCCTCTAGGTAATTATGGTCACCCTCTAGGTAATTGTGGTCACCCTCTAGGTAATTCTGGTCTCCCTCTAGGTAATTCTGATCTCCATCTAGGTAATTATGGTCTCCCTCTAGGTAATTTTGGTCTCCTTCTATGTAATTGTGGTCTCCCTCTAGGTAATTGTGGTCTCCCTCTAGGTAATTATGGTCTCCCTCTAGGTAATTGTGGTCTCCCTCTAGGTAATTATGGTCTCCCTCTAGGTCTTTATGGTCACCCTCTAGGTAATTATGGTCTCCATCTAGGTAATTATGGTCTCCCTCATGGTAATTGTGGTCTCCCTCTAGGTAATTATGGTCTCTATTTATGTTATTATGGTCTCTCTCTAGGTAGTTATTGTCTCCCTCTAGGTAATTGTGGTCTCCCTTTAGGTAATTATGGTCTCCCTCTAGGTAATTGTGGTCTCCCTCTAGGTAATTGTGGTCTACCTCTAGGTAATTGTGGTCTCCCTCTAGGTAATTGTGGTCTCCCTCTAGGTAATTGTGGTCTCCCTCTAGGTAATTATGGTCTCCCTCTAGGTAATTATGGTCTCCCTCTAGGTAGTTATTGTCTCCCTCTAGGTAATTGTGGTCTCCCTTTAGGTAATTATGGTCTCCCTCTAGGTAATTATGGTCTCCCTCTAGGTAATTCTGGTCTCCATCTAGGTAATTATAGTCACCCTCTAGGTAATTGTGGTCTCCCTCTAGGTAATTGTGGTCTACCTCTAGGTAATTATGGTCTCCCTCTAGGTAATTATGGTCTCCCTCTAGGTAATTGTGGTCTCCCTCTAGGTAATTGTTGTCTCCCTCTCTCCCTCTAGGTAATTATGATCTCCCTCTAGGTAATTATGGTCTCCCTCTAGGTAATTATGGTCTCCCTCTAGGTAATTATGGTCTCCCTCCAGGTAATTATGGTCTCCCTCTAGGTAATTTTGGTCTCCTTCTATGTAATTGTGGTCTCCCTCTAGGTAATTATGGTCTCCCTCTAGGTAATTATGGTCTCCCTCTAGGTAATTGTGGTCTCCCTCTAGGTAATTGTGGTCTCCCTCTAGGTAATTGTGGTCTCCCTCTAGGTAATTGTGGTCTCCCTCTAGGTAATTATGGTCTCCCTCTAGGTAATTATGGTCTCCCTCTAGGTAATTATGGTCTCCCTCTAGGTAATTATGGTCTCCCTCTAGGTAATTATGGTCTCCCTCTAGGTAATTGTGGTCTCCCTCTAGGTAATTGTGGTCTCCCTCTAGGTAATTATGGTCTCCCTCTAGGTAATTGTGGTCTCCCTCTAGGTAATTATGGTCTCCCTCTAGGTAATTATGGTCTCCCTCTAGGTAATTATGGTCTCCCTCTAGGTAATTATGGTCTCCCTCTAGGTAATTGTGGTCTCCCTCTAGGTAATTATGGTCTCCCTCTAGGTAATTATGGTCTCCCTCTAGGTAATTATGGTCTCCCTCTAGGTAATTATGGTCTCCCTCTAGGTAATTGTGGTCTCCCTCTAGGTAATTATGGTCTCCCTCTAGGTAATTATGGTCTCCCTCTAGGTAATTATGGTCTCCCTCTAGGTAATTGTGGTCTCCCTCTAGGTAATTATGGTCTCCCTCTAGGTAATTGTGGTCTCCCTCTAGGTAATTATGGTCTCCCTTTAGGTAATTGTGGTCTCCCTCCAGGTAATTATGGTCTCCCTCTAGGTAATTATGGTCTCCCTCTAGGTAATTATAGTCTCCCTCTAGGTAATTATGGTCTCCCTCTAGGTAATTATGGTCTCCCTCTAGGTAATTGTGGTCTCCCTCTAGGTAATTGTGGTCTCCCTCTAGGTAATTGTGGTCTCCCTCTAGGTTGTTGTGGTCTCCCTCTAGGTAATTTTGGTCTCCCTCTAGGTAATTTTGGTCTCCTATGTAATTGTGGTCTCCCTCTAGGTAATTATAGTCACCCTCTAGGTAATTGTGGTCTCCCTCTAGGTAATTGTGGTCTCCCTCTAGGTAATTATGGTCTCCCTCTAGGTAATTGTGGTCTCCCTCTAGGTAATTGTGGTCTCCTCTAGGTAATTGTGGTCTCCCTCTAGGTAATTGTGGTCTCCCTCTAGGTAATTATGGTCTCCCTCTAAGTAATTATGGTCTCCCTCTAGGTAATTGTGTTCTCCCTCTAGGTAATTGTGGTCTCCCTCTAGGTAATTTTGGTCTCCCTCTAGGTAATTGTGGTCTCCCTCTAGGTAATTTTGGTCTCCCTCTAGGTAATTGTGGTCTCCCTCTAGGTATTTTTGGTCTCCCTCCAGCTCATTGTGGTCTCCCTCAAAGTAATTGTGGTCTCCCTCTAGGTAATTATAATTATGGTCTCTCCTAAGGTAATTATGGTCTCCCCTAGGTAATTGTGGTCTCCCTCTAGGTAATTGTGGTCTCCCTCTAGGTTATTGTGGTTTCCCTCTAGGTAATTTTGGTCTCCCTCTAGGTAATTGTGGTCTCCCTCTAGGTAATTATGGTCTCTCCCCAAGTAATTATGGTTTCCCTCTAGGTAATTGTGGTCTCCCTCTAGGTAATTATGGTCTCCCTCTAGGTAATTGTGGTCTCCCTCTAGGTAATTGTGGTCTACCTCTAGGTAATTATGGTTTCCCTCTAGGTAATTATGGTCACCCTCTAGGTAATTGTGGTCTCCCTGTAGGTAATTGTGGTCTCCCTCTAGGTAATTGTGGTCTCCCTCTAGGTAATTGTGGTCTCCCTCTAGGTAATTGTGTTCTCCCTCTAGGTAATTGTGGTCTCCCTCAAGGTAATTATGGTCTCCCTCTAGGTAATTATGGTCACCCTCTAGGTAATTATGGTCTCCCTCTAGGTAATTGTGGTCTCCCTCTAGGTAATTTTGATCTCCCTCTAGGTAATTGTGGTCTCCCTCTAGGTAATTTTGGTCTCCCTCCAGCTCATTGTGGTCTCCCTCAAGGTGATTGTGGTCTCCCTCCAGGTAATTGTGGTCTCCCTCCAGGTAATTGTGGTCTCCCTCTAGGTAATTGTGGTCTCCCTCTAGGTAATTGTGGTCTCCCTCTAGGTAATTGTGGTCTCCCTCTAGGTAATTATGGTCTCCCTCCAGCTAATTGTGGTCTCCCTCTAGGTAATTGTGGTCTTCCTCTAGATAATTATGGTCACCCTCTAGGTAATTATGGTCTTCCTCTAGGTAATTCTGGTCTCCCTCCAGGTAATTATGGTCTCCCTCTAGGTAATTTAGGTCTCTCTCTAGGTAATTGTGGTCTCCCTCTAGGTAATTTTGGTCTTCCTCTAGGTAATTCTGGTCTCCCTCCAGGTAATTATGGTCTCCCTCTAGGTAATTATGGTCTCCCTCTAGGTAATTATAGTCTCCCTCTAGGTAATTATGGTCTCCCTCCAGCTAATTGTGGTCTCCCTCTAGGTAATTATGGTCTCCCTCTAGGTAATTATGGTCTCCCTCTAGGTAATTGTGGTCTCCCTCTAGGTAATTATGGTCTATCTTTCTGTTATTGTGGTCTCTCTCTAGGTAATTATTGTCTCCCTCTATGTAATTATGGTCTCCCTCTAGGTAATTGTGGTCTCCCTCTAGGTAATTGTGTTCTCCCTCTAGGTAAATATGGTCTCCCTCTAGGTAATTATGGTCTCTTCCCACGTAATTATGGTTTCCCTCTAGGTAATTGTGGTCTCCCTCTAGGTAATTGTGGTCTCCCTCTAGGTAATTATGGTCTCCCTCTAGGTAATTGTGGTCTCCCTCTAGGTAATTGTGGTCTCCCTCTAGGTAATTGTGGTCTCCCTCTAGGTAATTGTGGTCTCCCTCTAGGTAATTGTGGTCTCCGTCCCTCTAGGTAATTGTGGTCTCCCTCTAGGTAATTATGGTCTCCCTCTAGGTAATTGTGGTCTCCCTCTAGGTAATTATAGTCACCCTCTAGGTAATTGTGGTCTCCCTCTAGGTAATTGTGGTCTACCTCTAGGTAATTATGGTTTCCCTCTAGGTAATTATGGTCTCCCTCTAGGTAATTGTGGTCTCCCTCTAGGTAATTGTGGTCTCCCTCTAGGTAATTGTGGTCTCCCTCTAGGTAATTGTGGTCTCCCTCCAGGTAATTGTGGTCTCCCTCTAGGTAATTGTGGTCTCCCTCTAGGTAATTGTGGTCTCCCTCTAGGTAATTATGGTCTCCCTCTAGGTAATTGTGGTCTCCCTCTAGGTAATTGTGGTCTCCCTCTAGGTAATTGTGGTCTCCCTCTAGGTAATTGTGGTCTCCCTCTAGGTAATTTTGGTCTCCCTCTAGGTAATTGTGGTCTCCCTTTAGGTAATAATGGTATCTCCCTATGTAATTATGGTTTCCCTCTAAGTAATTGTGTTCTCCCTCTAGGTAATTGTGGTCTCCCTCTAGGTAATTGTGGTCTCCCTCTAGGTAATTATGGTCTCCCTCTAGGTAATTATGGTCTCCCTCTAGGTAATTGTGGTCTCCCTCCAGGTAATTATAGTCTCCCTCTAGGTAATTCTGGTCTCCCTCCAGGTAATTGTGGTCTCCCTCTAGGTAATTGTGGTCTCCCTCTAAATAATTGTGGTCTCCCTCTAGGTAATTGTGTTCTCCCTTTAGGTAATTGTGGTCTCCTTCCAGGTAATTGTGGTCTCCTTCCAGGTGATTGTGGTCTTCCTCTAGATAATTATGGTCACCCTCTAGGTAATTCTGGTCTTCCTCTAGGTAATTCTGCTCTCCCTCCAGGTAATTATGGTCTCCCTCTAGGTAATTCTGGTCTCCCTCTAGGTAATTTTGGTCTCCCTCTAGGTAATTGTGGTCTCCCTCTAGGTAATTATGGTCTCCCTCCATGTAATTATGGTCTCCCTCTAGGTAATTGTGGTCTCTCTCTAGGTAATTAAGATCTTCCTCTAGGTAATTATGGTCTCTCCCCAAGTAATTGTGGTCTCCCTCTAGGTAATTGTGGTCTCCCTCTAGGTAATTGTGGTCTCCCTCAAAGTAATTGTGGTCTCCCTCTAGGTAATTGTGGTCTGTAATTGTGGTCTCCCTCTAGGTAATTCTGATCTCCATCTAGGTAATTATGGTTTCCCTCTAGGTAATTATGGTCTCCCTCTAGGTAATTGTGGTCTCCCTCTAGCTAATTGTGGTCTCCCTCCAGGTAATTGTGGTCTTCCTCTAGGTAATTGTGGTCTCTCTCTAGTTAATTGTGGTCTCCCTCTAGGTAATTGTGGTCTCCCTCTAATTGTGGTCTCCCTCTAGCTAATTTTGGTCTCTCTCTAAGTAATTATGGTCTCCCTCTATGTTATTGTGGTCTCCCTCTAGGTAATTATGGTCTCCCTCTAGGAAATTGTGGCCTCCCTCTAGCTAATTGTGGTCTTCCTCAAAGTAATTGCAGTTTCCCTTTAGGTAATTTTGGTCTCCCTCTAGGTAATTGTGGTCTCCCTCTAGGTAATTATGGTCTCCCTCTAGGTAATTATGGTCTCCCTCCAGCTAATTGTGGTCTCCCTCTAGGTAATTATGGTCTCCCTCTAGGTCTTTATGGTCACCCTCTAGGTAATTATGGTCTCCATCTAGGTAATTGTGGTGTCCGTCTAGGTAATTTTGGTCAGTGCTATTTACGTGTTTCCATGGGAACCCCTAAGTAAAATGTTTCATTTCTTACTGAATTCTGCATATCTTATTTTCAGAAGGAAATAAAATGAATGTATCGCGGTCATAGAGGAATTTAACATTAACTTTTCTCAGAAAAAAAAGAATTTCTCTAGATTTGTATTCTTGTGTTATCTATGTCCTGTTGTTTGCATGTTATTTTCTCATGCTGATCTGAAGACAAGAAAGGGCCACAGCTTATTTTATGTTATCAACATTTCCCATGAATGAGGTAGCGACCACATATGTGAACATTTAAATACGTTAGCGATATTTTTCAGTGACTATTTATAGGTCTTTCTAAGATTTGATATGTTGATTCATGTTTCGTAATTTTGAAGCTGATGGTAAGAGGGAAAATGGTTGCTACATAATTTTTGTACTGGCTAAAACTCTCCTACACGTTATTCTTCCGGTCAACAGGTCGAACGCTAGCCTCATGTCGACATTTTAAAAAATTGTAACACGAGATTTGATTTTTTACAAAAGAAATCATTCCCTTAATTTTGACAGACAACAGAATAGGTCTTTTAGGGAGAATAACAAGATAACATCAAACTAAGATCTAACACCGTACTTTGGAGGATATTAAGATCTTCCTGGGATCTTTTAGTGAGGGTCTCTAGCTTTTTTATTTATTTGTATATATAACATTTAATATAGATAAAATTATTTCCGGTGTTTTAGTTGAGCTCGCGCAAATGGACTTAATTTTTAACTTAATTTGGTTGAAAGTTAATAAAAATTGATGTGAGGCGTGCGAGTAGAACGTAGATATTGCTGTGTATTGATATTAAATCTGACTCGTATTACTGGTCTGCCTGTCGTAAGTTTTACTCTGGATTTTCCTCCGTCGCCTCTTAAGTTGTTAAAATTCAGACCCTTAGCATCTTAGACGAGCTCTAGAAGGACGAAAAAGCTGTATGATGCAATTTAATTCATTATTTTGTTCTGCTATATCTAATTCGTAATGTGTGTCTTTTGTACAATACACTGCGCTCATTATTAGTAGCGTATTAGAGTTACTTCCCTTCATTGCAATTGTTATAGTTTGCAATGATACAAACACAAAGACGAAAATAGAACTGAAAAAATAAAAAGAGCTGTTTTATCAGAATTCTCTTGACTGTCTAATATAGTCGTTTTGATTTGTTTGGCAGGTAATGGATAGAACGGGATCACGTGCTACCATGTCAGATTGTCACATGGCATGAATGACGCCAGGTGTCATCAAAGAAACTATTCATACTCACGCTTGAAGGGAGATCACCATTTCATTTCTGATTAGGACGTGTGCTGATGACCTGGAAGTGACGGCACAAGGAGTAAGAAGATGTTACATGTTTACACCCACGTTTGCTCAGTAACGTAGTAATTTAACGCCATTTTGCTCATCTACCAAAGAAACTTCTGTGATATTCCACAGTAATTACTAGAGTAGAGTTGCCAGCTCCACCCGTCATACTTGTTGCGTGCCAGTTTGTCGACTGTGTCACGATATATTAGTCGCGTGTGTATGTCATTTGTGTGTGTCGCGTGTAAGTTGGTCGCATGTGAGGTTTTCGACTGTGTCACAGAACCTTTCGTTTGTAACTTTGCCTGCAGCGAAACATAACCTTCGTTCTATTTGTTTGTCAGTTGTGTACAGTATGTCTTCACTGAGTCAGTACTATATTTAACACAATAGAATAACTGACAAAACATCAAATGGAAATGTAAGCAAACCTAACAACAGAACTGATTGGTAATCTAGGTAGAATTTTGGAGAGTCCAATCATTCATTGTTAAATACTCTGAAAATAATGCCGCCTCAGATAGCCCGATAACATTATTTCAATGTGATCGCCATTTTTAAAAAAAAAACATCCAACCACTGTTTGGAAATTTGGAACAGAGCAAATTTGGCGTCGGGCGGAAATACACCATGGTGATTAATATATGAAATACAGTGTTTTATGAAAGGGTACCTAATTTCTTAATCGTACGTTAATGCAGGATTGCATCTACTGGAACCAGATAATTTCGTTTTTGAAATTTCTAGAGGTTCCAATGTGTTTTTAAAACACATTAAGAAATAACGAAAGTTGAATGTACTGGTTGTGTGAAATAAAAACAATATGTAAGTGAATTGTCCAACAAAATATACGTGTGTAACGATTCTTCAAACACTAAAATGTTTTATACAAATATCTTGTAAATCCCTCAACCGAAGGCTAACGAAGATGACTTGTAAATCGTGTTATTGGTGATATTTGGTTGCTTAACTGTTTTTTAATCCGACGTCACGACGAGATGTTCTATATTACACTCGGGCGAGATCTTACGTGTAGTATTGTCCAAAGTACAAGCCATTGTCAACCAAAATAAGTGTCATATACTCTGAAACGTTTTTAATTGGCCGATCCAATCAGAAATCGTTTGTGACGTCATAATATGGAAAATGGTGTTACGTCATGAATCGAAAATGCCACAACAAAATGGCTGCCTCCATTTGATTTTGTTCTCCACATTGTTGCTTTAAACCGGTCAAATAGAATTTTTCTGAATAATATGATAAACATTATCTTCATTTTTTAAAGTTTCATATCAGATTTTTAATTCGTCTCGGAGTTTTAATTTTTGCTCGCCATGCATAGTCGCTCCAATATTTATATATAGATATATTTAAGTCAAACCACTACTCTTGGAATTTAAAGGATTGCGTGCTAGATTGGTTTAGAAAAAGTAATATCATAATACTAACCTGAATCAGTATCATAATGGAAAGGTACCACTACGAATGAATTCCCCTAGGTAAATATCAGTTTTGTAGATTTTCATATTCTTAGTTATGTAAGTTGAAATCTATAGGTGTCGTGCATCTCTGCTGAGCTAAAACATCGTCATAATCATCAATATATATTTAGATAGATGAATATACTACTGTTGACAAAGTGGCCTTGGTACATCATTGTGTTGTTCACTCAGAATATATATATATATTAATTGTTATGACAATATCCATCATGTTCAGACTTAGCGGGATCAACAGTTTATATATAGATCATCAGTATCCGATATGCTCAGACTTAACGGAATCAACAGTTTATAAATAGATCATCTGTATCCGACATGTTCAGACTTAACGGAATCAACAGTTTATAAATAGATCATCGGTATCCGACATGCTAAGACTTAACGGAATCAACAGTTTATAAATAGACCATCGGTATCCGACATGCTAAGACTTAACGGAATCAACAGTTTATAAATAGATCATCGGTATCCGACATGCTAAGACTTAACGGAATCAACAGTTTATAAATAGATCATCGGTATCCGACATGCTAAGACTTAACGGAATCAACAGTTTATAAATAGATCATCGGTATCCGACATGCTAAGACTTAACGGAATCAACAGTTTATAAATAGATCATCGGTATCCGACATGCTAAGACTTAACGGAATCAACAGTTTATAAATAGATCATCGGTATCCGACATGCTAAGACTTAACGGAATCAACAGTTTATAAATAGACCATGCCGACATGCTAAGACTTAACGGAATCAACAGTTTATAAATAGATCATCTGTATCCGACATGTTCAGACTTAACGGAATCAACATTTTATAAATAGATCATCGGTATCCGACATGCTAAGACTTAACGGAATCAACAGTTTATAAATAGATCATCTGTATCCGACATGCTAAGACTTAACGGAATCAACAGTTTATAAATAGATCATCTGTATCCGACATGCTAAGACTTAACGGAATCAACAGTTTATAAATAGATCATCTGTATCCGACATGTTCAGACTTAACGGAATCAACAGTTTATAAATAGATCATCGGTATCCAACATGCTCAGACTTAACGGAATCAACAGTTTATTAATAGATCATCGGTATCCGACATGCTCAGACTTAACGGAATCAACAGTTTATAAATAGATCATCAGTATCCGACATGCTAAGACTTAACGGAATCAACAGTTTATAAATAGATCATCGGTATCCAACATGCTCAGACTTAACGGAATCAACAGTTTATTAATAGATCATCGGTATCCGACATGCTCAGACTTAACGGAATCAACAGTTTATAAATAGATCATCAGTATCCGACATGCTAAGACTTAACGGAATCAACAGTTTATAAATAGATCATCTGTATCCGACATGTTCAGACTTAACGGAATCAACAGTTTATAAATAGATCATCGGTATCCGACATGTTCAGACTTAACGGAATCAACAGTTTATAAATAGATCATCGGTACCCGACATGCTAAGTAAGACCAGGCTGATTCAGCATTTTATCTATAGATTATGATGATGTTTTACAGCACGTTGTATATTTCATTTTAAAATGATACTACTTATTTGATTTTATTCTGATAATTCTAAGCTTTGAACAGATTCGTGTTAAGTTTGAATGTACTTTAGTACAGGATCAGCGGCGAATGTCTTGCAGGATATTAATTATCAACAAGATTACATCCAGTAGGAACAGAAATATGTGTAACTAGATTTTAATGGTATGCTTCAATTTTACATTTTATTCTTAATTGTACATATTATATTCTAAATGAATCATTGTTTTTACCGTAATATGTTGTGAAGCTAGTGAACCAAATTTGTATACAGCAGTACGACTGAGTGACAATCACCTTTCTAGTTATACTTAGTACAACCCGAGTGAGGATAGATAGGTATTTGGTAATTTGTAGTTATCCAAAAATCACCAAACTGTTCGAGCTGTTTACGTTTCTCCGGCAGGATACATACTTACGTGTAGCCACGTCCGTTTGTTGAGCAATATTTCATTAAAATTGTTATAAATGTTTATAAATTGTTGATGATGATTGCCTTCTTGCCAAAGTACAGATCGTTTTTACACATCTTCTCTTCGTTGGTATTGTAACAAGACACGTCCAGAATGTAAGAAAGAAATATTTACTACACTTCTTCCAAAAATGTGTGCGCGGAATGAATGTATATGGTGGAACTTTGTTACTCCGAACACTTAACATTATAACACAACGGAACCTTGTTACTCCGGACATTTAACATTATAACACAACGGAACCTTGTTACTCCGGACATTTAACATTATAACACAACGGAACCTTGTTACTCCGGATACTTTGTTTTATGTTACCCTGGGACCTTGTTAATCCGGATACTTTGCTTTATAATACAACAGAATCTTGTTTGTGTGGAACCTTTGCTTTATAATACTGCGAAAAAGTGTTCGTCCTAACACTAACCTTTATTACACAATGCAATGGTGATAATCCGGACACTTTGCATGCTTTATATTACATCAGAACTTTGTTAGTCCGGACACTTTGCTTTCGGACGCATTTGGTTAAAGCACTATTTTTATTCTTACAATTCCGTTTGGTTAATTGGATATTGAAGTAATGTTTGTACGGGCAGAATATTGTTAATAGTATCACTTTGTGTTCATCTAAACATCTGGCTCAGCGAATTTAGTTTCACAAATGCAAAGGCTACTCCGATATTGTTTGAGTCATTATGATCAAAATCTGTCCCGCACAAAAGAGATCGTCCTCTAGCAGTCCGGAATAGACTATACAAGTCCGGATTTCAAAGCCATCTGACAGTCTACAGGCCGTCCAGAACGATTTTTGACCACAGGAATATTTTGTTGAGTATCTATATACCTCGGCAATTCAAATATCACAATAATAAGACATATTTAATTATTAGGTTATGAATTATTTGCCTGTCAATCTAAATTGTTTATGGGTTTAGAATCCTGTATATGAGATATTTGCCTGTTTACGCTGACGGGCTTTCTTTGTACTGCAATATACATATACTTTTATACAGATTTATTTGGCTCTCGATTTCTATGTTTGCAACGAATGATTTGTTATTTATAATGAAATATGCGTGCTGAATAAACATAATGTTAAATAACTATTTTCTTTGTTATTAATAGAAAGGTTTTCGTGTATATGGGAGGTGCTTACCTGACAAAGGTGTATGAGTTAGTACATGTGTAGCTTTTACCTGGGCGTCGGACGACGTTAACAAAACTCAGTGGCACTTTCATAACACCATGAACGCGTCTTTTCTTGAAATGTCAAAAGTATCGTTTCGATCGGGACACTTGAACGGATGATCAACATATGAATATAAGTATGGTGTCTGTGTGTTCCATCCGACACACTGATCCATTTCTCTAATTTCTAGTTCAACATTAAATGTACAAATTCACTAATAGTCTTATCTCATTAACCAAAAACTAGTTTAAATTCAAATTCTATATCAAATTTGAGTTTTATTTCTTATTCTTTTCAATTCTTCCAGGGTATAATCCTTAGTCCAAAGAGCTCTTTAAAGCAGAGCTCGTGGCAGATCGCTTGCGGCGGTTCCAAGGGCAAGCCATGTTGGAAAGCAGTCCCACACCTCTACAAACATATTATAAAATCCTATTTTATTGCTTAGGCATTTTATCAATAGATTCAAAATATTGATTAATTGTTTTCTTCCTAAAAGATAGCACGCGAATGGTCAAATATTTGAACGTATAAATTGATATAACTACAGAAGAAGGGAGATAACCAAATGTTACTTACGAGCACTGTCGGAAACAGTCGTTGGTATAAGTCAGCCCGTCCGTTCCACACACCGGTGAATACATTGGGCCACACTTATTCACACAATCACACGAACCAGAGGAACTTTTAGGGACTCCGCTACGTGGGAAACAACATGACAAAATTCCACGTGTTAAATTCTAAGAGGTATATTCATGTATCAATTTCATAAGAATAACTTAATGAATCACTGTTTCTAATTAGTGTGTCAAAAGAATGTTGGTAAACGCAATGTTAAATTAATGATGCATTGACTTTTATGTTTAAAATGTCTTTTTTCGAGGATTTGTAAAAGTTATATATACAAAGACAAAATAATGATTATCAAGAGAAAATGGATGGATAGACGACTGAAGGATCTTAATAAATAAAAAAAAAAGTTTGGATTCATGTGTAAATATACGTACGCGCATGCCCGGACACAATCATTGAGATACGTCTTTCCGTCTTGTCCACAGACAGGGGTCTCTGTAGGAGGACAGACACACTCGCACACTCCTTCATGTTGCTTTAGGATACTTCCGTCATAAATGGACCTATGGATAGTAACAGGTATATGTGACAGAATTCGTTATATGATAATTCCCCGTAGCCAGGGATACCACCGTCCAAAGTCCACATTTCAACAACCACTCTCGTATTTTGTAATAAAAGTACATTATTAAATAGTTACATGTCACAGAAATAACAAACTAGATCAATCAAAACGATGATCCCATTTCGTCACAATAATGACACAGTTAAATGAGGAATATTGTTCCTGTACTTCTGTACAGATCCTCCAGCTTAGAGACAATAAAATACTTGTTATAACAATGGCACCATGTCGTTACATACAAGGTAGTTTTCTTTCATTCAAATTCAAACAACACCAAATCATCACAGATATTCACAGATGTGCGCCATAGTGATTTCTGATCGGTCACTTTTTAAGTAGGAAGTACTTATTGATTCGGAAATATGATTAGAACTTTATTTTTCTTGAAGCATCGACCTTTTTATATTGTGGTGGACTTACTGACAATCTCTAAAGCAGTCGTTCTCGTAGGTTACGTTGTTGGTACCACAAACCGGGGTGTACATCCGAGGACAGTTACAGCGACAGAACCCGTCCGACACTTTCAGCATTCCTCTACACAAAAGTATCAAATCATTCAAATGTTTTACATAATTGTATTAATTTGAAGTCGTAAATATGAAAATATTTTTTTTATACAAAGTGAATAAGACCATGTGTTGCTGAAGGGTAAGTGTCGTGTTCTCAAAACGAACAAGTTGTTAACAAAACCACCTCTCGTATCAGCGAGCATCAATCACAAATGTACGCTAAAAGTCTACAAATACAAAATTTTCGAAATCATTCGTTTGGCTAGCATTACAAAAATCAATCCCGCCTATAATTTAAATACGAGCACGCGCAGTTGACTTGATTACTAACACAAAACAACCGACCGAAGCTGGAGGTACCCAAAGAATCGCCAAATCCCAGGTAAGCTTAGTTAAGGAATAAAAAAGAACAAGGAAGTGAGCTACAGAAAAGCTGAAGCAATACTGGTGAAGGAGGAAGGTAGCAAACGAAGGCGTCGGTTCAAAAGTCAACGAAGGGGATTTAAAGACATCATGTTAGAATTTATAAACACTTCCTCTCTACCACTAATAAGTCAATTTTCTCGTAGTGACGAAGTAGACATAATCCTCATTTTCACAAAATCAACTTTTATCAGCTACAGCGGGTTGCTTCTTTTCAAATATTACATATTTATAAGGGTCGAGTAGTTGTAGAATTCATTATCCCTGCGAAATTAATATAACATCGTCTACACCTCGTCAAAATAAGGAAATTAACATTTTAACCATGTTCCTCCTCAGTATCATAAAATTCCTGTTGAATCCTTGATAATCATGACCCCATTACCTGTAGAACCTTGACCACTTACAATTACGCCCACTGTCTCTAGTACAACTATTGCAATGTCTACTTTAACCCCGTGAGATCACGACAGCTACTGGACAACTGTACAAGATCCTCCCACAGGGATTGCAATCCATACTTCAATTCTGAATTATTAATACAGTATGACGTCATCAAAACCAATTAATGATAACACCAGTAAAAGTGATTTCTGGACTTCATTTCCGCAGGTACATAGCTAAAGGACGAAATCAATGACAGTCAACCCGAGAGAAATTAATCTTCAATACAGTGATGTAACAAACTACAGAGAAAAAAATCAACTACGACCAGGCCTCGCTTGCTCAGGGGTTGGTTACAGTCTACCATTCGTTAGAAAAAAAATCAAATTGTTGCTACTGAAAAATACCCAAAGAGTGTTAAAGGCAATATTAATACTCTTAACAAACCTATATGGCCTTTCTTAATAAAATTACAGGTATGAAATAAAAAAAGAACGTTTTTGTTTAATTCGTTTATGAAAAAATTCACAAACCACTGGTTATCTCTAATTAGGATTTGAACAACCAAGGTAAGGGGTTAGACAATGTAAGTCATTATAAAAGGCGAATATCATTTATGACAAAGTTGGCGGGTTTACCGATTAGGAAATGTTTGGGACACTTAATTGATGACGGAACGTAATTTCAAAGATACGTGAAATGATGGACAGGTACGTCCAGTAGGCCACGTCCTTACTTCACCAACTGAACAATGTGATCCCGTTTTATGTCTTGGAAAAGATCGTTCTGATTTTAGCAGTCTGTCATATTAACTGCTGTCACCTGTGATTTTCCTTAGGCCATAACTAGGACGTCACATCAACGATGTAAAACATAACAACACATATAAGAATGCTAGACGGGTAAGGGAAAATTTACCACCTTCCCCATCTTCACACCTGTGGTTAGCCTTGCGTTAGGCTGCCCTGTGTACAAAGAAAAGGCACATGTAAGCTTCTTTAAATGCTACTCTAGGATTGAAACGGTCGGATTCCCAATCCAGCAGGCCGCGAGCAAATTAAACCTGGAATATTAAAGGGCTCTTAAGGCCTATCGACATCATTACTGACGACAGTTAATATGACAGACTGCTAAAAGCTATTTTAAACCGCATGTTTGCAAAAATCGCCAAGATACCCGTTAGAGCTCCCTACCCGTTTTTCAGGAAGCTGAGAAACGCATCAGTCTGCGATGTCGTGATGGTGTCCGTGAGAAAGAAACATTATCCTTATTACTCTGAATTTTAAATGAAATGCGTCGTACCTCCTGTATTTTGTTCAGTATTTTAGCCGCGAGCCACTAGAAAAGGGCCACGACTCAAAATGAACCTGGTCATTCACAGAGAGATAAACCCGACAAACAAACAAATTATTGCAAAAGAAAAATACTTTTATCGTAAAATTATCAAAATGAAACATGAAGGGCAGAGAGTCAATCCACAATAGAATGTAATACCAGTCATGGAGACACAGACAATGTCAATACACAATAGAATGTAACATCAGTCATGGAGACAGAGACAATGTCAATACACAATAGAATGTAACACCAGTCATGGAGACAGGGACAATGTCAATACACTATAGAATGTAACACCAGTCATGGATACAGAGACAATGTCATTACACAATAGAATGTAACACCAGTCATGGAGACAGAGACAATGTCAATACACAATAGAATGTAACACCAGTCATGGAGACAGAGACAATGTCAATACACAATAGAATGTAACACCAGTCATGGAGACAGAGACAATGTCAATACACAATAGAATGTAACACCAGTCATGGAGACAGAGACAATGTCAATACACAATAGAATGTAACACCAGTCATGGAGACAGGGACAATGTCAATACACTATAGAATGTAACACCAGTCATGGATACAGAAATAATGTCATTACACAATAGAATGTAACACCAGTCATGGAGACAGAGACAATGTCAATACACAATAGAATGTAACACCAGTCATGGAGACAGAGACAATGTCAATACACAATAGAATGTAACACCAGTCATGGAGACAGAGACAATGTCAATACACAGTAGAATGTAACATCAGTCATGGAGACAGAGACAATGTCAATACACAGTAGAATGTAACATCAGTCATGGAGACAGGGACAATCTCTAACATCATTATGTGACGTGGATGGCTTGCAGTACTTACGAACATAACATGATGCACGTGTTCGGGTAGTTGAGACCGTCCATTCCGCATACAGGCGAGAATTCCTCCCGACATGCGCACGGTTGTTCTGAAAAATAAGAAGTGTAAAGTTAATACTGTAAAGCTACAAATAATGTCATCAGATGCCCCATGAGTTAAGTGATGATTAGCTATCTTATAACAAGTCCCAACTTGTTAACCTTCAGTGGACCACATCTTCACCTATGATATATATAATTCAATTGTGACGTTATACGATGTCATTTTGAATTACAAATGACGTGTTATCTGGATATATGACAGTTCTTACCTCCATTAGAGGTCAGTCGCGATCTGCGGAAACAGTAGACCGCTGGGAATGGTCGTCCTAACAGAAGAAAGTACTTATCTCCGTCAGAGCGGTCAGTCGCCAGATTGCCTGAATGGACGGTTGTACTTATCTCCGTCAGAGCGGTCAGTCGCCAGATTGCCTGAATGGACGGTTGTACTCACGTCCGTTGCAAGGGACTCAGGAGGCCGCAAGGGCAAGTTGTTTGGGCTAATAACTTACCTCCGTTGTAAGGGTCAGCCACACATCTTGCAACCTTGGGACACAGGAGGCCGTTAGGACAGGTTGTTTGAACAGCCTCACAACGGAAACCTTGGGGGCACGTTGTGAACTAGAAATAGGTGTAAATGTTTAATATTATATCCAGTGTAACATTGTGGACACAAACGATATACTATGACTGGCACAATATGGTAATTTTCTGGTAAGGTCAGCCCGTGAGTGTTTCAGGGTCACATTTACAATTGATTTATTGACATTTTTGTTTGCTGTTGGTCAAGCAACAGCTTATCATTTTTAAGTTACAAATACTGACGATGGCTAGTTTGCTGGCTGTCCGTGTTTTAGAGTGTTAATAAAAAGGTATGGTATGTGATATATATGTATCTAGGGTTATTACCTACCAAACACGGATCTGGAGCACATTGGCAACGAGGACATCCGAACGGAAGGTATCCGAACGTACAGTTTTTCTCTAGGCATGTAAACATACACGGATCAGCATCTGAAACACAACAAATGTCATCAAGTACACGAATGTGTTTCTTGCATCTCATTTCATTACTTAATTTATGCATAATAGAAGAGACTTTACAATGTTGTTTGTGTGTATCACAAAACGCCGATAGATGGCGCCGTCATTGTAACATGGCCCGGATGTACTGCCCTTCCTTACATTCACTCATTTTCAATCGTAGCATTATCATGATTGGTGTTGGTTTGTTAAGGAGGGACAACTCTTGATCAGTATAAATCAACTTACCTGTTTGTGTTACCAAAAGTGACGTTACCAAGAAAATGGCCAACGGGAGCAGTCTGCACTTTTCAAATTGACCTCTGTAAATAAATGCATGTAAATGCAAATTAAATGCGAAAAGATTGGTTATGCAGATAGAAGATGACATGATGATGCTAAAGAGGAAAAGAAAAAAGGAGGGAATGTAAGCTCAAAGTCAACTGCTTGACTTTTGGCAAAGTATCCCTACAGTCTTATACTGAAAACAGAGTACAAAGAAAATTTAGTTATTCTCAGAAATGAATGAATGAGTTTAACTGTATTTTTCCTCTAATGCTAAATCATCCCTAAGTAAAGTATATGCGGGATACTCACTCCATGTTGGTAACAGACTAGGTTTCAGCGAGCAGACGGACAGGTAACCAACTGATGGGCATTTATTACACTTGTTTATATACGTGATAAATTACCAACATCTGTCGTTTTGTGTCCTGGCCGGAGGGCTGGTCAGCATCCATTACCCAGGTTCAATTGTAGATAAAATTTCGATCGGCATTGTTTGACGAAAATGTCAAATAGATTACCGACAGTAATGTACTGATAAATTAAAATCGAGGAAACGAAGGTTGACAACATCTGACACGCATGATGTGGTATTAGTACATAACCGTTGCTTGTGTTATACAAGTATTCGTTTGTTGTCAAAAATCGCCATTTTACTTTTCCTATTCCAAAACATGTTATCGATAAACAGAAATGATTTCATTACCATTTTTGTCTTCCCATTGTATTGTACAGGTATATGAAGACAATCATGTTGTCGTTTTCTGTAAGTTTTGATTCCATGTGACGAACACGTGATTATATACACTCCGGCGGACATGTTGAAGGACAGTGCTGATTGATCATTTAAGCATTAAAACATTGTTGATAGTCCGGATTCTTGTGACAATTTACCAGGGTTGTCCCGCAGATATAGAAAGGTCATACAAGTAAACCGAACAAGAATAGTAACTAATTTTATTTAAACTGCTGACCTTTCCTAGCACTTATCGATTTTCATCAACAGCCTAAAACAAGAGTGTCAGAACCTTTTGCACTGTTCCATCCGGGCCTGTAAGTGTGATCACAAACCAGTTATATAAACTATTTAGTAATAGTATCAAAAGAATATAATTACCGAAATAGCGGAATTGGACTGTAACCAGAGAAAATATCATCTAACACATATAAAAAGTAAAAGTCATCCCGCGCTGATTAAAATCTTCAGTAATGAGTGGTTGATTTTATACTCGTCTAAATGACTGATTTCACTGATTGATAGTCTAATAGGCTTATGTCCTTGTTAAATGTGGTTCTGAAGGGAAATTATAAACAAAAGTGTTCTCTTGGTACCAGAATATTTGCAAAGTCAGATATTTAATTCCACATTTATGTATATTTTGCAAAGGATTTTAGTTCGAATGTTAAACTGTTCTTTAAATGAATGATATGAAATAAGTCGTTACTTATCGTATTCAAGTAAAAACAGATACAGTGTGCAAAAAAAACCAACTCGTTCCTGTAGGGGGATGGTAACTCTATTCGGTCGTCCAACCCTTCATCTCTTATTAAATGTTTTTTTCTACAAATGGATGCTAGGACTTTTATCCACTGGAGTACTGTTTCCTGTTTAAAGACCATAGGATTTTCGTTGATAGCACATACAGGAAGGGAGGAAACTCAAATGGTCCATTCTCTAGTTTTTAAAGAGCTAAACTTAAACGCCTGCGATGCCGAGAGTTGAGCTTACTTAGATAAATGAAGCTATGAGCTTTGCCATAGTCTAATTATAGAATTCAATGATATGATAACGTCACCATTTGTCGGAAAGTAAACAATGCCTTTCATAACCTTGATGGAGAAAAACATCCTTTTTATGTGATTGTAGCGTATTATATAATTAAAAAAGGTTGAAACAAGGAACACCTAACATTTCTTAATCAAATCAACGTTCCTCCTCACTAAGACACGTGCTGTTGTTTTGTCTATGTAAATCATCAACATGTTGTTTAGTAGTCAGTAACATTCGTATTTATTATCGTTTTCATAAATGTCTGTAATGTAAATAGCGTGTTTGATACGATAAGACTCTCGTTTATTTTCTGTATGGATATGCTTACACATATAAGAGTATATGACTCGGCAATAAAGTGTTTTACCGTTATATACACGGTATTTACGTTGGCGATGTTCAACTGAAGGCATAACTTGCGTGTTTGTCACACCGTATGTAGTACGTGCTTTTCATTTCTCGTTATCAACTTTGTGTCAGTACTTGCGATTGGCTCACCAGGGACATGTAGATATCTAGTTTTTGATATATAGAATGTTGTTAAAGTGAACGGTTTACAATAGGGTAGACATGTATGAAAGTATTCATCACTAGCACCTTACCAACAAATAATCACAAACAATGTCCGTCGGATGGGACTTAAAATGGTGGCCCGTGTGGAAATGTTCAACTAGCACATTAAAGACCCTTCTGAGATTCTTCGAGAAAAGGAAGACGTGGTAACGCCGGCCCAGATGTTAGTATTAGCTTGGCATTAAAGACAATTAAGATGTTCATAAGAAATTCATGAAAAAGTAGAATCCTCAACCGGCCATCGTGCCGAGTCAGATTTAGGTAAGGATTGTATTAGTCAAAGGGGTCATCGTCAAAATTATACTTCAACAACAGGTCTGAGAGAAGAAACGACCCCTCTCTACCTCATCTCTCATCTCCCACTATCTTCCACCAGTTATCATTACTATCCTATCTTTTCTCGTCCCCTGTCTACCTCATATCTATATCCTACTCTCCCATCACTTCATGGGCTGCACTGATGTGAACTAATGACTGCAGATTTGTTTTCAGAAACCTTGTAACCTCTGTCGTGAGAACTTCGAAATTTTCAAAATCTATAGATTCCTCTGGGACTTTGTCTGAAGATTTAATCACTTGATGTATGAAAATAACCACAGGTTAAATATATTAAAAACTAAAATGTCAATTTATGTTTCTGCAAATTCTTCAATGAAAAACCTAATGGCCATTTAAATACAATATCGACGTGGGGTGGTTCAATATCACAGCGATGTGGATCATGGATAGTGATCTGTCTGGGTTAGCTCCCAAATTAAGTTTATTTTAATTTCGTATTTCATTGTAAAAGTGGAATCAGCTAAAACTGCAGAGTAGATTAGCATTTTAGATGTAATTGAGTCTGTCGTATTCATTGAGTGGGGGATACGCATCTCTTGTGTTAGACTGGAATAAAGCATTAATCTCCATGATACGTGTATATTACTGGTGATAAGTTCGGCTGGCCTTGGAATGTCATGCCTCTACGACTAACCTTTTACAATAAGTCTTGTGCTGCTGTGAATCCGGCGTAGGTGGTTGAGGTAAGTTAAGCATGAAATGTCCATTCTCTTTATTGGTTTACTTAACAATTAAAATCATGCGCTTGGCGGAAGTTGTAAAATCCTCTCCGATAAGTCAGTCATAGAAATGAAATCGACATTGGCTAGAACGAATCCATCAACCGTAACAACGGAACTTTTGACGTTAATGTAGACAAATAGGAACCTTTTGTCAACTTCGAGCAGTGCTGTTTATGTGGTGGCAATCATGAGTGAATCAATCCGTTTTTCATACCTCCGAAATCCATTAAATATGCCGTTTGCGTCAGTTCTATGCTATGTTTCAACAATTTGTTTTTTACGTTGTCTACACTCTGATGGGATAGTCTGGAAATCCTACGGATTTTGTGTAAGAGGGAGCACGGAGTAAGCTTACAGTTCCTGAACTCCAACATTACAGTCTTCATAAAAACGGCTATTGTCATGTTTAAGTTGATGAAATTGCATGTGTATTTTTGACTAAGCATGAGGGTGGGTGGGGTGGTTTGTGTGTGAGAAAGAAAAACATCAGACATAATTACAGTATATCGCCATATTAACATTAAAGGTTGAAATCTTCACTGTTTCAAAGTAAGGATATTTTGTTACTACTGTAATAATAAAAAGCATCAATTGTTACGATATTGAATTTCGTGGCTCCTTTTCTGTTAAGATATCATTTGATCATGATAATGTGTTATGTCTTCATAAGCTACACTCAATTCAAAAATAGTTGGTAGAATACTTGGATGAGAAATGTGTTAATGAGGTGACATGTGAGCTACTGTGAATCCCTTCCTGATAAAGAGATCTGAATGGTTCGTTTCACCAGCTTTGAGACCATGGTTGTTGGACAATGAACGACTAACTGACCAACCTCCCAAGGGAAAACGTCCCGGTAACTGTATGACGGTATAACCATAAATACAACTTAGTATTAAAAGTACATTCTTAATATATCCTCGTGACCATTAATGAAGAGTACACACGGTGAAGGTCATCTTATAGACATGGATGTGATTCAATACTCAGACATACAAACATTAATTAATATTAAGTTAACATCACTTCAAAAAGCTATGATTTTGCTTATCACTTGACTAATGAAGATATTCGACAACTCTCACATACTGACAACCAGGTTCTAAAACCTAGCTTTAGTGACGTAACATTACAAACAGAAGTCTGTGACGATATGATGTTCTCAGGTGGCTGCGACAGCACATCGGAAATTTAATTTGATTGGTTAAACCATCAAATCTCCCTGCGGGGAAATACAAAATAGAAACTACGTGAAATATGACATTTTCAGGTAAATAAAACATTTATTTTACTGTGCAACCAGGACAATACATGCTTAGTAATTGGTAATGAAGGACTTCGTGTTTGAAACTCTTGCGTTGAAAATGCACTTGTCTCACATCTGCATGGATACGTCACACTGTTTATCTAATGTTTTCACAACCAGAATCACGATAATTTAAATCAATTTTAAAAACCGAACAAAAAAATCAAGTAAACCTCATAAAATCGTAGATCATACTTTTACAGATAAAGTAAACTCTCTATATACACTTGTACAGCATGTTTTTCCGTTCCCTGATCCCTGTTTCACGAGTCTTAACCTAAAAAATTTCTTTAACTTAAAATCGCCCAGAGGAAAACATTACATAAGTTAAGGAAATTTACATAAATTTTAGCTTTATCTTAACTCATGTAATGTTCTCCATGGTAGTTAAGATTTTCTTAAGTTAAGGAAAATTAATGAAAGTGGGTCCTGTTGTTATCGGATACAACATGCTAAAATGTCGCATACTACTGAGAGTAATTTGTGTATAGAGTTTTGCCCACGGACATAACACAGCAGCTCAAGACGATCCGTGATCTTCGCTTCATGAGAAAAACACCAGGTTTATTACACTTTTGTCAATGAAATAAAAGAATGATAAATTTTAAAAAAATGTGTCAAACATAAAAGACTGTCTTCCTCGAAGTCAGATAGTTTGACGTTCTGTTTGACTTGTACAATTTTTCTTTCCTACAAAAATGTAAGAAAGGAAAAATATATGTTTTCATGTTAAATATCAAACGTGTATATATTTCACGAGTAAAACAGAATACATTTTCAAACTCGTAAAATGTATGCATATTAAACGGGAACTGTTAAATATCCATTTTATGTTAAATGTCTAATTGTTATACAGCCCGTGGGTGGGTGTGATTGAATGAATGGTTCTCGCCACTGTGTTACTGTATGGTAATATTGATAATATCATCGGAATGACAGATGGAGTTAAATATAGGCCTTGGTACTAGGGATTGTTAGATCGCATAGATAATAAATACATTATTTAGAACAGTCACGTTCCAGGGTAACCGGTACACGCTCATATCGCTGGTGTTACATGGCAAAAATTATTACAAAGGTTTCGAAATAAGGTGCTTTCGCACCCGCTCTTTTCGTCAACTACTTGAAAAATACAGCTTGTATTTTATTTTGACTTAAGTTGAGCTTTAGAAAATAACTTTTCGAAATTTTGTGATCATATACTCGTTGTTTGACTATTTACCTGTTAACACGTGCTTAGGACATAAAGTTATTCAAAACAATACAATTCCTCTTTTATAACCGTAGTGTAATTTCAAGGCAAATTAAGAACAGATTCAAATAACAACCTTTGATATTATTATAGGGATATATTAAGATAATACTTTAGTGAACCAGCGATCCTTTATCTTCTAAGCATAAAGGTACATTATTTCTGATCAAGATATGCTATACTGCAGACAAAACAATACATTTGAGTATGAACTTGTTGAGCAACACTGAGTACACAATATGATCACTTAATTGATATACTCTATAATTTATAGACTTATTATATTTTTCCACGGAAAACATCTTCAGGTCACAGTAGACAACTACTTTAGCAGTCTGTCCCTGTGCGATGCGATCATCTATTTGAACAAGACATATTTCACATCCACAGTTCCGGATGCATTTGCGCGTGTCAATGGCTCTTGTCAGACAGTACGGGGCTAGCTCCTTATTCAACACTTATATATGTAGATAAATTTTTGAAAAAAATGTAAATGCATTTCCGTTACAGAATTCAAAACACATGCATATCATTTGTTTTGGACAATGTATATCAACTCCAGCGACAAAGAGTTGTTTGTGATTTTAATCTTATTTTAGGAAAGGTATGATCAAGTCCTTCAGATGTACAACGGTCCTTACCAACTCCACGGTTGTGACACAGAGTAGGTCATCTATGGCACTGAAATACGGAGACAAGAGAGAAAACATCGCTATGCTATTTCTCCGTTAGGTTAGCCGGATTCTCGACCATACTCCTATACATTTTGTGAGAGTGCGTAATGATGGATGATGGTGTAAGAGGCAGGATGAGGGTGTGAGGGTGTGTTATGACGATGATGGAGGTGGTGTGTGCGAGTGTATGTTGTGGTGTGGCATAAAATTTACTTCGTAATTATTCCCTGTATACATATTCTTAGGTCCGTGTGATTGAATAAAATACTAATCTGAAGACACTACAAATCACATCTAAATCTTTATCAATTGAATAGCAATAATATCAAATCACCAGTCTTTGATTCAGAGGTGTTTCGTTGCCTTTGTGGTGTGGTATATTCTAGTATTGAGATGGCGTCAAATACTTGTGATATCCATGACATCATGGTAAAACCTTGGCAATTCCCTGCTACAATCTTAGGATCCCCGACATTAGGTCCCTGGAATTATGGAAGAAGATTTCTGTCAACCACCTGCTCGGAGTTGTTGGTATATATTTGTTACCAATATGCTACCACGTAAATTACATGTTGTAAGAAACGATTTTTTCGTCGCAACTTTGAACAAGATAGCTCCAATTAATATTGAATAAGAACCAAGTTATATCATTACCTCCACGTCAAACTAGATATGTCGGCGTTCAGTTATTTGTAAAGAGATGGTTGGTGCCGAAAATGAGTAATTTTCACTTCTGTGTGAAGAGTTTATATCAGCCACTCCACGACGGGTCGAACGGAGCCATTTCGAGTAAAATGGGAAATAATATTTTTTGTAGCGATAAACTCATTGTTATAATCATACACACGTTAGTTCATTCATTAACTAAATAAGCACACGCTTTTTGAACAAGAAGGGGAGCGCCACGGGAACTTTTCTAACCCACATCGATATATATGCATTATAGTGAAAGGGGCTATAACTCCCGAAAAGGGAATATTGCACATATTTTTTTATAAATAAATGTTTGATATTCTCAGGGCTAGATAAAATAGTTATGACATACAACAATCGGAGAGTGCTAGTTTCTGTGTAACAACCATGAGTCCCAACTGGGACGGGAATGAACCAAACACAAAAACAAACAAATATCAATGCATCCTATTTCAGACGTTGCTTTACAACGAACACTCTCACAATCAAACATAAGTTAAAAAATCGCTGAAATTATATAAAGTAGTGAAATGTTTACATGACATATTTAATTTACCACTTTTAGACAATTAATTTTTCGTTTTTAACGGATTTATCGTAAGCTAATAAGCCTATTTGGCCTCTAATATGTATTTTATACTATATTTTAAATGTTGAGACCGTGGTATTGTTCTGAATTGACTCGAGTGAAAGACATCAGAACATGTTCCAATAAAAGGAACGGTATGGGGATGCAGGGTCCTAACCCATAATATGTATGGTTTACTTATCTATAAAATGTCTATTTGTATCCTTAATGCCTTATATAACCTGACATCTGTTCCGCCGCCAAAACGTCTTCTCGTCATTGACATTGAACTGAGGTGTCTTTTTAGGGCGAAATTGGTATACCCATCAGACGGGCGGTAAGTAAGTAAGTAGTGCACGAGCTTTTTTATCACTTCTGGTTTCCACTCCAAAGCTGTCAGGCACTCTGTGAACAGTTCTCCTTATAAATAAAGTCCTTTAAATAAAGACACACACACTGAATTCATGAAACTTTCCATAGTACGGTGGGTTTTTTTTTCTTTTATAAATAAGCATTGCAAAGTGTGTTTTATTTTTATTCTGAGGGGATGGGTTAACAATGAGTAGTTATATTTGTTCAAAGGGAGAGACGTAACCGTGGTTTGTGTTGATTAAGTAAAATCAAGTAGCTGACAGACATCCCGCTTCACTCTTCATCATCAAATGCCATCGGAAGAGTTGATTCCACGCGGAAACATATCTAAATCAGACAGGGAGCACTTTTCATCCGTATTTAACACTGTGTTGATAAACGTATTTCAAATTAATGGTAACGCACTCACCAACTAGACGCCCCCGTTTCGATTCCCCGAACGGACCTGAAAAGGTAAAGATCACCTGCTCGACCACGCGGGTTTTCCTCAGGTACTGCGGTTTCCTTCAACAGTAAGACTATGTTTTAGAGTTAAAACCTCGGACTTTCTGGTATTCCAGATATGCAAAATCGCTCAATGGTAAAACCTTGGACTTTTTTTTGTTTTTTTTTTGTTAATCTCTCAGAGCTAAAACCTTGGACTTGTTAATCTCTCAGAGCTAAAACCTTGGACTTGTTAGTCTCTCAGAGCTAAAACCTTGGACTTGTTAGTCTCTCAGAGTTAAAATCTTGGACTTGTTAATCTCTCAGAGCTAAAACCTTGGACTTGTTGGTCTCTCAGAGCTAAAACCTTGGACTTGTTAATCTCTCAGAGCTAAAACCTTGGACTTGTTAGTCTCTCAGAGCTAAAACCTTGGACTTGTTAGTCTCTCAGAGCTAAAACCTTGGACTTGTTAGTCTCTCAGAGTTAAAACCTTGGACTTGTTAATCTCTCAGAGCTAAAACCTTGGACTTGTTAGTCACTCAGAGCTAAAACCTTGGACTTGTTAGTCTCTCAGAGCTAAAACCTTGGACTTGTTGGTCTCTCAGAGCTAAAACCTTGGACTTGTTGGTCTCTCAGAGCTAAAACCTTGGACTTGTTAATCTCTCAGAGCTAAAACCTTGGACTTGTTGGTCTCTCAGAGCTAAAACCTTGGACTTGTTAATCTCTCAGAGCTAAAACCTTGGACTTGTTGGTCTCTCAGAGTTAAAACCTTGGACTTGTTAATTTCTCAGAACTAAAACCTCGGACATATCGGTTTTCTTCTTCCTAAGTTTAAATCTTGGACTAGTGGTCTCCATGAGATAAAACCAATTTGTTTCCTGAACCTTGGACTCGTTGGCCTCCCTATGTTAAAGGCATGGAACTGTTGGCATTGTAGCCCTAATTGTTTGAAGTTGTTGACTTTCCAAATCAACGTCATATCGTTTGATGTTTGCAGTGATATATAGAAATTAGATATGTTTTCCCTTTGATGGGAAAATTAGATGGTAACCATAATATGATATCAACCATTTAATATTAACTTGATAATAATTAATGTTTAAGACAGTATACATGTTAGGTATAGGATAGCAAAACCTATAACAGGTCATGAGTTGTTGTAGCATATGTCAATCAACAAGCTATTGGGCTGTAATACATGTTAAGAGCATGCGCACCAGGTGTAATCTCTGGGATCGTACTAACGAGGGCTCCATATTCCCACTGAGGATAAAAGCGAGGGTGAAATTGCAATGTCATGTATGTATTAAAATGTCATCTACTCTCGTCCATTAATTATGTCAATCTTCATTCTGGTATCGCGAAAAGTTCCATACCTGGCAACTCCTGTCTGGGAGAACCATTTCTACAACCAGTGTTTACAAGGAAATAAGGGTTCACCGTAGAGATCTTTGAGTTAATACGTGCGAGTGCCAGACTGATTTACTTAATATCACAGTCGAGTGGTTTGTTTTAGGTAGAGATACATAGATCAACTTCGTTTTAGGAGTTGTCACATATAGAAACAGCCATGATCGCATTTCAAACGAACACACGGAACAGTTTATTCAGGTGCGTGTTTCTATTTCCGACGTTTTGGGAGCTAACGACAGGTAAGAATATATTTCTTTTCGTCTGTTTAATTGAAATAGATATGATTGAACTAAAAGCCAAGGACTAGACTGCTAATTTTGGATTAAAAACAATACTTGAGCTGTTGAAGGCATTGAATGTTCAGACGGTATTAACAGAATTAGGAAGTGTTTTACATCTTTTATAATATGTACTCCTCTCACTGAAGTGTTAGAGTGAAAAAAATTACAGACTAGTTAGACAATTTGCGATATTCCTCAATTTACAGAGAAAAAGAAATACTGAGCATAGCTTTTGTCCAAAGATAGAAGAGCTGTTGTATTTTTGTTTTATAATTATGTACATTTACAGTTTTCAAAGTATGAAAATAATCACCAGTGAAAGGAAACTCAATGCTTTTTTCATGAGGTAAGTTTCGATCAATTTTTGACCCGGAAATACATTTCTTCAGTCAGTCTTTTTAAAACTGTCTTCGTAGATTTAATTAAGGCGACTAGTTAAGCAAAATTGTATTCGTGAATGTCCGATAAATATTTCAATCATTTACTTTTACGATTTGTGACAGGGAAATAAATGGTTCTTAGAAATAAATTTCTAAAATAAAATATCATATTCTCATTACATCGTCTACATCATGGAAAAGTTTCTACACAGTTATCCGCGTCACTATCACTATTTACTGCTAGTTATGAGACCTTTCAAAGTAACCCAATACCTCTGGGTACATTAAAGGGTTCTACACTTGATAACAACACTAACAGATCGTGTGGTTACTTTTCCTGAAAATCCTATCAGAAAAGTTTTGGCGAAGAGATACTTGATTGTTCTGATAACAGGAAGTTTATTCTGCTAGATACTACAGTGGTTCCGTCTTTGAAAATCACACGTTCTACATATTGAAAATCGCAGCCTTAATTTGTGTAAGGTGTACGGTGTAACGGAAAGGATTAGCTCTGTAGATTATAACAACTGCAATATTTTATCCTACGTTACCATAGAGGCCACCAATTCTGTTCAACGGTGTTTTTATCTTTTAACTTTTAATTCCCGAAATACAAATAAAATTGAACATTCTACACCTGCTGTTTATAGTATGGTCAGATATTAGCCAACACTTTGTCTCGGACCAATTAATTTCGGACATGAAATATCTAAATCATTAATGAATCCATTTATTATCACCAATCTATAATCAACACAACAGGGCACGCGACAATAATTACGAAGTAATATTTAATTACACACCATTCGTTTAGTATGAGAGAACCGAGTCGTGCTTTATTCTTGAAAAACCTCGAAAACATGTCTTTATTGTTACAGTGACACGTGTATGATGTGTCGTTACAATATTTTTACGTTTGTATAATTCTCATTAGAGACTCAAGTATCAGTAATGTATATATCTGTTATAGCTTCGGGGAGTTTCAGGCAATGAAATCCAATCAGGAAGATTTTGGCCTCAGGTCAGTTACACACCATTCTTGGTCCTCAGTTAGAGGTTACGATCAGGGACTCTAGGGAACCATTACATCATGGAAGCCTTACAGGGTGACCTTGATTTATGTAGCAACCAGTAAATAACAGCGTGCCTTACACCAGGTTAAATAACAGCCTTAATGTGTATCCCGAACTTTGACGAATCTCCACCCCCGCAACAGACAACGCGAAACATCGTTAATGGAGATCAGGGACAGACTCTCACTAATGTCTTTGATGCGGTCCACTGTGTCGTGTGCGCCGTCAGAAAAACAAATAAAACAAACGAAAATTTCAACTTACTTACTTCAAGGTTCAACCAAATATAGGACTAGAAATTATTGTAGGGCAAACTCAAAACAAGTGGCGCACTGCGGGGCAAACTCAAGACCAGTGGCGCACTGCGGGGCAAATTCAAGACCAGTGGCGCACTGCGGGGCAAACTCAAGACCAGTGGCGCACTGCGGGGCAAACTCAAGACCAGTGGCGCACTGCGGGGCAAACTCAAGACCAGTGGCGCACTGTGGGGCAAAAGTCATTACAGGTCAAGACCGTACTGTCAAATTCAATAAATGGGTCGACTCATATCTCCAGTGTCAAGGTCAAGAAAAGTACATAATTTTAGGAAGTTATAGGTCAGTAAATGGGTCATCGCCAAGGCCAAGTCAGTAAACGTAATACTGTCTCCCCCCCCCCCCCCCCCCCCCCCATCCCGCCCACTAAGCAAAGGTTATTAACAATATAAAAACCTTATTTCACGGTCCAAGTAAATACAAGGTCAACCGTATCGCGAGTCATTATCTATAAAAGGAGACAGTGTGTATCGTAGGTCACAATTGGTTATAAGCATTATATAAAGAAATCACAGTTTGAGGTTTTAATAACATCTACTCGTTCTCAATATATCTTACGTTTTATTCATAGGTATTCATTTCAACTCTATGATCCTCATCAGGAAAAATAGTAACGTGTTCAACAACCATACTTAGTTGTATCGTTTTTCGTAAAAACTTTGAAAGCACCATAAAAATACAGCAGAATAAAGAAATTTTAGTTAAAATGATATTTCAGAAATGGTTTATGTACCAATGTATAGCCCATGTGGATTGTTTGATCACTTATCAAAGAGGAGGATGTCATTTTAATAGTAGTTACATGGTCATTGAACTTTCTTAGAAGTAGACATTTAAAGTCTGACATTTAAAGGACAATTCATGCCGGTTCTTGATTTTTCTGTAACTTTCACCAGTAACTCCCTACATAATGCGCCAACACTTAAAACGTTTGGTGTACGACAGCCGGAAATAGTGCTTCGCTTCCGTGCAAAGTTGTCGCATATAAAATGTGACAAAGATTTCAGCATTATTCATATTTCAAAAATGTAATAATACACATTTTTTTTCATTTTGCATTATTTTGATAAATGTTTGAGATCGTAATTTGCAGCTGTTTCTTCTTATTAAAAAACATCACTTTATAGTGTTAAATATCGATTTGATAGTTTTTCACGAAATGGTGAACCCTGTCATATACCCATCGTTCGCGGCAGGAAATATGTCATTTAACAGTTCTCAGGAACAATTTTAAACGTATTTTATGGATCTTCTCTCACGATGGCACCCATAACATTCCGTTATGTTTAAATTGGTTTGTGGGAAAAATTCTATCGTTGCTGAAAAAGGTCCTTCACGTGTACTAAAGCAACAAAAAGCATCTGCATAGGTTGGTTACAAGATAGCTCCAACGGTTTTAGTTGATACCCATATCGTATTGCTTGGTAGTACTAGGAATCAATTCATGCAATATTTTTTACAACAACTGTGAGAATGTCATACCAACTGATATCTATAACTCTCGTTGGCACTGCGCGAGAAAATTGGAGTTCCGAAGTAAAACCCACGTGGTCGGGCTGAACTTTTCATATCCGGTAGGGAAATCGAACCCTGGTCGCCCTGCGCCATTCAACCAAAAGAACAATGGCTTGGTATTCAGTTTCCTTAAAGAAGTTGGAAACAGATTAAAGTAAGACACGCACGTTTAGTTGGTGGTATCAGTGCCGTGATTCAAACTAAAATCTATAAAATAAGTACATGTATGACAACCGCTAGCAAATCGAACCTAGTGTTCAATTCGTTTTCAATAACTTACAAAAAACATTTTCAGCGTGGGTAGCAATGTAACCTGAATCGGAAGTCTAGATCAGAGATTTTATTATTTGAATTGTTCGGAAACTGATAAGTTACCTTTCCGATTCTTCTACCTCTAAAAGTCAAAACATTTTTGCAAAGTATAGTAATCCAGCGTTAAGAATATTAATGGCGCAAAGGCTAATAATTAACATCTTGTAGTCACACCTCTGGGGGAAAATAAATTGTGACTAGTCAGGATGAATGGCCGTACTTTTGTGATTGATGATTTCAGTATTTTGATAATCGCTGAAAGTTGGCGTCATTGACTATATGCTATCAAAAATACATATCAATAAGCTTAACGCCATTAAAGCCATTATTGAAAAGGTCAGTGTAAACAGAATTCTTTGAGGCAAGTTTGATAAGGAAAATACAATAATGGATTTATTCAAATACTTACAAAGAAAATAAAACATGTTAGTTATATTCGTTACTTCGTACATTGGCCGTCATAGGGGCCGGCATTATCTCATAATAAATGGTTGTCACGGATGAGTGAATAACATTGGTCATGGCACGAACCATTATAAAACAAACATTAAGCCGAGTCCACTAGCCATCATGGTGGCTGAATTTAGATTCAGCTGCTGAAAGCATGACGTCACACGCTTTGTCGCGTCGTCGGACAATTTAACTTACTCGATATATGGGACGAAGTTCGGCACTTTCTAGCATCATAAATCACCTCGGGTCGGTAAAACGCTTGTAAAATGGTCTGTATTCCTACAGCTATATAACGACACAGATGGTGGCGCGCGGGGTTGAGGAACCGCCATAACGCGTCATGTACAGTGTCTGTTCTTGTGTCATCTTAATTTTTACCTTAATTTCAGGAATAGTCGCAGAAAAACTGAAAAAGGACACAACAGTTTCAAACAGTCTTATTATGAATGGTAAGTTAGCACTCTTGGTGTTGCGAGTTTGATTTTTATCTTTAATATCCGAAAGTTTTTGAAGTGTTCCAATCACCGACAAATATAGATATATTTTTCTGCTTATCAATTCTTTATTTGTTCTTATCTATTCATTTATTTGTGTTGCCGTTTCTGATTATTTCTGCTACTTAATTTTAAATATTAAGAAAAACAAATAAGGTGTAATCGGTCAGAGTATACCCATATTTCTTATGGAGCACCGTGTCTTTGCTATGTTCGTAAATTATAAAATACTTTGCATTGTTTCACTAAGATAAGATAAGATTCAATCGCGGTTAAACATTTGAGAGTTCCGTGTTACAAGGAAATTACAATGATTTTCGTGTGACTAATATCTGATACTGACGTCATTCAGGCGTAGAATAAAACCATCGGACGGTGCAATGATAGTGTCAAAATACAGATTTCGGAAACATGCATTTAGTGCTAATTCTGATTTTACTATATAAATAATATTCTCGCGAGGTAGTAAATCTACATGCTAAACATAACGCATTTCAGCGACTTTAGGATGGCGACATTTCATAGAGCTCAAATTTTCTATATCACCAAATTTCGGATACCTTATCACGTATAGTAAAACAAATGTATTGTCATCAGATCGTCCTGTTTTTATTTGTAGAAAAAAAGGTATCGGGACGTTAAAATGTCAATCATTTTTCTACCATGAAAAGGACGATTTTTCCCGCCGAAATTTGTCATATTTTTTATATTTCTTATAACTGAAATTATATTCGTCAATTTATGTATTAACTGTTCTTTTAGAGCAGCATATGATAAAACTATCAAACAAATTAGTTGATAAATCATGAAAATCGGAACATGAAATACTATGTTTCACTGATTATAATTTTACTACATGTCAACCGATAAAGCTAAGCTTTGTAGTGAATACGATTTGTGTTGGTTTAATCGTTACACTGTCAATCAGTCAATCAGCAGATCGATTTCACCAATGTACATACATGACCACGTGATATATATAATAAATGCTACTTTTGGTTTCTTCTGAACAATGTGTAAAAGGAACGTCTTTTTGCATTGAACTTTGCCGTAGTTTTCATAATCTTCACAACTGATGTTTCTTTTTTAATCATTTATCATGTGTTGTTTTCGTGCAGCATATGATAAAATAAAAATAAATAACATCAGCTGATGAATGATAAAAACCGGACAAGAGAATGCTCCAGTGACTGTTCTGTTTTCTGTCTGACAAATGATGTATCGTTTTTACTGTATAGAGAATGTGACTTTTTACCTGTGGGGCCTATTGATGAAAACAGTACAGGCTATAGTTGTGATGTTGTATTGTTAGCGTATCGACAGTGACAGAAGTGAGCCAGAGGTCATTCATATCATGTATCACGTGATGATGTATGTACTTTAGTAATATCGACCCGTTCAAGTTTACTGATTGACAGAGTAACTATTTTATCAGTACAGATCGCATCCATTACACAGCATAACTTAATCGTTTGATATGAGCAAAATCATAACAATGGTCCATGCGATATTTAATTCCATGAATTCTTAGACGTTGATTTCGAATTTCAGCCCAGATAAAATTTTTCCCGATTTTGCATTAATTCAATTTGATAATCCAACGCAAAAGTTTGTGTTAATACAATCACCAGATTTCGAGAATGAACTGTTTCTGAATATAGAATGTCACAAGATGATTAAACATTGCGAATTTTACATGCCTTTTCCCTGGTTAAAGCTGTTATTATATGAATGACTTGAATTATTGCTATTTTCTGTGATTTTTTTCTTTTCTCAGCACTTGCAGACATTATGCGCAATCCTCTTTACTACATACAACCAGAAAGTCGAAGTGAGAGATTGCGCGGGATTTACACACATCTCAAATACCATCCTGTACTCATGGAACGGAGGCTACACGTGGGTTCACATCCTCCTCAGATGTACTCAAATACAGAGGTAACACATTATCTGGAACCTCCCAATAAACGGCTGTTCACAACACACTTAGTCACACTGCCGTCTATATCATACCTGTACACAACACTCTCCACCATACTATACCGTCTACATCACACCTGTACACACCACTCTACATCATACCTGTACACAACACTCTTCACCATACTATACCGTCTACATCACACCTGTACACACCACTCTACATCATACCTGTACACAACACTCTTCACCATGCTATACCGTCTACATCACACCTGTACACACCACTCTACATCATACCTGTACACAACACTCTTCACCATACTATACCGTCTGCATCACACCTGTACACACCACTCTACATCATACCTGTACACAACACTCTTCACCATACTATACCGTCTACATCACACCTGTACACAACACTCTACATCATACCTGTACACAACACTCTTCACCATACTATACCGTCTACATCACACCTGTACACACCACTCTACATCATACCTGTACACAACACTCTTCACCATACTATACCGTCTGCATCACACCTCACACCACTGTACACGTACACAACACTCTACATCATACCTGTACACAACACTCTTCACCATACTATACCGTCTACATCACACCTGTACACAACACTCTACGTCACAACTGTACACAACACTCTACATCATACTATACCGTCTACATCACACCTGTACACGACACTCTACGTCATAATATACCGTCTACGTCACATCTGTACACAACACTCTACGTCATACTGTACCGTCTACATCACACCTGTACACAACACTCTACATCATAATATGCCGTCTACATCACACCTGTACACAACACTCCACGTCATACTATACCGTCTACATCACACCTGTACACAACACTCTACATCATAATATACCGTCTACGTCACACCTGTACACAACACTCTACATCACACCTGTACATAACACTCTACGTCATACTATACTGCTACATCACACCTGTACACAACACTCTACATCATAATATACCGTCTACGTCACACCTGTACACAACACTCTACGTCATACTGTACCGTCTACATCACACCTGTACACAACACTCTACGTCATACTATTCTGTCTACACCACACCTGTACATAACACTCTACGACATGTTTCTGTCCATACATTTATTTAATATTTTTAGCATGATTCATCTTATACATGTTCCCTCTTCCATTTGTTGTTGTAGAAACGTGACGGATCTTTCGTGCCCGGCATGGCCCAACCCGCGTGTCCCTATAACACGGACTGGCGCCTTATATACCAAGCAAAGGATATTAACGATTCCGACGTTGAAGTTTTTCAACCAACAGGTTCTGATATTTCTGGTCGTCAATGGTTCTACACTGTTACATGTGACACAGATATCCTAAAACTAGAAAACCCCGGCTGTAACAACTGCTGTCGAGGGGTGAATAACCGCAGGTATGTACATTATTTAAGTTCTACCATCGAAATAACCCCCATCACCTTTCATATGTACGTTATAACTTCTAACAAAACGTTAATAACCCCTCTTTTCCGTGATAGCCGCTCTCTCCTTTAATTCATAGATCACGGCGCATGACGATGGACGAAGCACGATGACAATAGGTCATTTCGGGTCAGATGACCTATAAACCCTCCCTCTCGTGATAACTAATTACAAAGACCTTCCCCGATAGCCCCTCCCTACCCCCTACCCTACCGAATTCGTAAACATAACCCATCCTCAAATCAAAGCCCTTAGTTCTGAAGCGGATAGATCATAAAATAAAACCTTTAATTCTAAAGGGGATGGGACACGAACTGAACCCCTAAATTCTGTAGGGGATAGGGCTCGATATCAAACCCTTTATTCTGAAGGGTGTGGGGCATGAAATCAATCTGTTAATTCTGAAGGGGATGGAACACGATATCAAACCCTAAATTCTGAAGGGTTGGACACGAACTGAACCCCTAAATTCTGAAGGGGGTGGGGCATGAAATGAAGCCCTTAATTCTATAGGGGATGGGTCAGAAAATCAAACCTTTACTTCTGTACGGGATAGTGCAAGAAATGAAGCCCTTAATTCTGGAGGGGATGGGTCAGAAAATCAAACCTTTACTTCAGTACGAGATAGGGCACGAAATCAAGCCCTTAATTCTGGAGGGGATGGGTCAGAAAATCAAACCTTTACTTCTGTACGGGATAGGGCACGAAATCAAGCCCTTAATTCTGAAGGGATGGATCATGAAATCAAGCCCTTAATTCTGGAGGGGATGGGTCAGAAAATCAAACCTTTACTTCTGTACGGGATAGGGCACGAAATCAAGCCCTTAATTCTTCAGGGGTGGGGCACGAAATCAAGCTTTTAATTCTGGAGGGGATGGGTCAGAAAATTAAACCTTTACTTCTGTACGAGATAGGGTACGAAATGAAGCCCTTAATTCTGAAGGGATGGATCATGAAATCAAACCCTTAATTCTGGAGGGGATGGGTCAGAAAATCAAACCTTTACTTCTGTACGGGATAGGGCACGAAATCAAGCCCTTAATTCTTCAGGGGTGGGGCACGAAATCAAGCTTTTAATTCTGGAGGGGATGGGTCAGAAAATCAAACCTTCACTTCTGTACGGGATAGGGCACGAAATGAAGCCCTTAATTGTGCAGGGGATGGGACACGATATCAAACCCAAAAATTTGAAGCTGTTGCTGCATAATATCAAGCCCTTAATTCTGCAGGGGCACGAAATCAAGCCCTTAATTCTTCAGGGGTGGGGCTCGAAATCAAGCCCTCAATTCTGAAGGGGTGGGACAGGAAATAAACCCCTTAACTCTGAAGGGGCATGAAATAAAAACCCTTTATTATGGAGGGGGTATGACACAGAACCAATTGTTTAATCTATAGGGGGTAGGACACGAAATAAAACCCCTTGATTCTGGAGGGGGTAGGACACGGAACCAATTGTTTAATTCTATAGGGGATGGGACACGGAGCCAATTGTTTAATTCTATAGGGGATGGGACACGGAACCAATTGTTTAATTCTATAGGGGATGGGACACGGAACCAATTGTTTAATTCTATAGGGGATGGGACACGGAACCAATTGTTTAATTTTATAGGGGATGGGACACGGAACCAATTATTTAATTCTATAGGGGATGGGACACGGAACCAATTGTTTAATTCTATAGGGGATGGGACACGGAACCAATTGTTTAATTCTATAGGGGATGGGACACGGAACCAATTGTTTAATTCTGTAGGGGATGGGACACGGAACCAATTGTTTAATTCTATAGGGGATGGGACACGGAGCCAATTGTTTAATTCTGTAGGGGATGGGACACGGAACCAATTGTTTAATTTTATAGGGGATGGGACACGGAACCAATTATTTAATTCTATAGGGGATGGGACACGGAACCAATTATTTAATTTCTATAGGGGATATATTACGAAATCATCATAAAATGAGTAGCGTACGGATTCAGACAAATGGGTCCAATGCTGCTTCTGACGCGCAGGTCAAGTGGTATCACTTCAAAATTGATGATTATCAATAATGAGTTTTTAGAATGATATTTGATTTATTATCATACGTTAGCCCTGAGATGAGATATCACGACAACCTAACAGTTCATCAAAAGACCGGACGTCCCGATTGAAATATGAATTGTACAACGCTTGTCAAAAGAGAATAAATAAATATATTTCATATTTTAAAATATGCGTCAGCGTTTTGTAATAAACGAATCTTCGCGACGGTATATTAATGATTTTCTATGCAAAGTTAGGACCACATGTTTACTTTATCAAACGTGATTTTCCACGACAAAGAACGGAATTGACCTATTATGACGTGTTCAGGTCATTGACGTCATAAACTTCCGTCATTCGGGCTTCATATGCAAACGAGCAGTGTGCGCCCATTGTGATGATACTGTCATGAATTCTTTTGATTGGCCAATCGAATGAAGTGTTATATCTGAAACTATTAAGGCTGATACTAGCTGAAGATTGATTGTTGGAAGTCAGCATTGGGTTTATTTTACTTGAAATTATTTATGACCTGGACCAAAAAATGTTAAGGCTTTTGTTTATTTAGACCTCTCCGACATTTCTGAACAGATGAGAACCAGTGTCACCACGTTGTCGTTGTGGTAATGGTAGCCATCTTTCATCCACCCACGCCCTACTTTGTCACAGTAACCTGTGTGATCGTAACAAGCCATGGCCTTTCAAATATATTCCTTTCTTTGCAAATTTTGATTAAAGCATTCAAACTGTACAGTGCATCATTCATTGTTACCCAACACACCACGGTCAAACAAATGCCAAACCATGGTCTTCAGGGTCAATTTGAGCTTCCTGTTTGATGTATTTCTTCCCGAAGTTGCACAGCAAAGCTTGTTCGTGACAAATGTAGCAGCCAACTCGTTGTTGTTATTAAACCCAACACTTTATCTCGCCGAGCCTAAAATGGACTTGTTAACGCTGACGTCATGTGCTGAGACATACTGAGGAACTTGTCGAATGATGACGAGCGCTCTCGTCATTGACTTGTCGGTGCTGGACCCAACTGCTCATAAGTCACAGGACGTGGACACTCCGCCACTACTAGCTTTTCACTTCCACTTTCGTAAACAAGAACTTTGATAATAAAGTCTACTTTTTCAGTATCATACATTACATAACAGCTTCAGGTTTTACGGAGATTCATGTCTAAAAACAGTTTTACGGGTCTGCTAAGCAAGTCGGCAAAATACTTTTTATTACACCATGTGCTGAAAACAGTACTATTTTTGTAGAAATGCGCAATCGTGACTCTAAAATAGAAAGTTTATATATTCTCCACGTCAAACATAGCGATCTTGATTATAATAGAAACTAAAAGTAATTCTAAAAATAGTTTCAATCAAGTGCACGTGAGCTTGTTTAGGAATTATGTCCACGTAAGGTCAAAAGAAGACTGTTTCCACGTAAGTTTCTCCGGGGTTTGGGCACCTGAAAGGTCGTATGAAGACAGTGTCCACGTAAGTGGTGACTGGGTGTGTTTCACGTCCTCAGTAAGGTCATATGAAGGCGTGTTCACGTGAGCGGTAACGTCGTCTGTTTCGTCATGATTTCCGTTCCCCGTAAGATCTTATGGAGACGGTGTTCACGTGAGCGGTAACGTCGTCTGTTTCGTCATGATTTCCGTTCCCCGTAAGATCTTATGGAGACGGTGTTCACGTGACCGGTAACGCAGTGTGTTTGTTCATGATTTACGTACCGCCTGTAAGATCCTATGAAGACGGTAGTCATTTGAATGATGTTTGCTTCCTTTACGTAACCGTAAAGTAATTATTTCTTAACATTTCACGTGCTGTTTGTCCGAACTGATCCACGTCAATGTGTCCGCTTTTATCCGGCGAATGACCTTAACTTGAAGCCAAATCTGAAACTGTACCTTATGCTCAACATTAAAGAGTCGTTGTCCTTTGTTCATATTGTCCGAGGATTTTAATAGCTATTTTTTTCTGCAGGTACGCTTCCCGTTGCCTGCCTAAGAAGTCATTTGTAATGGCCCTGGTACGACTCTCACCTACGGCGGAATTCGATTGGAACTGGATTCAACTGACCACAAGCTGCAGCTGCGCTGTATCTCCGCTGTCGGGCACATAGTCCGTCCAAATCGGTTGCCCATTTCAATTAAGATTGGACTAATAGTGACTTTTGCCAAGGATTATTTCGAATCTTTACGTAAGATGTAGGAAACAAGATGTAAATTTTGAAAAAAGTCAAGCGCACAGTATATTTTCAAACACGTCAATGGCCTTTTCACTCACGTGGTATATGACGCTTAGTAAAACAAGATGTAAATTTTGAAAAAAGTCAAGCGCACAGTATATTTTCAAACACGTCAATGGCCTTTTCACTCACGTGGTATATGACGCTTAGTAAAACAAGATGTAAATTTTGAAAAAAGTCAAGCGCACAGTATATTTTCAAACACGTCAATGGCCTTTTCTCTCACATGGTATATGATGCTTAGTAAGAGGAACTTCATGTTGCTTTCAGTTTTTGTTCAGATGACTGGCGTATATGCTGCATCAGACTTGAACATCAAGTATTGGACTCGAAGCAAACTTACAATGTCTACAGTTCCAAAAAGACGTGTCATTAAGGAATTGGACTTTGTAAAAAATTATCAATTTCTACATGTGATTTCCCATGATTAACTCAGTCCTATTATCTCCATTGTATACTACGTGGTGATTTTATGGAACGGTTTCTAGTTTATCTCTGATTTCGTTCATTTAGAACTACACATTAAGATGTTTAAAGGTTGCTATGAACAAAATACAATACTATCTGGTGGTCTCGGTTTGGTACTTCAATTTTCATCAAGTAACATCCGTCAGATTCATTAAGGTTTCCAGTGTCTAAAATGCTATACTGATACATAGAAGAAAGGCTACACTATCATTGTTGCTGGGTTACATGGGTCTCCACGGCAAGTCCTGCCTTCTCTATTCTCCCTTGTTATTTTGAGTACCAGAAAGAGGTGCCGTGGTGAAGTATTGTATCAGCAGACGATATAATGCTGTATTTGACCCCAGCTTTCTACAATTTTTCCCTTGATAAGACAGATTAACGTGTTTGGCGAACAGATCTGACCAGTAGCTCTTGCTTCTTTGCCTTGTTCCATTAAGCCCCCATTTTGTTTTGTACATGTATAATAATTCTCGTTCTCAGAAAGGTAGTATCGAAAGAGTGAAGTTTATATTGGTTATGAATGAAAGCTGAAACTATCAATATACAATCCAGGTCTGGATTGTTTTTATTTTTTTAATAGCACCCAGCCCTTGCCCCCTATCCAGAGTTGTCGTTCCTTACACTTGCTAGCAGTTGATTAGAGACTACCTATACCCTACTGATGTTTTCCCCCCTCCCCAGTTCTGCCAGTCGCAATTACTTTTGTCTATTTTGGCTTTTCCTACTAATTGGTCTACAGTGCACTTAATGATAGGATTTACTTACTTGGTTTTGTTACAGAAATATTTAATGCCAGTGTTAAATAATGTGCTACATGTTTTATCTGCATCTCATAATGTAAGTGATATATCCATGTTACATTCTGGTTCTAGTGAAAATTACTTATCTTCTAGTTACTGTAGATACTGGTGTATTGTTAAGACACCAACCAGTCAAAGTAATACATCAATTCTTGTCTGTTTTGACCCATTTTATAATAAATATTTAAAAACAAAGAAAATCCTGTCTTCCTCTTATATCATATTCATTGAACACCTATAAATATCCCCTGTATAAGACCAGATTCCTAAATATGACAACATATGTCTCTGATCACAAATATATACCTTTCCTTTATTTGATATTCATACTTTCTTTTCATAAAAGATGTTTTATTGAATGAATCCCTAACAATGGAATAAGAAAGCTGAATCACTCACCCATGTATTCAAGTAACTGTGGTAGAACAGCATGTAAGGATGTTGCAATCATGTACCAAGTTTGGGCTGAATTTAAAGACAGAAATATTTTGTTGTGCACAAAGGTCAAAAACTATCACAGAACTTTTATAGTATTCATCTTTGACTACTTGCAATAAGCTGCCCTTTGGGAATGGATTTGACAACATAAATGACACACATCAACCTTTTACAATAAATTCATCAGTGTAAATTTTAAAAGAAATACTACATTGATGAGAAATTACATCCAAGAGAAGAATTTAACTTGTACTTTAGGTATGAAGACATTGGATTGCTGATTTATAGCAAAGACACATTTCTCTTTAATTTGAAAAAAAAAAAAAAACTCAGTGTATTCAGAGATCTTGGGTCACAAAAACAGCTTATAGGTGTAAAGATTTAGGAACAAAATTCAGTAATGCACAACAAATAATTGACCTAGAAATTTACAGCATATACTGAAACATGAGCCCAATTACCTATTCTCATTCTTAAACAGTTTTAATGGACACTTTCATGGCCGATAACTACCTGGTCATTCATGAGTGATGATGGCAGGTTCATTTATCTGCCAACCCCAAATCAAATTCAATCTTGTCCATGTATACCGGGTAGTTTGATTTTTTTTTCATATCCTTGTAACAATTCAGAAATTTTACCCTAGTTTTTTGTTTACGTTGTTAGAAATGAAAAACAACAGACCATACTTGCTGATAATTCAACAGAGACACAAACAGTAATCATCAGGTTTGAGAAACATTTTAATTTGAAACTTTGATTTGTAGCTTTGGAACCTGTAAGAATTCTGATGTAACTGATTTCTTTAAGATCTGAGCAAGGAACAAAATAGTGACGGAAAGCAACAGATACAGAAAGATTTTTATTTAAAACTTATATTTGAAACAATGACACATTCTTTTGGTTGTGAAATTGAAAAAACGTACTACATGTTTAATGACATGAACTTTGTGAGAAAAAATGTAAATGTAATTGCTTCATAAATAAAGATTTGATACCAAGTGAGATTTTAAATGTTTCATCTACAAAACAAATATTTCATTGAAACTATATCTAAACATAAATTAAACTTTACAGCTCAAAGGAATGAACCCTCCAGTATAGTAATCATATATTTTCTTTTCTTTAAACGACAAAGTTAATTAAATATGCGGAAAAAAAAGAAAATGAATTAATACAAGCTAGCCACACGTAAGAAAAATAGATTCATCATACTCCCCAGTTTTAACAATATATTAAATACATTTATCTCTGTTGGACTTTCATTTCTGTAACATATAATCCTCTCAGCACATGGACAACATATGGAAACATTTATACAATAATTAATAACTGGATCACCTGGTATCTCACAGACATACATAAATGAACACATTGTATACAGCCATTATGAACAATGAGAAGTCTGTTGTGCCAGTTACGACACAAATACACAACAAATTATCACTGGCAATGTGTGAGCAGCGAGTGGGTAGCTTTGATACATTGGACAGCGAGATAAGGATGGCTGATGACAACTGAAGGATGGCTGCTGATCATCCTAACACAACTAACGACTGTGTGGGTGAACACACATTAAGCTGCAAGTTTGTGGGATGTTTGTTCTGTGATGAAAATGATGTGAACAACAAGACATGTGTCAGTGCTGTTGGATGGTCTCCCAAAGGCAGTTGGCTAGAGCATTGGAGGATTCCAGGGCACTCATTGCCGTGTAGTTGATGTGGCGCTCATGCTTCTTGATTAAACTGTAATCAGAACAGCATTTGTTAGTTTACAATAAACACATGACAGAATAATTTTGATAATTTCACTTGGCACTACTTTATTTATTGCATTTTTGATACTAAAATTATATTCTCATGCAAATGTCAGGCGTCATTATATAAATTCATTCTTTCATGATGAAAACTTTAAATCTTATAGTGCAGTCATTCATTCATTGCAATTGATAATATTGTGTAAGATAATTTATTAATTGATATGTGCATTTGTCTTGTGGTCTTAAGAAAATTCAGTAATTTTGTGGCATGTACAAAATAAAATATTTTCATGAATTAATCAGGTGTCATTTTGATTCTATTGAAACTGGTTTATAATCATACATAGAAGTGCATAGGACCAGTTTTCAAAATCAAATTTTATATATCTTACAACCATTGAAAATCAAGTTATTCCTACTATATATATATAACTCCTGTTGGTCTGAATCATGCGAGGGATCTTACTATGGGAGAAATCTGACCCGAGGAAAACCAGCATGGTCAAGCTTGTGACCCCGTACCTTTTCTGGTTTGTTTGAGAATCGAACCCTGGACACTTAGGTGAAAGGCAAAGCTTTACCACTTCACCGCTTGACCATCCATTTAGGGCCAGTTGTGAAAAGAGAAATTTAAATTATAGGAGTTCCTACATTCAGAAGATACAATTCAATATGGGAAGTGATAAAAAATTGTAAAGGTGGGAGACAAAAATGTGTGCTATCAGCGCTGCTTACTGACCTCCTTCCTAGGGAAGAGTATCGGGCTAGATTCCTGAGTACTAAAGCTGCGGTAAGTCTTATATGTTTGGTGACTGGACCTTCTCTTTGTTCCTGCAAATACAATCAAACACTCATCTCAAGATAACAGAATGTCTCATGGTATGATATCTTAATATTAAAACTGAACGATTCATTTTTCCTAAGTTAGTTCTAACAGGTGTACAACTACCCATAATTTGCAAGACCTCGATTTTCCAAAATCAAATTAATAAAGATTTTGTTTGTCGACCCAGTAAAAAAATTGCGATGTATTTCTTCATATCATTGCGGTGTTGGAACCACCAACAAAGTAAAACTCATAACGTACCTTTCAATTCATTGTCACAAGTGTAAATTCATCATAATCACTAACATTTAATTTCCCATATTATCTTGTTTAACTATGCAAGGTTATTTCTAATAAATTATGATTGACTGAAAAGTAGCCCCTTTAACAAACAATTATCACATAACATTTTCTTCAGGTGAGCAGTATGTGAGAAGTCTAAAACATGATTGGATTTTTGACTCACCACAAATTCGGGATAGGGCGGTTTAGGTGTGAAGCGGCGTATGGCTTGCCAAGCGGCATCCCCCGGGTAGACCAGAGCTGGTACAGTGTGAGGTTTTGTGCTGGTGGTGCCTGCATTTTGGGCCTGATGTCGCCGCAACTTAGCTGCCTTTAATGCAAGGTCAGAACAGTGATGATCCTGCAACACAGCGATAATTCAATCAACATTGAACAAATTCTAATCTACTCCTTGTTCAGTGAACAAATTCTAATCTACTCCTTGTTCAGTGAACATATTCTAATCTACTCCTTGTTCAGTGAACATATTCTAATCTACTCCTTGTTCAGTGAACATATTCTAATCTACTCATTGCTTTAACCTGCTGCAGAGTCTTACTTTCATGCACTGTTTAACTTTCACTGTTTGTTGGGTTTATTGTTCTGTCAAGTCAAGGTCACTTTAATACAAGGAGCAAATACTGATTTATCAATGATTAAACATCTCTGCATTGACAAACACATCCAACACTGGAACTTGTTTCGAAATGTAACAATCTTCCAATCTGACCCCTTTTGAACTCATCCCTATCAGTACAGGTATACCCACACTATCAGTACAGGTATACCCACACTATCAGTATAGGTATACCCACACTATCAGTACAGGTATACCCACACTATCAGTATAGGTATACCCACACTATCAGTACAGGTATACCCACACTATCAGTATAGGTATAACCACACTTGTTTATCAGTAAAAATATTTAACCTCACTTGCATAGAATTGATTTTCCAATTTATTCATTTAATTGATTTTTCCCACACTTATTGAAATAGGAATTTCTCACAGTTATAAGAAAAGTTTTTTTGATACTATAAATAAATTTTTCAAAACATTTTTTTAATCAGATTTTCCCACTTATATTAAATGTACTCTCTGTATAATATCCCATTTTACCACCTTAATATATAACAGTTTGTTTGAATGCATAAAAATTCACATTTCTGTTTTGGCAGCCTAGGGCATTCACCAAGACAGAAAGCATTTTTGAAAGACTTATTGCCACTTCTCCAAATCCCTTTTTATGTGTCATATACTAGATTAATCATCCAAATAAGCCAGATGTGTACGAATGTAGCATTGATACCCTTTAAGGCAACTTCTTGACCTTGTGAATGCTATGCTAACCAAAACCACATAACATCTCAGTCTCACTGCCCCTCCTTTATCATTGCTAGATAAAATGCACAAGTTACTTATTTCAAAAATGGTCTTTTTGAGCGCAATGTTCAACAACCAAATTTCTTCATCTCATTAATCAATGGTAGAATATCATTACTCAGTAGTAGATAACCATCAAAAGAACTCCTTTATAGGCCAAACCCTGATATAATTACCTGTATGTGTGTGTACAGTGACCATCTCTTCCTTTGGAGCCTTTCACAACCTTCCCATAGACACACTCCATCTACATCTCTCACTAGATGTGTGGAGCAAACATGAGCAAACACACTCCGGGAGTTCTCAAAACATCTACAACATATCAAGGTGTTTGTCCAATCACTCATCATGTCGTGATATTTTTGTATCTTAATGTCAATCTGCATTGTAAAACTACCATCAAACTATTTTACTTTCATCAGCATTCATATCTGGTATATGTTTATCATACTCCAGCAAATATCTATCAGTGCTGTTGTACCATGTAGATGGATAAAATGTGAATTTTTTATCTGAAGTCTTTTCAAGATGTAATCTTTTTCTTTGACTTCAACTTTCTATGATACTTATTGATAAATAATTGTTAAAAAGAAAGAAAAGAAAAATCAATGACTTACCGTTTACAGTTGGCCCATTCACAAACGAACTCTGGACTGGGTGGGCTGGTGTTGGTGGTGGATGAAGCAGATGACCCCCGTGAATCAGCACTACCTGATGCATTTCTGTTGCGTTTCTTAGGTCGTTTTTCACCTGACTTTGAGCGGGAGGTATGACTGGATTTTTTGGCGCCTGTGGTTGGTGTAGATGAGGTGGAGGCGAGGATGGGGGTGGTAGCACTTTTGATGGAGTTGGTGGTGGCAGCCACTGCCATATGTATGCCCTGAACGGCAGTGATCATGGAATGTTTGTCTGTGGAGGAGTCTGTTAGGGATGATGCAACACTATCACAGCTGAGTTCACTGTCACGGGAAGCCTCTGGAGTAGGAACATGCCGCGAGTTGCACACATCTGTCACCTGTACTGAAGATGTTCGAGACTTGTCATCCTCGTACACTACAAACTGCCCACCAGTCAAGTCTAACTGACCACTGGGACGACTGTAGATGATGTTGTTACCACTTGTTTCCACTTTTACACCACTTGTGCTGATCTTAAATGTATTGTCATTGGAAATACTTCCAACATTAATATCCATGATAGTAGGAAAGGGCAGTCTGGCCAACGCTGGCTGGCCTACAAGAGGCTGCCCTAACAGGGGTTGGCCCATAATGGGCTGGCCCAACAGTGGCTGTCCTAATGGCATGTCCCCTATACTGATAGGCATCACCTGTACAATACTACCCACAGTCATGGTATTAGCACAAGGAATATCGTCCATACCATCCTGGGGCTTCAGATCACATGAGGCCACAGCAGCCTCCACAATGTCTATTTTGTTATCCTCACTAGTCTGTGGTAACACAGGTAAACTGTCAGTTGAGTCCTCATTCATGGGAATTTCTGGCTGGGAACAGCTGTCCTGCTCTAGAATCAAAACTGGATTAGTACCCTGATTCTGGTCCGGACATTGGTCATTTGCAGTCTCTTCCATTGGAACTTCCGTAACTTCATCAGGGGTCTGTGACTGGCCTGACTGACCTAATGGTTTCAAACACATTTCATTTTCTATGATAACTTCATCAGGATCCCCTGCTGGTTCACGAGAAGCACTATTTTCTCCAGTCTCCATTGTCTCCCCTTCCCCTGTCAGATTGAAACAAGCAGTCTGTTCACCAATGTTGTTGTACTCATCCTCTTCCTCTTCACTAGCCTCTTCAAGGATGCTCTTTATAGCCAGGACTTGCTCCGAGTCCTCATCTTCCGTTGAGTTTGTTACAGTTGTCGTTGGTAGATTTTCTACATTGGTTACTTTACCATTGATTTCTAAACAACCTTGTGAGTTGATGACCACATGGTCACCTTCACCTGTATGAATGACAACATGCTTCACATCCTCATTGTCCGCTGACTCTTCCATTTGTCCGTTCTCTTGTCCGATACCCATTAACCCATCATTGCTCAGCTCATAATCAATGCCATTACTGTGGCCTTCATACGGGTCCACCTCACCATTGGTAACATGATTCACCATAATGCCATTCATTTTTGGCATGACTTTTTCACTAAGTTTGTTCATGCATTCCTTTAGCTCTACAGAGCTCTGAATGTCCTCTTTGATGCCAGAGCAACTGTCTTCAGAATCCAGACCATTAGTAAGAACAGGTTCAGGAGTTGGAGAAGGGATGATTTCCTCCTGATATTCTGGGATACCATTCACAGCTGACACTTCCTCCACAACTTTGTCCTTTACCACACTTTCCTCCTTCGAAGGAAGGTCTTTCAGATTACTGTCCTCATTTTGAGGAGGGTGAGTGAGGATACCATCCTCTCTCTCCAGAAGAGATTCTCTACCTCCATTCTCCAAGATCTGTTCTGAATGGTCATCCATATTATTGTATTTCTCTATTGCCTCCTCATCACAGAGGAAGTTGTCCTCCACTCCTTCTCCTACACAATCATCAATGCTGTTCACCTCCATGTCATTGTAGCTTGCCTCTAGGTTTAAAGCTGCCCTAGCTGTTTCTGACATGTCTGACACACTCTCCAGCTGTGACACATTATCATCTTCACTAGTGCAGTCTTTGGCAATAGATGAGATTGCAGTAGTTCTGTCTAGGTTTCCCTCTGTTGTGTGGTTGTTGTTAGTATTGTTAATGTCAGATGACATACTATCCTCTGAATCTCCAATATCACCATTCAGTTTCTCACTCTGTAAAATGCCCGAGAAATTGTTCTGTGGTTCTTGCAGCACATTGTGGTTCTGATGAAATAAAGTTTGTTCACGAATTTGATTTTCTACTGTAGCAGAAGCCATGGTAGATTCTGGCCCAGCAGGCAAAACCATGGCCGAGATCGGGTTACCACTACATTCACTGGCATTCAATGTAGGTGGGTTCACAACTTGGTCCTGACTTTGGACACTGGAAATGATTTGACCTGTGTCACTAAGCATATTATTCCTTCTTTGACCTGTATCCAGTACCTGGTCATTGCTACTGGACACTGAATTAGTGTTGACAGCAGTATTAGGGACTATCATGGGGCCAGATTCCATGTGGGCATGTTGGATGGACGGTTGAGGGGTTGTGGTTACTGTTTTATGCATGCTCTTGATGCGGTCGAGACACTTGTTTTCAATACGTTCTATCATGGCCTCCTGTCCAACAGTGACCACATCCTTGGCGCGTTCAACTTCCCCACACACCTCCAGGTCCCCATCCATGGGATGAGGAGACTCTGGGTTGGAGGAGGGCAGAGCCTGGCCAAGGGATGGTGTGACTTGCGGTTTGGGGGAGAAATTCTTTGGTGAGGATGATCGAGATGAATTTGTACTAGGTGATTGTGTGCAACTTGGGCTATTGCCATTCTTCTTTGCTGTACGATCTGATTTCACTGGCCGTGATTGATGGGAAGTGACCACCTGTTGTTGGGAGGTAGGGTTACTGATTCCCATCTGACTAGACTGGACAATACACATGCTTCCAGAGGAGGGTGATGACTGAGACTGGTTGGACTGCGGACTGTCCACGCTGACCTGTACCTGGCCTTGTAGCTGACCAAGCTGGTCAAACTGTGGCAGAACAGTAGTGGTTCCTTGACTGCTCATCATGTAGGGATGCTGCAGCTGCTCCTGAATAACATTGCTCTGCTGGGTTGTGAAGGTCAGCAGCTGCATCGGGTTACTGGGGTCCATCTTTGGACATATGGGCACTGGCCCCGACTGGTTGTGTCGTAGCTTTTTAGCCAAAAGAGTTTTTATCATGCGAGTTTCTGTAGACTTTTGTTGCGGCTCTTGTACAAATACAGGGAAGTTGCCTTGTTGTGTAGGATCTGACTGACAGACCTGTTGTATAACAAATACAGGAAGATTCTGTCCTCCAGTAGCCATTACCTGCTGTGGTTGAATTTGCTGTTGTGGTGCTGACACATTGCGAGACTGAATGACCTGGGCATTGCCCAACGATGGCAGGGTGGATGAAGATGAGATAACTGGGGTGGATGAGTGATTACTAGTAACTGTTATTGATGGTGACTGATGAGGAGAAGGAGCTGGTTGGATCTGTTTCAATTGTTGAGAAGGCCTGGTAGGCGTTCTCTGCTGTACAGGTGGTGTGGCTTGTTGATTAGCTTGTATTTTGGATGACAACAACATAGATGTGGACGATGATATTGCACTGTTCTTCCCCGCTGTTGGTGCACCACCTACAGGAAGAAGGGATGGAGAGGCTTGTAAGGGAGATAACCTGGGAGGTTCCATGAGACGCTGTCTGAGAGTCGGAGTTTGAGTTAGGTCAACAGTTGCGTATGGATTAGATGCTGTCGAAGGAAAGGCTGATGGGTGCACAACACTACTACGAGGTTTAACTGAAAGCAAAATAGATACAACACAGAACTAAATAATACTCCAATAATTAGCAAAACCACAAGATGAAAATGCATGCAAAGCTTCCGTAATACAACGAATACAACATCAAACATGGCTATATGTTGCAGCAGACACCTTTAAGGTCCTACTTCTGCTCTATGATCACCTCATCAGAGTTAGCTTTCTTCCTATGGCAAAGTACAAGCTGGAGAAAATTGTGAAATAGTAATTGCTCAAGTGAAATTAGCAGTAAATCCTGATTGTCTGTATAAATCTGAATTTGAAATATCTTCTGATATATTATGTCAGATAATTAGGCTTAATTTCAATCATTTAACAATTTCTGTCTATGACAGCAGACTTTGGTCTACTTTGTTTCAATAACTAATGTAATCTAAATGTGTTAACTTTAAACACTTGCACAATCTGTATGTGAAACTTTACGAGTCACAATAAAAGTACACCAGGGAAGAAAGTTAGCTGTACAGCACAACATCAAGCAAAGAGAGGTCATCAAAGATATATGTTCACAGCTGCCAGTGAAGGTGATGTTGGTGATATTCATACAAATCATACCAGTATAATGCCACCACAGACTATTTTAGTTCATAGTTTCATCAGATATTGAAAGCATATTATTTTTTTTTAGAATTTTGAAACTTTTATTTAACCTGCAAAATCTACTTTTCAACAAATTTGGCCGAATATGCAAGCTCTGGTAGAGTAATATTAGCAAGCTCAATGTATTTATCTGTTGATCATGCCGATGATATTTCAGTATTTAAAGCAACCAAAGTGCTCAGCATGCAACATAAAATACAAATATCTGTTATCAATGTTACGTGTTATACCATCGTACCTATGTTTCTTAACTCTACTGGACCATGTTTTAGTCAAATCTTCATCAATAGATAATTGATCTTTATCAATAGATTATTGATCTTTAAACTATTAAAACATCATAATAACCAACCCCCTCCCCACCCCTCCCACTTCACTTGGTCCTGCCATTCAGCACTATAGGAAGAAAACTTTGATAATTTTATATCTCATCAATCTAATAGCTCAGGTTAAACTGATGCAGTGCACTCAGGTCAAGGGAGGCAATACAAACATTTTAAAGAATAATGATAGTCATCATGCATGAAAACTGACATTTTTCTTGTGCTGCTTAAACCAGATAAAGTGTATTACAAGTAAAGATGATAGAGGGTGTTAAGTTTTTTGTATGATAGCCTTCCTATGAAAGTAATAGCAAGAACAATCAATGATGTTAGTAATAGGTTGCGTGTTATACTCTAGTAAGGGAATGTGACACAAACACTTTCTACGTGGCACTGAAGAATTCTATAATGAGAAATATATTTCTGCTATGTTTAATGTGTACAGAAAAAGGTTTACAGTAATGATTCCCAATCCTGTTAGTAAGGATAATAGCCTAAGTATGACAAATTTTCAAATTTTGAGAAATTATCAAGAACAATGATTACAAAACATCATTTTGAAATAACAGCATCAACAAAATATATTGATGCACAATATTTTGATTAAACGAATTGAAATTCTGAAGTTCATAAATATCATCACCTTATAGGAAATAACAACATCCCAGATGTGATCAAACTAAGCAAATATTAAAAAAGTATATTATTTAACTTTCAACCAAATATCTAGGTATTTCATGATGGTGTTTATCATATACTAACTCAGTAAAAAATGGAACATTGATATTGCCCCTATTTGTTGTCTACGCTGAGTTTTTAAGGATAATTTATATAAAACTCTCAAAGTATCTCGGTCAGAAAATTGAACATTTTTTATCCGAATCAATGTATATCTACTCAAATCTTGAAAAAATTCAGGAAAATAATGTATACACTCTAGAACATCTAGTCACAACACTATGTGTTAATTTTAATAACCAAAATGCCATGCAAACACTGAATGTGCACTGTGTACAGTCAAAATTGCCTTTCCAAGATAGTCGCATGTAAAAATCACATTCTGTCAAATGTCAGGGGAGTTATCAATAGGCAAAAGATACAAGTCAAAAGTCACTGGATTTGTAGAATAAAGCAGTTTACAGAGAAAAATTTTCAAATAAATTGAAGAGAAAAAAGTGTGAAATCAATACTAATGTAAATTTTCTGTATTCACAAAATTCCAATAAAGCTTTAATTAATTGATAATATTGAGATAATTCATTTAATCATTTGATAGTATTGAAACTTAAGAAACCATTATTTCAGATACATACCTGAACAGTGAACAGCAAATGGTGGAGGATTGAGTTTCTTGACAAGACCTTTGTACACAATCTCCTGTGATCCATCCTCCTTACCAACTGTTACCATCTCAATCTTTGGGAACACAATTCTACAAAACAAAATCACAATATACTATCTGAATCTTTAGGAACACAATTTTACAATATCACAATCTTTTAACATCAGTTTTGTCTAATAAGCATATTTTGAATACTGAATCTTGATATCTACTTCCACCTGAAAAGTTAACTAAAACCAAACTATTTTGAAACTGAAAGAAAGTTTTAACCTTATACCATGATAAACCCAACAAAACAGTAAACAAATTTATCTTGAGCAAATATTACCATATGTTAAAGTTATATTTTCTATAGATTCTTAGAAAAACATACCACCATTTGTCCCAAAAGATAACCTACTCAGCAATGTTAACACCAAATCATGTCCAGTTGTGTGAACTTAATGTTGGTAATAGTTTTAGTAAAACATTCATTAGATAACAACTGATTCATAACTGGACTTGATTTAATTAAAGCCTGATACACAATATGTGAGCACTCTATGCATGGTTTCGTAAATTTCTGATGCAAATTTTGCAGATAAGTGAATTCTTTCTCAAGACAAGTACTCTTAACCCGCCCACTAGTCACAGGATTGCTTTTGAAAGTTTTTGCCAGGCCCTTGGAAGTGAACATACTTAACACAGTTGAGGAAAGCCTGGGCTGGTAAGAGCTGTGGCAGAGTGTACTTCTTGGAGAAGGTGATATATTCTGCGTAGAGATGAAGTTGTGACAGGGAATCACCGCTGTCTTTTACTTCAAATGCACTTTGTAACCTGAAAGAGATTGAATTTTATGTGAAAACATTAAAGTATCAGTTAAAGGTTACACTGTTGTAATTAAGTTATCTGCTACAAAGCACTTACTTTTGTAGTAAAAATCAGACTTCTTTCCCACATTAAAAAGTATTATCTTCATGAAATTATTAAGAATCAGGAAAGTCTTTAGATCATTATCAAACTATAGACGTCTACTAAAATCTACTCACCAATTGCATGTTGTCGACTCGACATCACAGGTAGCTGGTACATTTTGTTTCAATGCTGCACCTTGAGGAGCATTTTCTACAAGTACAACATTAAAAAAGTGTGAAAATGCAAATTAACATTTTTTTGGCTCATGACTTTATGACAAATTTAATTCATTAACGAGAGACCCTGATCAAAATTAATTGTCATTACCTTGATACTCATGTACAGAACACTGCAAATATAACAACAAGAACAAGGCAAATGCCTCCATCACTTTATAGTAAATGTTTATACTTTGTATACTCGAATATTAAGATATAGCTCTTTCAAGTAATTATTAAGAATATTCTACCAAAAGCTTCAAATGAATAGAACTTACTTTGTGAAGGAAGCATGGGTTGTGAATTGGCTGGGGCAGGCTGATCCCCCGAAGGTTGGGGAGGGGGACAGTATTCCACAACCTTGATTCCCACTAAGGAATTGGGTCCATATGCTTGTGCTTCTATTGTCAGCAGCGTCACCAAGAAATCTACAGCAAATAAAACCATACTAAACTTAACAAGTTATTTCAGAAGAAACATAAAGAAAGAACTTTTATACTATAATAGAACTCAACTAAAAATAATTAAATTTACAAGTTAACAGTTTCCACTTTCAACACATCTTTGTGTCCCTGCTAAAGATATCAATATGACAATGTCACTTTAACACTTAGCCATGTGTACATACCAACAGCTCTTTTGACAGCAGCAATCTTGGTAGCGGAGTGTTCACCGATCTCAGATAATTGGTATAGAGCTTCCAGACTATGAACAATGATCTGGATGTCATACACTCCCAGAAGGCGAATCACATCCTCATAGATACGATCATCCAGGCGCTCTTCCAGTATCACATCGTTTTCATCTTTCATACACAATTTACTCAAGATCTCCAGACCTGTATAGGGATACATGTTGTTTGTTAATGATGAACTACTGAAGGAGTAATAGGGGATAGATATAAACTCTTATAACTTTTCTAACTAGCTTGCAGAGAGCTTTTTATAGCCACTGTCCATCTTGGTCATCCTAGTTGGTTGATGCTAGGTGGTGTGGCAACAAAACATTAACTGACTAATTTGACAGCCTTTTAGTAACTGGTGTATTTGTATGTTACCTAAAATTTCTGAAAATCAACTTTCCTAGAATATCACCCAATAATTAAAAATGCAATAAATGATCAATGTTTATTTTGAGAACAATAAACTGCCATCTTTAACCATACTTAAAAAGACAACACCCATCCTATCAAAATGAGATGCCTCAGCATATGTCAGAAGCCAGTCAATATTAATTTCTTAAGGATTATTCTGAAAGATCAATCTCTCCTAGCAGGTCAACTAGTTGGTGCCAAGTGAGTGCCATTCAAGCAGACTTATGTGATTTCCAGATTTCCTTTAAGGTTGGTTAAACATATTTAGTGTCTTGAGACTGGCCATAAAGCCTCTATTTAATGTACAATGGGACTGTGGTAATAATCTTATAATAACCTCTGACAACATCCAGCTTATCCTCAGCAGACAAACATCTACAGATCAGATTTAGCACCATGTCTGTTTGTTCCTTGTCTGGGATCAGCACCATCTGTAAGGTACACAAATCCTAATTAGCAACAGTAATGAAACGGCTACCAAAACAATAAATCTATTCCGTGATAGATAATGGATTTAGATTCTTCTTCGACAAAATGTTTAAGGCCAATGTAACCCCTCTGACCAAGGCATCTGAACTGGAAACTTTTATCTTCAGTAACAACTTTGCTTTAAAATATACAAATGTAATTTTTACCGTTTTACGTGAACAGATTTAGCAGATAAAAATTACAAAGTTTGATTGCTTTGATACTAATAGATTTGACAAATGTGAAAATACTAATTGTTCAAATCATTATTCAATTCATTATAGTTTTGAGGTGGGATATGGTGCCAGGTGCATTAGTTATTTATTCAAGACAAAAAACCCAGTGAATCACACTTTGTTGTCGAGTTACCTTTTCTGCCAGATTCCCGAGAGTATCCAGTGCCAACGGTCGCAAACATCCATAGCTACTGTGTATACATAACATCAGAAATCTGGAACAAAGTCAACAAAAGGTTGAAACAAACAATTACATTTCTACAAAACCTACAGTGTTTATCTCAAGCAGAAAGTGAATGGTGTCTAAAAATATGTACTAATAGAATGTTAAAAGATCACTCAATTCTTCAAACAATATCTAAAAGTAGTGTTTTTTGTTATATATTTTTTTATATTCTTACTTACAAGTAACAATTGATCATTTTATTTCATAATTACTATTTAAAGAAAATATACAACATTTTCATTTTTTTCAATTCTATGACAGAAAAATTTCAAGTAATTTTAAATTCAAAGATACAGATTTTCTATTAGTGTAAATATAAACTTCTGTTAAATATACCACAAAGGTTTAGATCATACTTATATCTACAGTCAGCTTTTAACTTGAAAGCAAATAATCATGATCATATTCACCTGAAGACTAGATCATTTGAAGACATAAAAGTGGCATTTTCTTCCTCAAAAGATAAATTTCTCAGAATGACAGCCAGCTGAAAGACAAATGAAAGACAGATGCAACATATGACCTTGGAAAATGAGGAGGAGAAATGAGGGAATTAAGAATGGAGCACTTTAATAGCACACTCACAGTATTCAAAGAATATTAGCAAATCAGCCAGGTCAAAATAGTAAACTACCTTTGTTAAAATGAAATATAAAATCAATATCCTGTACAACCTAATGGTAATAGTCACAGTGACTTTGACAAGGATAATACTATGTCTCCCTTACAAGTAAAATATAACATCAATATCCTGTACAACCTAATGGTAATAGTCACAGTGACTTTGACAAGGATAATACTATGTCTCCCTTACAAGTAAAATATAACATCAATATCCTGTACAACCTAATGGTAATAGTCACAGTGACTTTGACAAGGATAATACTATGTCTCCCTTACAAGTAAAATATAACATCAATATCCTGTACAACCTAATGGTAATAGTCACAGTGACTTTGACAAGGATAATACTATGTCTCCCTTACAAGTAAAATGTAACATCAATATCCTGTACAACCTAATGGTAATAGTCACAGTGACTTTGACAAGGATAATACTATGTCTCCCTTACAAGTAAAATATAACATCAATATCCCGTACAACCTAATGGTAATAGTCACAGTGACTTTGACAAGGATAACACTATGTCTCCCTTACAAGTAAAATATAACATCAATATCCTGTACAACCTAATGGTAATAGTCACAGTGACTTTGACTAGGATAACACTATGTCTCCCTTACAAGTAAAATATAACATCAATATCCTGTACAACTTAATGCATAATGAAAGAGCATCCCTTTGTCTTCTAATAAATGATAGGAGACATTGAAAGATTCATGTCACACTGTTTTTGTACCTGTAGCACTCTTTGTCCCTCCAAGTCATGTCTGCCCATGTCACGACCCAGATTTAGTATCTCTTCACCTATTAAGGATTCTAAAATGAAATAAAAGTAAAAAATTAAACACAATTGAGGCATATCAATATATCACAATCTGCTTATGCAAAAGAAGCTATAAAAGAACTGGTTATGATAGAAACCACCATGCTATTTGACCATTATATTATCTATGCCAAGAGAGTTCATCAGGTAAGCAAAGTGTCCAAACTTGACAGAATTCATTATCTACTTAGAAACAGCTACATGAAATGCGCTTTATTATGTCTGGAAAACGCTTTCTCCCATTTTGATGGAATTAAATTAGATGCAAAGTCCAGCAAGAAATCCAATAGTGCTAAACCTAAGTCTAGCCCACAATATTGGCCTCAGATACCAGTACACCATATACTAGTAGCATAGCAGGTACGGGCATGTGCACATATGAAGTCTGATGGGTCTTGGGACTCAAGATCCAAAATAAGCCTGTGACACTCCACCATACTTAATGCATATGCACACAACATTTGGCAATTCAATAAAGTATTTCTCCAACCATGATGAACGACAAACAGTTAGTAGTCCCTAACAAATGAGTTAAAAATTCAAGTAGATGAGAACATAAACTCAGTAAAACTGGTTACAGTGTATTCTTATTTACTAATCACCATTATCCAAACTAATGAGGATCCACTGCAATAATCATTAGAGAATCATAATCTAATATTCTATTTATATGAGCAAGTCTTTTTCTGCACACAGAAAGTTTGATGTATAAAGCAAGTTAATGTACTTCCCATTATAACAGTAAATGTCAACTCCTTGCGAGACAACCATTAACATCACTCACAGCAAGGTTGCTATGGTAACTTACTTCTATTATAATTCCGTGAGGTTATAATCAATTTCTTAGCTTCTGAATCTTTGACTGTATCATACCAAAACTGAAAAAAAAGGAAAATGTGAAATACATCAATAAGAAAACCATGAAAGATGAGTAAGATCTAAAAACTTTTTAATGAAAATCATATCAACACATAATATTTTCACCTAAATCAAGTTTCAATATGAGATCACAGATAATTCTTCAGTATCTAAACTTCCATCTTTAGTAGCTACACTTGCATCTTCAGTATCTTAACTTTAACACAGAAATTCTTTGTAAAAGATTTTATTATTTTTTTTTTTTGTAAAAAAGGAAATTAAACTGCAGCAATCATATCTTTTAGCTTTCAACAGATGCCATTTGTAAATTGACAGCCTAGGAAAACATGTTTCTTCAATATACAAAACTTTAAACTTCCAACTGACAAGCAAGATCTGAACCTTACATATTTGACATTTAGTACAGAGCTAATATTATTCCTCCATAGACGATCCAAGATCACAGACCTGACAGACATGACAGACCTAACTGTAAATTTTCTTTAAATAAAACTCACATGTATAAAATCTCTATGCAAATATTTTGTCCAGTTGGATTCATACACATCTTCTAAAGTTTCGCTCCCTGAATAAAAGAGAAATAATGGCTATAACAAAGAACTTTATAAACAGCACAAGATTTGAGTCTTATTTCACAAATTAATGAGCAATTTTTAGTGTAAGCCAAGGGCAAACATAACTAAATATCATTCAATCACAAGAAAGTTCTTGAAGCTTGCATATGCATTACAATACTAGACATATTAGATAATTTATCCTTGTCAATAAACAGTAAACTTGCCGTATCCTGTATGGCTGTACTCACCTGGTACAAATATGCCTATATGAGCCATTAGAAGGTTGAGAAGATGGCGGGATTTTTTCAATCGTAACACATGTTTGCCCTCATTGGATAATAGAGTACACACATTGATGACAAAGTCAACCTCGTTTGGAAGGCCCGACATAAGTGCTTTTTCCAATTTTTCATAATCACTAATTTTGACGTAATCTGTTGAAAACCCATGTGATTGGCGAAGAGTTTCTGTAATTTAAATGAAAAAAAAAAAATGAATAAAAACAAAATAATGTAATACTTTTTTATCTTCAGTATTTTACTCAATCTGACTTCTATAATAACTTATTCATAAAGCAGTAACACTGTTTGATACTTAATTTTCCAGCTTCCTTTAGCTGTAAGAGCTATGAAGAGTACAATTAGTTCTGACTTTTTTCTGATGACAATTTCGTTTTCTGAAGAAAAAAAATTGATATAATTTATTACTATAACGAAAGAATACATTTTACATATATAACACAAAATACTAATGGTTTTCTTTGACCTGCGACCCCGGTCCACCTACCTGGTACCCTGTGTTGGCTGTAGTTGTACGAGCTAGGGATACCATAAATAGGCAGGCAGATCTTTTTACGGGCTGGAGTATCGCCTTCATCCTCCACATACTTGCTGTCTGGGTCTTGTCCATGGAAATGTACCTTCTCATATTTGTCCAGATGTCTATGTAACAAATGTTTTCCTCTTTAAAAACTCTTCCTTACAAAGTTATGTACTAAAATTTACTTCATCAAAGATAGATATTTAGTTCAGGACCACATTGCGGACAAATATCTATAACAGTAATCAAAAGTATACAAGAAAGTGAGCACATGTGATAAAAGTCAAGAAAGGTGTGAAAGACAACTGTGTGGTCTGTTTTATCTCAGTGAATGCTGGCAATTAATACAGCTGTACTTAAATAACACAACAGTAGAAAAGAATATGAAAACAGGCATATACACCTGTATATACCACTGTATTTACACATGTAGACTATAGGCCAAACATACAAACATTTACAACTATGCACTGATGGATTTTGTTATTTTCAGATTTAAAACACTAATAAAGTCTTTCTTTTCTCAATATCTGACTGTTAGTCTTTAATAAGGAATGTATCCAATTTCATAATCAATATCACAAATATCTATTAAACTTTGCTTCTTTTATTTATCTTTATATTTGATCAATTTTAGTCACTCTTATTTATATTCCTGTATTCATATATACACCATCATTAACATACTTTAGTACATGTGTAGTTTAATTAGTCACAGGAAATTTTGATAGATCTAGACAAGACTACTCTTTCATCTGCAGTTAGTGCGATTTCCATGATAACATTAAATTTCAGACAATTTGCTGATAGGCAGAGAAATGTGAGAAAGAGCCATTAAACACACTGGCTAGGCCTTGCCTGATAGAAATTCTTGCATGTACATGTAAACTAAATATATAAATAAAGTTAACTGGACCTGCCACCATGTACTGCTTTGATGATAGTAAAATCAATGTTAAAAGGTTTTGTGAAGTCTGAAGAGTTGGGCACTTCCTCCACACAAAACGTGCCCTGCTATAAGGCCTCGCCACTTAATCAATCAACATGCTTCAGCACATACGATATCCCTGTAGGTTTACTTCCATCCTAGACTCAACTTTTATTAGAGAGGCATGTGTTTAAATCTTACAACATATACATATATTTTCTACCAACAGCTGACTGCCTGTACCTTTAAACACAGATAATTAAAATCCTGAAGACAATTTATAATCTTGTAGTACGGATGATTAAGAATAATGCATTATGTATATAGCAAAAACATTCTTTTTGTTCACATAATGATAAATTTATAAACATAAAGCCATTTCTTGTCATAAGAAGACTTATAAGCAATATTATTATTTCTTACTTGCTTTACCCAGAAAACCAGATAAACATGGAGAAAATAAATATAAAAAAAATACCACCACACCTACTCATTTCACGCATACTCACATAAAAAGATTTTGCAGCTGTATTGGGACATAGCCAGACATTGGGAAAATTTATAAGAGACAACCTGGGATTTATCTAATCTAGCTACACCTTCAATTTCTTGTCTTTCAGATGATTACGTAAAATGAAATTCTGATAGATACTCTGGTACCCACATACAATGCTCTTGCAATATCAAATTTCTTTAAACACATTATCAGATCTAGAGATTTAAAAAATTTCTAACAAGTACATTATTGTATGTATAAATAGTTGATAATAAAACCTCACTAACCTGATGTAGATTTGTTTAATGGCTTGGGTTCCATTACTGCAGCATTTGGGTATGTGGAAGTCTCCCTGGATCTGTTCCCACAAATCTTCATCATTAACCTACAAGATAAATACACAGCTACAATACAAGCTCTCCCACCCTGACAGCCTTTCTTTGTCATTACCGCTAACACAGACATATCATCTTATACAGCCATGAAGACATGTTCATCTCTGAAGAAAGCCAAGTTATTGATCGCTTTACTATTCTTTATTATACATATAACAATTTTAGTTGGTAAAAAAAGTATTCCTGTCTGTTCATATGCAAATGTAGCTAGCCACACTGCGGGTTTATCAGACCACTATCTGCATACATGATATACATTTATGTAGACATCGGTAATAATATTTAATGTTGGAACAACATTTGGTAACAGGTAATATCTTACACTAAATAAATTCAATGATTTTGTATCTACTACTTGTACTCAGTCTGTAAAGTGGATTGATCATGCACTTGTAACTGAACCAGTAACACAAATGCTGTTAGCAGATTGTAAGCTTTAGGAGCACGCATAACCACATCATTTGTACTTAATCAATAATTCACAAATGCCACAACAAGATTAACACTGATGTAAAATCCTAGGTTTCTGTGTAGCTGAAATGTTTAAATCCTGGCATGTGTGTGTGTATAATAGGATGTGAACAAACTAGTTTCAGTTTTCATCAAACATGATCATCAAACACTATACAACCATACTATCACACATGTAAAATATGAATTTACCATGTGAAAAAACTGTTTATTTATAATCTGCATCACATGTGTTTTAATATCATGCACATCTCACTATAAACTAAAGATGACTATATGACATGTATTTGTGATCAGTACTGTCTTGTTTACACCTGTTCGTTATTTTATAATCAACTCATTTTACTGGCTAATTACACATTCCACATCCTTTCTTATCTAGAATATATATAGCTTTACAAAGGAGTATTTAGCATTATCTAATTCCAAACTGTGAAAAAAGTTACTTTTATATATATATATATATATGAAAAAAGGTGTGTCTATATATATTATTTATATAAAAGTGATATATCAACCCCATACACAGTTTAAGTTAAAAGGCTTTCCATAATTTAATGTAAATAAATTCCGAACCAGATTTTTTTGTGTGTACATGTGTACACCTGATCAGTGTTGGTGCTTTGCCATACTGAAGTAGGATGTCACTGGGTAATCTGAGCTAGGGAGATATTTCATTATATAGAGACGGAAAAGATGACACAACCATGCAGAATACATTAGCTGTCACACTTCGATCTCTGTCAGCATAATCACTTAGCTAGGATATAATTAGTAACTCTTCCCTCATATCAAATTATTATAGTTTTGTGATTTGCAAAATGTTTTTTTAAAGTTCAAGAGTAAAGTATTCCTATTCAACATCCTTTCTTGATTTGATAACAAACGAAATTTGTTTAAAATACCACACAAAAATAGAATAGACAATGGAACAAGAGACACACAGGTCTTAACGGTCACCTGACTATAAAGTCCTATATATGAAAGAGGTCACATAGGCTTTAAATAAATTGCTCAACTACTTTCAAGCTTACAAAGACATTGTTGGTTCATAAAAAAATTTTCTGCTAACTTCTTTATACCTGCTACTACACAAATGTCATTACTTTGAACCTCTTGCTCATTGAAAAGAAATTTTAAGATCTCGACTCACTTAACCCAACAGATCTTGAATATAGGTCAAGGTAAATTATTTTAACAAATCAGTAGTCCTTCATCCACTTATATTAAAGAACAAATATCAACAACCTGGACCTTTTTGTTATTGAGAAGTTGTTTGAAGATTTTAACACATTTGACCCATGTGACCTTTAAAATGAGAAAAGGTCAATCACATGAACAAAATTGGTAACCCTTCATCCCACAGGCCCAATTTCAGCACAGAAGGCCTCATGGTTATTGAAAAGAAGTCATGTAAAGATTTTGATATATTTGACACCTGTTACCTTGAAAGTAAGTCAAGGTCATTCATTTCAACAAAATTGGTAGCCATTCATCCCATTACGCTACAGGCCCAATATCAGTATCTTGGGCCTTATGGTTATGGAGAAGATTGCAGACAGCACACAATAATGGACAAAATATGATCCTTCGGGTCAGATGACCTAAAAGTAAGTCTGTACTTCATAGTAGGAGTATTATATCCTGATTAGATCTGGTTCATGGAAATGAAATATGTAATACACCTATATCTGGTGTAGCAAGAAATCCTACAAAAGACACCAGTCTATGATCAACTTAATTGGTCATGACAGTAGTTCAGAACTACTGTTTTTCTCTCACTTCATGATTAAATTATAATGTAAAAGTATACAATGCAGAAAAAGGATATCTCTCTTTTCTGCTGAGATTCAATCTGGCCATACAAGTATACTCAATTTTCTCCTATTCAATCAAATGCAAATTTGATATCTTATTGAAAACTCCCAATAACTTTCACCAGACATTTCAAAACTGTAATATGTTCCGAGTAAAGCAAAATAACCAATTTTCAAATTATTTTAAAAAGGAAGCACGATTTGATTTCACCATTTCAGTTTTCAATAAATAAAAATACATCCTTTTCACGAACAAAAAGTGCAAACATTTCATGATTTGATGACTGATCATGCCCGACAGAAACCCACCCATGGGCTCCATTTTGCTATGGCGACAAGCCAATTCCATCTCAACTTCCTCCATGTAAAGAAACATAAAACATCTGACATTGACGAATGGAATTACAAACTAAAACAATTTTCCTACAAGATGCTACAACCAATGACACTTTAATCAATTTTGCATACATGAATATTGGAAAGATTTTAATCTCCTTCAATTCAGATTTACTCAGGATGCCTTGTACCAGTATTGGGTTTTCTCTCAGATTGCCCTCTCCAATGGTTCCTGTAGATTTTAATCACAAAACAAATCACACATTTAAATGCCCTGCCACTCATTTATATTCCCAAAATAAAAAAACCACAAGTGTATACATTCCTACGTATAAACCCTGTATTAGACACTAACAAAGGAGATAACTGAATGAAATTGCCATGTATTCAGGACTCTATCTCATGTTCAAAGCAGTACCTTGAATTTGTTCAAGGAGTTATTTATATAGTTTTTACACTCTCACAAATCATGAGAAGAATTCCCAGCAGAAAGTAGAAGAGATGAGATGTACTATAGATGATCAATACCTCCTGATCATCAAGATCTCCAAACTACAGAAAATGACCAGCTAGTTTCTGTAGCTATAGATTACTATTGATCAAGACTTCAGTACACAGCATGGACAGGTGTTGATCAGAGAAACACTTCAGTGAACATGTTATTAGTTTCATTCCAGCAGAGTTTTAACCCAGACTAATAAAATGGATTTGCCTGTCCTCAATTACTACTACCAGGTATGTAACATTAACACAGATAGCAACTCGTAGCAAGTCTTTTGAAAGTTTTGACTGGCATTTTTTCGTATATTTTTTAAGGAAAATTCTTGTTTCAATCACAAGGACACAGGTATACGACCCTTTAAATATGTGAAAATGAATTTGAGGCCAGCAAGACCTGTATTACTCCTACTTCATATCTGATATAGATGGTGGCCATATTAGATATCTAGTTTAATGTGACAATTAGGCTGAAAACCAATTCTAGTTTTTCTGTCCTTAATATCCAGGTTCTACAAGGAAATTGATTTTGACCATGCTCTCCTAAAATCAGCTGTTACAAGAAATGATTGAATATGTTAAAGTCAGGGATGACTGATCTATTACTATGAACATTCTTGGCTTATATGGTTTTATAATTTAATTATAAATTAATTCAAGCTAAATCAACAATGATCTTTTCTTTTTCACTTGTAATTGTTTTGATAATCAAACAAATGTGGGTTTACCGTTTCTATGTTTTAAGTTTAAACTCTTAATTTACCAAAGTTTTACTTAACTTACATGTACACGTCACAAAATTGGCTGCATGTGGAAAAGTTTCCTGTAAGCAATAATGGCAGTACAGTAATTCTCTTTCACATACTGTAACTTACAGCCTACATCAGATTAAGAATTTGGATGAAAGCCAAATAAAAGATAACTAATGATAATCCTCCTGTAGCAACCAAAATAAATGTCTCCAATTAAAACTGAAAGTAATTACAAGTTCATTATTTTTCTACATCTATACATTGTAATCTCAGTGTGCTATAAACAGATATATCCTGTGCTATAAAAACAATTCATTACTGTCATTTTGGGCTCGACCTACTGTATCAAAAGACAACAGACCTTCCACAATAATTCCTCGGTGTATCAAATATAGCTTGAGGGCAATTATTGGAAAAGCAGCATTTCCTCTGGCAGCAGAGAGCTGTAGAGTCAGATGTGGGAATGAGTAGAGAATTTAGACTCCATCCTGAATAACAACATAAAATGCTAACCTTGTGGGGTTACAAACATCAATAGTGACATCTAGATTCCATCAACAATCATTTGTACAGCCTACAGTCATACAGTAAAGTAGCCCTGATGTTGTCGGAGAGATTCAATCTTGTCTGTCTGTATAGTCAGTGCAGTACGCACACCTTGTAAACTAGGGCTTCTTATTACATACAATACAGCAGGTAATGCCACATCAATCATCCTTAAAAACCAGCCAACATAACAGACCACAGGTGATTTCAGAGGTACAAAAATATATAGGATTTGTTTTTCTTTGTCTGAATGCATATCCTTCAAATAAATTTACCTTGCCCTTAAAAAACATTACATTTACCTAAATGGTTTTTTCCCAATGCATACATAATTTCAATATACATAAATGATATAAATACTAATTATTCAGTAGACTGTCTGCTGACAACACCTGCAAAGTTACAGCATGTAGCACTTCAGCAAATATCTATAGCCTTACAAGTGATAATCATATATCTTAAAATTATGCAAAATATGTTCTTATATCTAAAAAAAACTTGAGTTATAATCTTCTACATTATATAACTGACTTTATTACATCTTGTTACATCACCTTAACATGGACACTTTTTTGTTGTGAGTTAATTTTTCAGATACTGGAATTTATCACAGCTGGGTTATCAGCGAAGCTTTTACCTCCAGCTCATCTTTTATCAAAAAAGCAGAATTTATACTGGGTAGGAGTAAGCACGAGAATGAGTTGTAAAATTTAGAAAACTAGAAGCCAAACAGTCTTGGTTTTTTTACTCCTTTTCAATGACATCTTTACCTGCAATTTAATTTCAATTTGAGTCAGAAGAGTTATAATGAATCAGATTTCCTGATGCTCAGTTGCTTAAAGTGTGTTTCCATGACCCTGATTTTTCAATACTCTAAAAACTATAAATTTTACAGGTTGTGTAACCAGTCTATTGTATCACAAAATAGATGTTTGTTGAGTTAAAGGTAAAGTAATATATGTTTCTCTATTGCAATATATGGATTCCCTAGATACCTATATATCAGATCTTGTATTGCAATATTGTTAAGAGAAAAAAATTTTATTGGTACAATTGTGCATCCATGCACCTCTATCATCAACAGAATTTTTCAAGTATTAATGACATGTTAATATTAACGGGACACCATGGAAAGGTGTCATACTATGGAGCAATGTGACAAATCCGAGATTTTTAATACCTTTGATACATCCTCTCAATCTAGCTTGTAATGAAAATGCAAATAAAGTTTGTGACAGCAGTAAACCTAACAAAACCAGCTCTAAAGCTATTGGTTTTAACATCTCCACCATGAGCTGTGAAAATATCTACACTAACCTGCTCTCAGGCTTTTAGCTTTATACTGTGTATATATATATATTACATATAAACTTCAAGAAAGAGAAATGCTTTGCATAGCATACATATAAATATAAAAACAAAATATTAACACGCCTTCATTACATCATAATGTAGGTTACTATGTAACATACCTATGACATCAATGCAACCTCCTGAAATGGCCGCAAAGCTTGAAACGTTAGTGATTGTGATTTGGAATTTCAGTTGCCATGTTAATATTTTGTTTTTTATATCTTTACCCCATCTAGATCTGGTTTCACATTACCAATTTTATCATCATCTTTTCTCCTGTAACTTTCCATCTTACATGATCACAATAAATAATCACATCCTATCCAATCAGAGAGAAAACCTGTAAACTGACAATATCCTTTTTGAATTGATTTTCCTTTCATCTCCAAATATTGTTGGTAGTATATGATATACAAACCATAAAACATTGATATGGACCTTTCAACTTTACCGCTGTGGAACAGAATAAACTCTAGTGTACAAAAGCATTTACTGATCAATATTTCATTCCAGCTTTGAAAATATCTTCGCTTCAATGTCTTTGATGGAAACATGTTATTTACCTTTTGCTTCCAGGCATATTATATTGCAGCTGCCACTTCAACAGCCTTCCATTAAATATTTATAAAGATTTCAACGAAATGTCAAAAAAAATCTATATCTTGTTCCTCAAATTGCTGCATCTCTCAATCTATTATTGAGCAAAGGACAGTACAGCAGTGATATGAGATATGAATATTTTCATACCAGCTAGCATTATTATAGAAGGCACTACAATAACAGCACTGCTGCAAACAGTGGTACCAGATCAGACAAAAACAATGAAATGAATTCTATTCTTATTTCCAACTATATCCCGCTAGAGGTTATGCTGTAAGTTGATGACATTTTTCTCTGGTTTCAGATATCTGGAAGTAAGGAGATCGAAAACTGAGGCAAGGAATGATTATCAGCCTGGAACTCCTCTCCAGCTTGTCAACAAAATACTTGATGAGATTGTTCGAGCACGAAAAACTGCAGAGCAACAATGGAAATTTTATGTAATCCATTGAAGTCACATTAAAGTTATTACAAGACAGCAATATCACATGACTTGAGATCCACAGTCGATAGAAGGTTTATCAGATACAACCTTACAACCAGTTCATCCTTTATTTTCAACTGAATACATAACTAGCCTGGCCTAGCTGCTTGCGATGCACAGGATGTACCAGTGTCTTTGAATCATCATGATGTACACAAAAATGCAAATTTTTACAATGATTCAATTACTCTTGCAGTGCAGTTTATATGGCAGACCTTGGTTACTCTTGCACATGTAGAAAAATTGATGCAGCTATTATTCATGTAGCAATGTTCTCATGCAAGTTCTGTGATACATAAAGGAATAAAGCCTAGATAAACAAAAATTTGCTACAGCAAAAAAGCATATTTTTTTAATTAAACACAAACCAATAGGCAGCTTTCTTAACCAACTGTACACAATGAGTATACAATTTTTTTTACCTAAAAAAATTACCAAACTAAAATAGGATATAAAAAGTAATAGTCCATCCACAGAATAGGAATGTAACCTACATTGCATTATCATAATGATGAAGACACTGAAACATCTTTCTTTCAGTTTCAGCAGGAACCATTGAAACATCTGTGAATCAGCATTTAAAGAGTGCTAGCACTGCAAAATATATGGTATGGCTATTTTTCATTATCTTGCATTTTTTTGTGAATTACAGATCTATTTCCATAACGTTACTATGATATCATACAGAAACTACTTGTATATAGATGAACATTTCTTACACTCTTTGGAGAGCTTTTCTGTTAATAAATTTCTATACATCATCTATTACATTTGACTGTTCTTTTGTACTGCTGAGATCAGGTCACTTTCTCAGAATACCAGAACAAACACTTTACCAAAATTCCAAGTTGTAACGCTTGTACACAGAAAGAAACATTTGGTATTATATATATATATCCCTGCCAGGTCAAGTATTCCAATACACACCTACACTATACATGTATGTTGTACACAATACATTGACACAGTGGTGACCTCAATATAAATACTATAAGACTCTGGTATGCTGCAAATATAGGTCATGATCATTGATCTGGGAAATCCCAGAAATCTATTTATATTGAGTGCTTCAGTGCTGTGGTACCTGAGCTGTGGACCATTCATACAGTACACACACACATACACACCACCAATCTACCACACCACACTACATACTACAGCCTTACTACACTGCACTCTGTGACCACCACCTAACCTGGATAGTGGCAACCAGACTCATATAGTCCACAATGTTTCCTTGCACAAAAACTTGTCCTTGACATTGATCTACAAACTTTTCATGATAACAAGACAATGAGGAAATTTAAGGACTTAACAGCATTTTAATATATATTTCCCCCCTAAAATGTTAAAGAAAGACTGTTAGACAGAACATCCAAGTCATCAGTAATGAACACTGGTACTGAAAACTAGGATGAACTTGACATGGAAGTAACAATGATGGGCCCAATAATAATATGAATATGGCAAGAAGGTGATAAGAAGGTGGAAAGGGGGAATGATTATAATTGCTCTTTATTTTATTTCTTTTTCCCCCTGTGTCTTAGTCATATAAATATGAAAGCTTTAATCATATATGGAATTGAATGGAATCCCATCCATTATCATCTTTATCATTCTAAGCTCAGACAAATGGTTCTTGGATACAAACATGCATGCTTTCGGAATAAGACGCTTCAATTTAATACACTGGCAGAGATCACTTAACCAATATCACGTCACAGTTACTATGACAACCATGGATTTATTAATTTTTTATATACATCACAACACGTACATGTAAATGTTCATATATTCTATCAATGTCTCTTGTAACTAATGTATTTGCTGCAATAAAGATCCATGTTAAGAGATTTCTTCACAGAATACATAATTTTAAATTACTTCGTAAATACTAACAAAATAGTTTTCAAAATATCATGCAAACACATCAAAGTTAATCTCCGATAATAATATACTGGTATGTTCTGCTTTAATCTTTTTCTTTGGCAAAAAGTCCTGTTGGAGCCACCACAGGGGGTAGAAAACCTGTACATTGCTAATGTATGTGCTACCCAGTCCTCTGAAACCATCCTAGTATAAGAATACAAATTAAAGTCACTCCAGGAGAGAAAGTCTGCCTTGTCTCCTATAGAGTTATTTCAGAAAGATGGCAAACCTAAACCCTGTTCTTTTGAACTATTCAAGGAGAGAAGTATACCCTGGCAATAAGCCAAGAAATAAGTTTGCATTTATCAAGCATTCATTAATTTCTTGTATACTTTCAAATACAGCTTGAGATATCACTGATCCAAGCCTCATTGAAAATGTCCTTAAAGAAATATATGTGCAAAAAATTGATAATTACACTTGCATATTGACAGGTAAGCTGCCAGTTGTTCTTGTGAACTATGTTAGTTGTACATGCAATTAACGGCAATTAAGGAGATAGTGTGGATTACTACTACAGCTGACTAATTCCACATACATTACTACACACTGCCAAGAATGTGTTATAACTGAAACACACAAACTGTGTTCCAGCTCTTCTCTGGCATTTTATTACAGTTGATAATTAATCTCAAATACAAGTACTGTGCATCAAATATAAACAGGTAATACTGGGTTTTGAGTTATTGTATACTAGTTTTATATAACTCTATAATTTAACTGTTAGTATTTTGTTATATATAACTTAAGCTTTTCATCATATCTCTCATTTTATCATTAGCACTTAATCATAGTAACTCCTTTTTTTTCGTTGACATTTTATCATATAATTATCATTTTATCATTAGCACTTTATCATATAATCATCGTTTTATCATTAGCACTTCATTTTATCACTATTATTTTATCATGTAACTAGCAATTCAACATTAGCATATCATGATACTATGGCATTTTATCTTGGCATTTACCCTTATCATTTCATGCTTGTTTTGCTGGCATATGTAACTAACTGGCTGCAACAATAATGGTGTTCTAAAGTAAGACTTGGTATGCCTCCGACTATTCCAAATGTTGATTGGGGCCAAAATGAAAATACAAAATGATTGATAAAGAAACACATTATTTACAATTTTATGATTCATTTTCAAGCCTTGCCCAAGTCTCATGATCAAATTTACACTTTTCCTAGTAAGTTCATCCTTTATGACTGCAATATTGAATTTCAAATCATCCTACTGCATTCAACATCTATTGATCTTAATAATTTTAATTCTTAGAATATCTTTTGTCAAAGTTTCATCACTCCAGGGTCAAATTCTATAGAAATACCAAGATAATTTCTCAAATTATGTATGTCGCTACTTGACAATATTCTCATGCAATGATGATCCCTTAGTAAATTTTACCGATTAACTATATATGGCTACTGGCAGATCTTTATGGCAGTATGCCATCGAGTATTACATTGTCAAAGAAGCAGATATTGTCTACATGGCTAAGCTTTTTGTTTTCATCATCTTGCATATAAATCCAATTGATTCTATCAAGACTGAAATGAGCTTTACCATCTGTACAGCGAAGGGCAATTTTCATCCAAGGCGATATATTCTATATATTATGAACTTGAGGCTAATGTTTCCATTTCACTGTAAATCAATGTAGCTACTGGAAACAAAAGACAGGGCCTAATTGGAGTGTTTACAGTAGAATGCTCTCCTTGAACCAAAACAAAAGCCATCATAACAGACTTTGTCATGATAACAGCTAAACCCCTCTACAGATATAGTGTTAATAAAACATCAATTCTGTGCACATCTTCTCAGATTTACTGCTATAAAGCATGTATCAGATATGAACATGCTTTGATAACTACACCGAGCTGAAACATATGTGGATCTAAGCAAATTGATTCCATGCCAGGCACATTCAATTGATTTTGGCAGATGTGCCATTTTTTCTCTTGCCACATACACTTGATGTTTACATCCTTTTACCAAGTAGTGAGGATGGTTCCGTTATGCTAGCCAGGAACTATGGGTAACAAATTGGTTTTTTTTTTTACTTCGTATGCTAAATGATATAGTCAGGATATTTTCTTCTGAACACATTCATATACATCGGTACCAGAAACCTGGTTGTAAACAACAAACTTTTTATTTTATAATTGCTGTGCCAGGTAATGTATTTCTTCAGGCCCATGGAGATGATTCCAAAATAAATGTTGTCACAAAATATATATATACATGTGAAGTTGCAATAGGTACAATAAATAATCTGAGAATTACTATAGAGATTTTTGTTATGTCTATATGGACTCTTGGCAAAGGATACTTGTATTGTAAGAAAAAAATGGACAAATTCTGGAAAGTAGTCTACTACCATGGACCATGCTTGCCTGTCTCATGTTCTGGTTTGGCATTGTGTAACACCTGCAACACTATCGTATTTAGCAATACATCTATTATTACCACTGCAAATCATTTCTCCTTGAATTCCTATGGAGGATTAGGGCTACTGTAGATCTAACACAATATGATGAATATGTCACGGAGTTCACAACCAATTTTAATATCTAGTTTTGCAAAAACAAAAATCCTTACATATAAAAAAAATTCCCATTTGTACTGATTTTACATCCTGATCACTTCAATATTGAAACACACATGTACAGCTTTATACGAATGTCATAGATAACTATAGGGGGATTTTCATGGTATGATATTCAAATGCAATATCTTTTAATCAATGCAAAAAAATATTGTTTGACAATGTGATGGAAGTTAATATGCTGCAGATTGATGCTTATGTATTTAATAAAATTATCTCATGTATCTGTATTCATGCTGATGTATATGTTACTTGGTTTAGGCCTATGCCATTAACATATTACATATTATCATCATATAGCTGGCATTCTTTTTATATCAAACAAAATATTTTTTCAATAACAAAATTAATCTTTTAGTGGAATATTGCTCATAGCTGGCAATCAAATAACTTCATTTGTAGTAAAGTTTTGCAAGTGCAATTTTCTCATTGTATGTATCCATTTGTTGCCTGCACACTAAGAACACCTACTTTGTGTGAATTTAAATGCATTTAGAACAGCATGGACATCAATATTACCTAGTAAACTTTTGTACAGTACTAATTCTCTACATGTGCAAAACAATTGCATGGGCAGGGAAACACTCATCTGCTCATCTAGACGAATGGTTTTTGCAGCAGGGCAAGTCAAGTTCACAATGCCATTTGCTAAGTGAGAACATGTCAAAAATATTGATATTCAACAGTGATAATTTGATAAAAATGAAGTTTGATTATAAAATTCAGTGGTACGAGCAGAAAGGTAAATTTTGTTTCATACTGATAACTTTCCCAGAAATCCCCCGCCCCCTCTTCATTTTCTACTGCACACACATGCACAAAAGTGTCACCAGTAAAATGCTTATCAATTAAACTTTGAAGTGATAACAACTTCCTTCCAAGCCCTCAGTGTGTACTTGTTTACCAACAAACCCTATAGTGAACTTATGTTGCATGGTATTCTGCACCATAATGTGTCAATTAAGTTGGTAAGATTGTTAAGTTGCCTATATGCTACAAAACAATTTCAAAAATTTAGTGAAGTTGTGTGTAATATATTTTTTTTCAATCTGTTATATTCATATAATCTTTCTGAATATAGTGATAGCTTACAGGTATTTTATGCTGATTCAGCAATTTCAATCCCTATTCAGGTAACAGACTTTTGACTTTGCACAATGCTTTTTGTAGCAATGGTATGGACATTTATTTCTTATAGATTTTGCCCTAAATTTTCCATCAACATCATGATACAATTTTCAAGCATTTTTACTTTGCAATGTTCTAAAGCCACATTTTGGGCATGCAACTGAAGACCAAAGTTACTTACCACAATGTTAAAATAACTGAAATTGAGGTACATCCATTATCTATTATCTAAGTATTTTGCCATGTAGATAGCAAAGTGAATGAAACTAAGGTCTTGATCAAGACTACTGTACTGCATGAATGTGTCAACTGTTCATACTGCTGCAAGTGATGAAACCATATGTATAACAAAAACAAATACCATATTTTCAAGATTATAAGCCACACCTTTGTCCTTGTGAGCCAGGTGTGCTGCTTATATACTGGTGTGGCTTATATGTAGACAAAAACAATTTAGCAGTAAAAAAAAAAAAAAGAAAAAAAAAGAAGCATACTAGTACATTCAGTACCACATGGTGATGATTTTTTAACATCCCTCGCATGTTTGTCATTGAAACAGATCGTCTAGAACAGTCATCAACAATTGTATACAGGATGATTTGAAGATTGGAATAAAAATAACGTTCTCACTGATTTAATTAATCACACCTTTTAATATGAACCACAATATCTTTTGAACCTTCAAGGTTACCTCAAAGCCTTAGTGGAAGTTTGCAATAGCCTTTTGCATCCTGGGATCGATAGGTCATCAGGTTACAGGTAAAATTCTTGAATGACTGCCATGCTTGTTAATGATTTGAATGGCTTTGTGTAACTTACAAGAAATAATATGGGACTTTAAGAGTTTGGTCAGTCTGCAAGAGCATTCGTTAATATTTCACAGTACAAACATCGATGGAGAGATTGTTAAGTAATGTCAGCCCCTATATCTGTACGTAGACAATCTGTGAAGGCACCCAAGCCAAACGAGTTTTACTTTTTTTGAAATACATCAATAAAATAAAGGATTACCTCTGTATAATTCTTTTGCAAATTTTTTCTGTTATATCAACAAACTTTGGTCAATGTAATGGTTACCACTTCATAAGAAAAGGTACTGCTTATATTCCAGTGTAATTTATATGTGAATCAAATCGAAAAAATCGCCAAAAACTGGCCCTGCAACTTATAACCTGGAAAATATGGAAGGTAAACGGGAAGTTAAGTCTGTCCAGGCTGTGATCTTTCCATAATTTCCTTTGTCTTCAGTTAGCGCTACAGAAGTTGCAACCAATTCATAGGGGCTTATCTCAAACAGGTTCTTAATTGTGACAGCCCTGTAAGAAAGATGACGTCACCAAATATTTCAGCATGCCAGCCATTATAATTCAACAGAGCAGAAAACAACAGAGATGATAATGCCAGTTAACATCACAAAAAGACAAGGCTTGCCAAAAAGAAGATACTCCCTGTGAAGGACTTAAGATACAGAACCTGTTGTGTAGTTCAAACATGCTTTTTTTGGCCAGTAGTACTAAGTGGTTGGACTATCTCAGTGAGGCTAAATTAGTGAATTGTGGATCATCCAAGGACTGCAACAGTACTCGCTAAGATACTGGAAAACCACATTCTAACAAACACTGAACTGATCATCAACAACTATTCAACTTAAACTGTCCACCAATGGACCAAATATTTAGAATCTGATATTCTTTTACAGCAAGCACCTAATGCTATAGAAAGTGAAGTCCAATGAATGTCAGCCAGAAACAGAATATCCAAGATACTGTAAAGTTGTAAGCAGCAAGTTGTGGTAATGAGAAGACAGTATATTCACAGGCAATCCATTAATTTAGTGTTGCATGGGCAACTGACCATCACATGATAGAATGACATCTCCCACTAAAGGCTTACCAGTCCTTGGCAATCATTAAAGACAAATGTCATGATCAGTAAAGAGGCACGTTTCATTGCTAAATATGATCCTTTAAGATGCCTTGTTCAGGTAGACACTCAACACTACTGCCAAATGAGGAGTTAGGATATTGTAAAGTTAAAAAGAGAAAATTTGTGTTAATATCCAAATTTAGTTGCCTTATACAATCCATGCAATGTAACAGACAAAAGGTAAGCTGTCTTCTCCCTGATTATAGGAGTTGTAAACTTTTGCCATCAATAACATACAACTTTCTCTTTGCAAGACCAATTTGGAAAACAATACAATGATAGACAAATGCTTTCCCCTAAAAAAACTACCACAATTATAAAGAAATTCTCAAGGTTGATAATGCTTATCTTGCAATAAATCCAGGTGTGTAACACTTACTTTCTACTCTGAAAGTCAAAGTGTAGAATAGTCAAAAGCTTTCTATCTTTTTTCACAATTGTACTTGGTTGCAGTTGATAGAATTCCTCCTTATATGAAAACATGAAATTTTAGTGACTTTGGTATTCAGGTAATGTTTTATATACAGTCAAACAAAAAGATGTGAAGCATTAGAGTGGTTTTAACGTGTGAGAGTTATTATTCAAAAAGTGATACATAATCACTAATGAAACCTAATTTATATCATAGCTCTAATATTTTGTAAATTTATATCATAACTCTAATATTTTGTAATGTTCTGTCCACATACGACAGCACTTACATCACACGTCATAGGTAAAAAATCACAAGGGTGTTTGCCAATGTTCTGATGACAGCTAGTCTGGTTGACAAATAAACCAGTGTTTCTCATTCTTTTATACTTAAAACTGTGACAGCGTTTTGAGAATGACTGAAATCATCATAAATGTGTACAGGATTTCTTCTTGTTTGTCTTAACAATTCCATAAATTTGACCTCACTCGATGATATTATCTCAATGAACAGAGTACAGGTAAATGTTTTGTTCGCATCATAAATTGTCAATGACTGTTATCATAGCTAACAGCCTGTGAAAATACTTTGATACATCAAAAAGTTCAATTTATGAAACTTTGATTGAAGAAGGGGTAGGTTAGCAGTGATTTATAGGGCTAAAATTCAAGACATGGCAGAAAATTCAATACAGCAAGTTTTGAATCATCAAAGTTCAATTTTGTAGAAGTTTGACTGTAGTTTGTTTACAAGAGCAATAGTTATGAATCATACATTGATGAAAAGATGAAACATTTTTTACTACTATGGTAACTTTCATATGTGTCAAAGCAATAAAATGTTGTACCCTAAGTATTTACACTTATTTCTCCCAACAATTTCAACTTTCATGAATATTTACAAGGGTCACCACTATGTAGATTCTCTCTATAGCTATCTTTGTATAACTAACAAGTAGTCTCACGAGACTGATGGAAATGGTAAGATTACAAGGACAAGTCTTAGAGATTGGAATATTGGCATCGTAGTAATTGTTCTATGTGGTCACTATCCACATCAATGGTAAACAATACTAGTAGCAAGTTGTACAGGACTATTGTAAGCATCTGATACTGCCAATAACACATATATGTTACTGAATTCACACTGATTCAGTGTGATTCTTTCATCTCTTTTCGCTGCCACGTCGTGCATGCACCAGCTGACAATACTTGAGGACTCAACTTTGTATACACAAGCAATCAGTATACGGAAAACAAAATGTTTACATGCGTAATATCAAAGAGCAACAGTGTTGCACTATACATTTTGATGCAATAATCCCTATTTATTATATCAAACAGATAATTGCACGACTTATAAGATAAACTTTGCACCAATGAGACTATTTTAATAAACAAAAATCTCTAGCAATAGTGTCCATCCATACTCCTCAAATTTATATGTCCATACTAACTTCCATCTAAATACAAGAAGACGTCCATTTTTTAACTTTCATGGCTTCTTCATCACAATATCAAACGTAAAGAACAACAAAATGACACGTGATTTCCATTTGATCAACATACTGTTTTTTCAAAACAATCAGATTACAATCCACACACTTCTCAATATTCTGCTGTTGTCTTTACTAATCAAGAGCAGCATGTCTTTAAACACCTTAACATGACAATACACCATTTCACTGATTCACTTGGTCTCATGTTCTTACATACATATTATTGAGCCTCGGATCCATCAAACTGTTATTTTCAAAATACCCTTTATTCCTCAAACTTATTTTTTATCCATGGTACTAATTAATGTTATATAGAATTCTCCCCTCCCCTCCTTTTGTCGAATGTCACACTTGCCAAAATTTAGCTATCACACACAACTGCATCTATACATCTAACTTAAAAGTCTACTAGTACTAAGTGTTATACATGTGTCTGACAGGAGAGAAGATAATAATAGGATTAACGATGCTATGATTACATAGATATACTGCCAGCTGATGCATAAGATGATTGTTATACCAGCACATTTCATTACTGGTGACTATTGAGGTAAAAAAAAGCTATCACGATAGTAATGGGATAGTCAAATTACCATTTGATATCACTGCGATAGTCCAGTGACTCTTACGATAGTGTTATGATCGGTTTCTTTTTACCTTAAAAAAATGCTTTTCTAACCAAGAAATAAAGCAAGGTCACCAAACAAAGTCTTCATTTTTACAATAAATTCCTGATTAACTTCCTCTTCATTTTAAACTTTTGATTATATTTCAAATGGTTTTGGCCACGATTTTAGTTTTCGTTAAGTTCTGTTACATCATAATCTTAATAACAGTACTGCTGATATGGCGCCGCTCAAATATGTACCAATACCTGTTTTCAGACAGTCAAAAGTACTCATTATGCATGAGAGAGAAATCTAATGATTTGATCAGTTACGTGGTGCATGTGACGTCAAAGTGTTAGTTCCACTTATCATGTTTAATATGTAAACAGTAGTGTAGGAGGTAGATTCTTCTCATATAATTCTGGGTTTTTTTGGCTGAAAGTGAAATATTCTACTTTAAACTTAACTCTGCATATCTGCATATCTACAAAAAAACAGAGCAAACAAAACTGTTTAAATAACACCAAATTAGCAGGAAATCCATTTAAAAGGATCATGAATCAGCAGAATTTAATTATACCTGTATATCATAACATCTCTGTATAAATTATCATGGTAAGAACAGCTGTTACTGTTACAAAATAACTTTTTTTATATATAACATCGAATATGATTATACAGGTGTTTAAGATTTTAAAAAATTAAATTGGCTTAGGAGTTTTACAAGAATAAAATTGTTCTGAGACAAAGGTATTTACACATGACACATGAACATTAGCTCTATACATGTGTACGAGTGTAAACAATTGTATTGTGAACAAGCAAATTAGACAGATATTCATGACTAATTCATAAAAACAAGGGCGGTCACAAACAGGTTATGCTCTGCGACTGGGACAAAATTTAAGTATGAAAAATAACAAAGGGCAATAACTCCTAAATTATGCAAAAGAGAGTGATGGTTCTTGTGCAGTGCACTTCTCCTGATGTGATCTATTTGCCTATGAAGTTTTAAGTTGATATCTCTTATAGTTTTTGTGTTATGTTCTGAACAAAATTATGACGGACGGATGGATGGACAAAGCAGCAACTATGGGGGAGAATAAATATATGAATCCCAGCAATAATTCAGCAGTAAGAGCATATAAACTATATGACTCAAAGGCTTTTGAACATTGAAATTCCTATACATTTTTTTTAAATATGAATTTCTATATCATGTACTTGCTGTGACTGGCAGTATGGAAAATCTATGATAGAATTTGCATATTTACATGTGCATAAAATTTTCAGAGTAGGAGAAATAATTTTTAAATACATAATTATCAATTAAGAAATTATCTCTGAGGCAGAGCAAGATGGCCATATATCTACAGTATCTGTGGTATATGCTTATAGAATGTGTGTGTGTGTGTGTGTGTGTGTTTGCGCACAAGTGGAGTAAGCTGTTTGTACAGAGGACCCAAAATGTACTGTTTTGTGAACATTGTGATTATAACAAGTTCATTAAAAAATCAAACAACCATTAAACAGGTGTAGCTAATTACACACATGAAGATTCAGTTTCGCAGTCATCTGTCTGGAGGGGTTTGTTTGGACAGAGAGTTCTCTTGTTATCCCTTTTCCTACCAATTCAAGTATTATTTGGTCTTGAAATGTACCCTTTTTATTGTTACCGAGATGTAACAATCTATCTTGGCATTGTTATGATATATCATCGAACTTCACACCATGAAGAAATGAAGTTTTTAAGTAACAAAGAAATGTAGTTTCCTTTCAAAATAAGTAAAAATTGAAAGAAAAAAAACAATTAATTTTTCGCTGTCATATATTATTATGTAAACAATACTATATACAAAGATAAATCTCACTTTTGAAAGATTTTGATCATCAGCAGATGAATATAGGCATGACCTGTGTAGTAGTGTCTAATTAGATAAATAGAGTATCACCATGTCGAAGTAACACTTTGATGTCACACAATTTTGTTTCACATTAAAAAAATGCATATTCACCAAATATACTAATGGGGATGGAACCAGTTTTCACTGTCTGTGTGCTGCGAGATATTGCAGATTATATACATTATCGCATCATTTGAGACTGAAACACGGCTTTGTGAAAAATTGTGGCCAAAACCCTTTAAAAGGTGAATAATTAATTCAATAACTTAATTATCTGGTTTTGACATACAATGTTGACAGAGATGTGTCAAATATATATATAGTCAAACTTTGATGTTTCCAAGTTCAAGGGCGAGGGACTAGGAAAAAATCTTTGATACAGCAAGACTTCAAACCATTTGTGGTGGCTGATGTCGACATTTTCATGTTCATAGCAATAGTTGATGACGCAATATTTCTACTCAACAAACACAACAAATACCATGGCATTTTTTATATCAAAAGAAAACATTGGCATTAGTTTTTTTTTAATTTAAATTGAAATCGGTAATGCACGCTCATGTTTACATATGTGCCTTCTTGTTACAGTGTATATATTTTACATATCAATTTTCAAGACTGATACATAAACATTATAGGCACTGATGAATTTAAAGGAAAGCAAATTAATATCATAATGTATTCGAACTGTTAATGACAGCACTTACATCAAACATCTTGGGTCGTAATAAATTACAAGGATGTTTGCCCCTAGTCTAATCAATAAAACACATGATTGAAATATACATCATCATGATTCTCATACTTTTCTGCTTAAAATGGAAAAGTGACCCTTTGTGAATGAGAGAAATCATTATACAAGTGTTCAGGTTTTCTTATGAATGTTTACACAATTACATAAATTAGACCTGACTATATGCTATTACTGCAATGACAGAAGCAAATATTACATGATATTCCATTATCTTTTCTTAAATGTCATTGCTTGTAAGTAAGCAATTAGAATATAATTTGTCCAGTCATTAATCAACCTTGTACCAAAGAGCCAATAACAGTGTGCTTCCAAAATTCCATTGTCTATGTCATCATAGCTAACCATCCATGAAAAAACTTTGACACATCAAGAAGTTTTATTTATAAAACTTTGATTCATAAAGGGGTAGGTTAGTAGTGATATAAAAGAATAAAGTTCAGGACCTGACAAAAACTTTTATCCATTAAGAAATTTGAATCATTATAGTTTGATTCACAAAGTTTGAATGTATATGCCTCGTAAAAGTAGGATAACATAGTTATCTACTAAATGAAAATGTCTGTTTTCAAAAATGGGAGTTGTCCTTGTGATAAGTTTTGAAACATTTTGTCATTGAATTTCAACGCACCCAAATTGTGACTATACTGCTGCTTTTGCACCTTTATTGATAATGATTTTTAAAATGCTGCTTCCTTCTACCATTTTGTGTATTAAATTGCACACAAGTTAGTATTGCCATTAAAGCATTGAAAATTATTATTTTCTGATGCATACAGACAAATCTAATCAAAATGGAGGACTCAATTCTTCACAACTTTCTTGGCAAGAATGCCAGATGTACTTTTAATTCTCCTTTATCTATGTATTCTGTCATCAATTTATCATTGCAAAAATGGAGATGTATGTCCATCCCACAATCGATTATCAGTTGATCATAAATCAGTTCTGATGATCTGATAATCAATCATAAAATTGCAATTGATTCCCCACACTAGCCACGAGCTTACCATATCTAGGTACTTGTGACAATGTTATCTTTTTAAAATCAGATGATGATTACTTATTCATTCAGACTAATGAACCTTCCACTGGCCAAGTGAATGACCTCCTGAAATTAATTTATCCAATTTTTGCAATAACGCCTGTGTGGATGAGTTATTTTCCTTTCTTGAAACTTGTGTGCTGGAGTAAAAAGTACTGAAATCTTGCCAATATATGTACCACAAGATTACTGATATTCAATAAATAATGAAGAAATACATCAATGCAGAAAGACTGTTACCTGAGTTGGAATGACTTATTTTGAACTAAACTGAAAGAAAAGCTTGATGGAATACAGGTGACTTTGATAGTCTTCTTTAACTTTTCAAGAAGAAAATGTCCATTCAACATTTTCAACTGAAATTTGATACAATGAAGAAGATGCATTAAAGTACAAAACAAATATATGTTTTCATTTGTGCAGTACATCCATTACAAAACTATCGTTTCAAATGCAATTTCTGCAGTTTTGAATTTGTATTCATAATTATACTATATTGCTGGTAGACAAGTAAATAACATGAGGTAATGGAGAACATGCATGAAAGAACATTGATATAACAACTATCTAATATTTTCTTTTTGTCCAAAAGAATAATTATATACATCTATCATGAAGCTTCATACTGAACAGGTTAGAAATCAGTTCAGAGATGAGGCTGAGGACAAGTACTAAAAGTAGAAATACATTACAAGTTAGAAACTTACTAATTGAATAAGTATGTAATAAATGGTTTTAGTCACATCTTTCTAAACAAAGTTAAGTGTTTACACTCCAAGGTAACTGAACAAAGGGAAAGACCAGGACTTACTTGTTCAAAATTTATGAATCCCCATCTAATCTTTTTAGTCAATTAAATAAATTCAAAAATCAGGTCAAACACATGTATGCAAGTTAAAAATACTTTTGCCAAGTATATCCCATCAATCGCAAATGATCAATTCAAAATTATCACACGATACGACATGACAACATAAACAATGGATGAGACAAAATATAACAGAAATAAAAATCTGCCATTTATGATGAAAACAACAGCCCCTCCCCTTCGAAGCAATGGAAGCCATCTTTGATAAAAAGCGAGATCAGTAAACGCGACCAAAACTGACCCTGTCAAACGTAATTCTATCGAGAATATTATCATGCAGATAGTACAACAACAACAAGAGACGCGCGTGGCTGCAATTGATATATAAACGACTCGGAACGGAGGTAAATTCAAACACACTGGTGAGTTTACCTTTCGCCATCCACCGAAGCCGATCACTCGTCGGTAGAGCAAATACAGGTCGACTTCTTTCCCACCTATTCGAGGAATTCTTGTTATTGGGGTTCTGGAAAAGACAACAAATGACACATCGTAAGAATTATCAATACAATAACATCAAAACAATAGAACAAATGCGAAAACCAGATGAAAATACGTACCCTCGATTGCAGTGGAATTGTTTGAGTTCCTTCAGAAAGTCATTTTGTTCTTGCTGGTAAGTGAACGGGTCTTTGTTCAAAATCCCAGCCATAATATCATGAAACGCGAACTACACAGAAACTAAACAAACCCCATGCGTTCTAAATAAACGATAACAATCGTTCTGTGACCACAGCGTACACGGAAACACAACACAAGGGTGGTCAGACGTACGGAAAATCCTCGATAATTTGGGGATTCCACATCCGAGTCGGCTGCAATGACACTGCTACCACAACATTAAAATACACTCAAAATAGTCTTTAGATCGAAGATCGAGGTCTTGTAATGACTCCCGATGATAGTTAAGGAGTATTACTCCCTTAAATGCAGTCCGTGGCTCAACCTTGAGGCTTCATAGTTGACCATACGTGCATAAAATCTAGGAAAATCGTAACAAAAAACATAATGATCATGCCTAACCAACATTGCTCTCTAGAGGGGTCTGCATAATGAAGCATTGCCTCGGTATAGTTATTCAATATGGCGGCCACTGGTACACAACGAGGGCACGCGGATGACGTGGTTTTGATTGAAATTATTGATTCGTTTATGACTTAGATGCAGATATTGTTGATGCCATTTGATTTGTTATTAAAAGTATTAAGTTTTCCTGTTTGTATGAGTGAAATAAAAAGGTTATTTGCCAGTATTTATTTGCATTTCATTTGATCTTGCCGCATCGCCATTGTTGTCCTTCAACTCGCACAATAGGAAAAATAGTACTATCTTAATTCAGCCACATTGCAGGAACTAAAGCGCATCGCTGGTAGAAAATAATGGAGCGTGGTTGTTCGTAGCCATAAAATGAATTGATAATGAAATTGTAGCGTGCAATGTACGCCGAAAGGATGTTTGCCGGTCGTCTTTGTTCACTCTGTAGCCACGAACGACAACTCTGACCAATTTACCTGTATGACTACCTGCGTCACACGGTACAGGTGCAAGGGGGCTTTATCAAAAAGAGAACACAAAGAACTAGTACACAAAGCCTGAAATTTATTGATTGAATCGGTCTTAAGATATTGATATAATTGCAATTAACGATAACGAAAGACGAGTTAACTGGATCATGGGGACAAATTGCATCAGGTTACGTTGTGACAATATTGGTTACGGTTAGCAAGTTATGAAAAAAATATTTGCCCGACCATTATTTCTTTGACAACGTGAACTGACATTTTGCAAAAGAAATCATATACATATTACTAGTAGTTATATATAAAAAGAACATAGAAAGTAAGCCCCGAAAAAAGTTAGTTCCTTCAAACATCAGCAGGCTTTCTAACACTCCCATAAATACCCTGTTGTAAGACAAATTGTTTCGAAACTTACTTATTCTACACTGTATACTGTCTTAAGTGTTCACTTTTTCTGTTCTCTCTATTTTCAAGCGATTTTTACATCATATAGTACATTGAATTGATGCCCGATAAATCACAAACCGTAGAAACCGAATTAATTGAAAATATGACTTACCAAAGTATCAAACGTCTATTATTGTTCCTCCAAAATTTGGTTTTGAATTGAAACACCGAGGTCCTTACCACACATATTACAAAGTTCCATTTAGGAATCCGCACGTGAAGATACTCTCCGGTAACATTTATACATGTCCCAGGTGACCGGTAACGCATTGTTGAACTACTAAATACCACCCGTAACAGACCGTAAACCTGAAATATCACCCAGAACAGTTCACATACTCCTGCATCCGTGGCGTCCAGGCAGCTCCACCAGCTTCCAATATTGCCAACTGTTCCTTTATGCAAAGGAGTTGTATAAGCCTCTGCAAAACGACGACGTTAGTCCAACCATTGGACCAACAGTGAACTCCGAGGCCGCGCATTGCCGATACCTCAGCGGCGACGACAAACCCTACTTTCTGTTTGCCAGCACAGGAGCTAAACATTCGATCCACGTGGTTCGATAGCGGTGTATCAACTTTTCCACGTGGCCGTATATTTTTGTATTGCACACTTGAAAACGCCCACCGTCAGTATCATGGCTTTCTGGGTTTTCATTGATTCCGCTGACGGGAAAAGTCCCTGGTGCGAACGCACGGAGTCAGTCACTGTGTGGCCATTGACAGAGCCACACTGAAGTACACCTTGGGTCCCCCGTGTTAAGACGAGAAGGCATTAGCTGTCCCAGCTCTCGCTTGCTCATATAGCCTCGTTGAGTGTGTTCTGTAGACATTTCTGTGCATTTTTGACAAAACTTTTTCTTAAACGGCTCACCATTCGTTACATGACAAGTTATTTACGGTGTATAAACTTACACACAGGGACCCTAACTGTGTAGTTTTGGTGTGGTTGTTTGGACATCCATATATTGACAAATGAAAGACAAGAGGGACAAATGAAGGAATCTAAAGATCCCCTTTGATCTGCAGATTGGAAGATAGCTTAACAAACGTCACTGAATTTCACCACTCTTGTTATATATATCCTACTGCGGATGTCAACGGCTATTGTTTCCGTGACGAAAAAAATGTATTTAATAAAGGACACTGTTGTACAAAGTTAAGTTGATAGTTCTCGAGCGCCCGCGCGGAAAATCTCGAAATCAGCGACTTTTGCGTTTTGGCGATATGTTTCCATGATAACGCACCAAAATATTACACCATTATCAATTACCTATCGGCCAACGGCTCAACGACGGACAACAATTAACCTCGATATATGAGAGTTTTTAGCAATATGTTCAATGATATTTATGTTGTAGCTAGGACTTTTGCAGTCTGAAGATCTGTTCCATGTTAAAGGAGATATAAAAGAAATTTCAAGAATAAACACGAGCCTGTTATGTTTACAGTGTTGCGTAGCAGTATACTATACATGTTTTTGAAGTTGTGGCCAAGGAAAGCTGTAGAACTGTTAAACGTGACTCTTCGTTTCCAAAGTAACAAGAAAAAACATAAGAAATTAAACCTCCCTTACAATAAATGGCACAGGCCATTAGCTTAATATGCATTCATATACTTAATTCATCATTTGTTTTCATGTAAACTGAAAGGAGAGGTTGAGGTAATTTGTTCTTGAAAAATGCACCCAAAGGCAGCTGAATATGCGTTCATATACGAAATTTATCATTTGTTTTCATATAAACTGAAAGGAGGGTTTGAGGTAATTTGTTCTTGAAAAATGCACCCAAAGGCAGCTTAATATGCGCACAAAGTTTTGGTTAGTTTTCTTGAACGATTCTGGAACTGTGGAGCAGCAACATGCATGGACGGACGGACGGGCCAGCTCGTGCATGGACAGACGGAGTCCAGTTAAGAATCTCATTCTAACGCGTTACATATGATTATCTTCATTTCTTACAAATTGATGAGCACAACATGATATAAATACAGTGACACAATACATGAATTTTACAGAGACGTGTTCAAGATCGCCAAACAAACATACACTCCGTAAATGTTTAATATACAATATCGGTTAAAAAATACTTATTTTCTTGATTGAGTCGTGGTCTTTAAGTAATGCTTTGTAGTCTGATAAAATCATGTAAAATACACGAAGATAGATGATCAGAATGAACTACTAATGTAACTAGAACATCTCTTTGATAGTAAATGCTACTGCGACTGGGAAAGGACATCAAAATATAATAAATATATTGAGTGTAAACGAAATATTATATGGAAAGTACATACCACATAACGCAAGGTCACTGACACGTTACAGAAATCACTTTACATAAGGTCACTTACACGTCACAAACCACTTTACACAAGGTCTATAATACGTCACAAACCACTTTACACAAGGAAACTAATACGTCACAGACCACTTTATACAAGGAAACTAATACGTCACATACCACTTTATACAAGGACACTAATACGTCACAAACCACTTTACACAAGGACACTAATACGTCACATACCACTTTACGCCAAGTCACTAATACGTCACAAACCACTAAACGCTTAGTCACCGATACGTCACATACCACTTTACGCCAAGTCACTAATACGCCACATACCTCTAAACGCTTAGTCACTGATACGTCACATACCACTAAACGCTTAGTCACCGATACGTCACATACCACTAAACGCTTAGTCACCGATACGTCACATACCACTAAACGCTTAGTCACTAATACGTCAAAAACCACTTTACACATGGACACTAATACGTCACAAACCACATTACACAAGGACATTAATACGTCACAAACCACTTTACGCTAAGTCACTAATACGTCACAAAGTACTTTACACAAGGTCACTAATATATCACAAACCATTTTACGCTGAGTTACTAATACGTCACATACCACTAAACGCTTAGTGACCAATACGTCACATACCACTAAACGCTTAGTCATCGATACGTCACATACCACTTTACACAAGGTCACTTATACGCCACATACCACTTAACGCTCAGTCACCGATACGTCACATACCACTAAACGCTTAGTGACCGATACGTCACATACCACTAAACGCTTAGTGACCGCTACGTCACATACCACTAAACGCTCAGTCACTAATACGCCACATACCACTAAACGCTTAGTCATCGATACGTCACATACCACTTTACACAAGGTCACTTATACGCCACATACCACTTAACGCTCAGTCACCGATACGTCACATACCACTAAACGCTTAGTGACCGATACGTCACATACCACTAAACGCTTAGTGACCGATACGTCACATACCACTAAACGCTAAGTCACTGATACTTCACAAACCACTTAACACAAGGACACTAATACGTCAGGGACCACTAAACGCTAAGTCACTGATACGTCACAGACCACTTCATACACGGACACTAATACGTCACAAACCACTTTACACAAGGACACTCATACGTCACAAACCACTAAACGCTAAGTCCATAATACGTCACATACCACTTTACACAAGGACATTAATACGTCACAAACACTTAACGCTCAGTCACTAATACGTCACATGCCACTTTACACAAGGAAACTAATACGTCACAAACCACTTAACGCTCAGTCACTAATACGTCACATACCACTTTACACAATCACAGTAATACGTCATAGACCACTTTACACAATCACACGAATACGTCACAAACCACCTTACGCTACGTCACTAATACGTCACAAACCACTTTACACAATCACACTTATACGTCCACAAACTACTCTAAACAAGGACACTACTACGTCACAGACCACTTTACGCTAAGTCACTGATACGTCACATACCACTTTTCACAATCAGTTATACGTCACAGACCACTTTTCACAACCAAACTAATACGTCACAGGCCACTTTACACAATGCCACTTATACGTCACAGACCACTTTACACAAGGTTACTAATACGTTACAAACCACTAAACGCTAAGTTACTAATACGTCACATACCACTAAACGCTAAGTCACTAATACGTCACAAACCACTTTACACAAGGTCACTTATACGTCACAAACCACTCTACACAAGGACACTAATACGTCACAAACAACTAAACGCTAAGTCACTAATACGTCACATACCACTAAACGCTAAGTCACTAATACGTCACAAACCACTTTACACAAGGTCACTTATACGTCACAAACCACTCTACACAAGGACACTAATACGTCACAAACCACTCTACACAAGGACACTAATACGTCACAAACCACTTTATGCTAAGTCACTAATACGTCACAAACCACTTTACACAAGGTCACTTTACGTTACATAAATCACTTTACAAAAAGTGACTTACACGTCACAAACCACTTTACACGAGGTCACTTACACGTCACATAGTATTTTACATGAGGTCACTAACAAGTCATATACCACTTCAAGTAAGGTCATTTAGATGCATTACATATTAAATTTGTAATTATGTTTTCTCGATTCAATTTTTCGGAACATTTGATTTTTAAACGACCCTCACCTATGACGATTCCATCACACGGAAAAAGGCTACTGCGTTTATCCTTTCTATCGTTGATCTTTCTTCTCTCAAGACAGAAAGATTTAAAATCATATGAACACCAATATTACATACCGTATCGGAAAAAATACAGTATTCGCACACATGCACACACAATAGCAGTACACATAAATACGAGAACAAGATCACACACTCATTCAAAAAATGGTCACGTGATAACATGTAGTATAAGTCATTGGATAAAGTTTCTTCATCAAAAACATACCTACATATAATATATACATTTGAATTTAGCACTTAACCATGCTGATGTGTGAAAGACGCGTGGAAGATTGAATTAAATACAAGTGCGAATGTTCTGCAATATGAAGATTATGAAAAAATAAAACTTTTCCTTGTCTTGTCCATAAAGATTCATATGTAGCTGTCATATGAGCGGTTTCTCCGTCGAAATAACTGACTGCCAAACGGATATATAACATTAATCAATAGTAGAAGCCAAACATTTGCTATGGTCCTAATGGTTCCAACTATATAATCAGCTATACACTATGTTTACAACAATTGAGAGGTAAGCAATATCAACTTCTATTTACCAGACTATCACCAGTGGTGAGCTGATCAAATTGTCCTACATCCGTGATACGCCGTATGCCATCTTGGTTTTGACGGTCATAATTTGTTATCGTATTTTTTTCTGGAAGTGTTGCATAGATATTTCCCAGCTTTCACATGTACGTTAACTTTGATCCCTTGTTGAGCCCTTTGGATTCTGGGAAATACAAAATAGCCGAATGTCGACCATCTTGGTCGGCTTTGATTTTCCGGTTAAAGATTATTCTCATTAATTCTCAAAAGGGAATTTCACATTTCTTATAATAAAGAGCAAACACAAAGAAGAAAAGAGAAATGAACAGAAAAGGGCCAAATTTTAAAGACCAGATTAAGGTCAAGCAAAGATGAGCACCTATAAACCTGTAGAATCTCTTGTATTGTGTCACCAGAGTATCTTATGTCGGAACCCATACGAAAGAGAAATGAAACCATTACCACCAAAATGCTATCGAAAAGGCACAACCTCGTATCACTATAAAAAAATGCATCAAGTTTCGTGGAAATAAATCGGTAAAATATTCAAAGTGAAATGAAAAGGTCATTAACTCTTTTAAAATTTGGAGAGTCAAGGTGAAACTAGAGATAATAGTTTTATGTTTGATGACAAAGGATAAAGTGTATAGAAATCGGTCGAAGCATGGGAAATTCTAAAAATAACAAAGAACAATAACTCTTCCAAAAAGTATTGAATCTAAATACCGACTGTCCAGGAAAGACCAATTCAATATCTTGACAGTAAAGCCTATCAAGTTTCAAGGAAATTAATTGAAAACCTAGAGAAGAGATCTCCGAACGAACTGACATGCTTGGAAAAAACGAACATAAAAATGGGGGTAAAATGATTGTATGAAAATGATCGACTTGAAAACGAAATGTCATGTCACAGTTATAAAGCCTACCGTGTTTGGCGGAAATGGACAGACAGCAGATAGACTATATGTGGACAAGAACGGAGTAATGCTTTTTTGTTGCATTTTATACGTACAGGTACACAGTATATTCTTTTAAGTCAATAAACCGGGTCTTTACTTACAACGCAACCAATACAGATTTATACGAAGACTATATCGATTGATCGATTTCCATGTGTTAACCGACGTGCTTTCTCAACAAATAGTGTTTGTCGCAGTTGATTCGGTTCAAGGATTACTTTGGTTAGGGTTACGCATCTTACTTTTTCGTTTTCCAGACAGATCAAAATTCTATCTTGATATGTGTTCGGGTTTCATAAACTATAATCTGCTGTTACAGAAACGGAATTTCATGTCAAGCCGCTGGACTGACACATTAAATAATAATAATATCTTAAATAGATACTAAATACTCTTCTGTTTAAACATTTCAATAGCCATCACATCAACATCACGTGACTATACGCACACAATACACAACATAGTAACTCAAGAAGGTTTCTTAACTCTTGCCCTATATACACTTTGTCAAAGTTGATTTTCAATTTAAAAAATCATATTAAACGAAGTCACGGAGATGTGAAATTGATTCAGAAGGTGACAGGACGAATTAAGGCCTTATACTTTCCGAGTTCGATGGAAGACAATTTGACAATGGTCAGTCTGCTGTACGTAAGTTGACTAGCTTAGTTAAATCATATGCAACTGGTGCTGCCATTGTCAGAACTGACACTTGTCACATATATTTCTACTATATACGGCGGTGATGTAAATTCTATGCTTATAAAACAAATACAAATACTAGGATCATGTTCTCTATTAGGCCTAAATACATAACAGGTGTTACATACGTCTATGGCGACCTTAATGTACTACGCCGACATATTCAGTGATTTATTTGGCAATTTAAAACGTCGGGATATCAAACAACAAGCACAAGCATCGTTATATAGCATCTTAAATTTCTTCATTCTAATAGGACAAATGGTCAATTCATAAAAGTAGGTACATTTTAGTACTTTAAGTACTTCGATTTACCAAGTTCCGATACATGTAGCATAAGAGTAACCTCCCTTATTTGTATTTATCACTTCCTGTTCTTGAGCTGCATCTGCGTTTGTACATCAAGCGTAAAAAAGGACGATGTCTTGTGTAAATTACAGTAAATGGGATCACATTGAGGTAATGCCGAAATAAATTTGAATATAATTCACAGCTTAGATAGATTTTGAACTCATTCTCTAGATAGTTTAAATAAGTGACTGCCTTTTTGAAAATATGTCTGTTGTTGAAGAATTTTCGAGAATCTGATTCTCATCATTTTTTCATTGTCCTGATTCTGAATATCATGCGTTTTTTATTCACATCATTAACTGTTTTATTTAGGATTTTAAAACGATTAGATCTGGAATATTGGTCTGTTAATTCGAGGAGCATTGCTGACCAATAATGAATGTTATCCACAATAACGGGTTAGGAACGTCCATGGATTTGCGAGGATGCACTGAAACTCCAATGAATCCTTTCAATACGGAGGATAAAACTCTCCAGAACTCAGGCACATTGGACAAAAGAGGATGCGCTTGAACTATAATGCGTCATCACAATTTCAAATCCTTTCCACTTAGCCAAAATTAAGTACAATTTAAAACGACCCGTTCACAATAAGTGACTAGGACATGAAGGTTGTCTCATTTGATTACAGTTCGATAAATCATGTACTTGACAGATATAAGTCAATCGACAGTTACTGTGAAGTCATGTGCTGGTATTATTTAATCATTTTCTGGTATGTAAATCTACTTTTGACAGAAAAGAAATGGACTGTGTCAATCATGGGTGACCAGGTAGTTAAATTTGCAATGCATCAGTCTAGAGTTAAGAGAGTTTTTGGTTTAAACTCCATTCTTCCCATGCATTTTGTCCACTCTAAGCATGTATCTTTTGGTGCTTGTGGCTGAACCTTATATAAAGAGATTAAAATTTGATAATGGGTTACACAGACCTGTGTTAAGCAATAGCTGTATGTTTGGGGGGTGAAAACTTAGGGGGAAAAAGGAAAGAGGAATATAGCAGGACATGACTTGGTTGATCGTCAGTGACCAGATAGCTAAATAGGCAGAGAGAATCTGTCTAGAGTTGTTAGGGTTCCAGATTCAAACTGATCTGACTGTACATTTTTCCTCACCTATTTATTATTCCATTGTGACTGAATAGTGGTATTGTTCAAATATTTTTTGAAACTTTAGTTAGCAAATGTAATAAACACCAAATGGTCTACATATCTCACCCGTTAGCAATGAAAGAGAAAATGCCATTTTGATTGGTTATTGAAAAAGTACTTATGACAAATGTGCTTGAGGATCTAGATGATGTGATGGATTGTAAGTGTATTCTCTCCATTGTGCATGTTTTTAAATTGATAAGACTCTTGATTAAACAAAATTTTGTTCTAACAGTTCACATCCTTGATGAAAAGTGAATTACTTTTAGGATTATAGCATTGCTTTATGGTTACATGAACTTGTCTTCTCTTCAGATATCAGATGATGAAGATGACACACACCCTAACATTGACACTGGAAGCCTTTTCAGGTGGAGACACCAAGCCAGAGTTGAACGAATGGAGGAACAAAAGAAAGAAAAAGATGCTGTAGAAAAAGGATTGTCTGAGTAAATAAATTATCAGAAATTCATCAATTATGTACCGGTTTTTAAGAGCAGGTCCAGGATTGTCTGGTTGTTCTGAATTTTCATTTAATGCATAACTTGTAATCTGTGTGCACATTTGTTTAATATTTTACAGTTTTAGTCTCTAAAGTGTCAAGTCTGTAGTCATTTAGATTTCATTTAAATCCATGAAAAACCAAACACAAGTCTTTAGTTGATTTTTACAACTGACTATGGTATATATAACAGGTAAAGCAATGGTATAACAGGCATTCATTTGAAATAAACACTGTGCATACATTTAAGGACAAACTGTTTGAATTAAAATTTGTCACATATTCCTCATCCAGAAATTTATGTTTATTAAGCCACTTTGCTTTTGTTACACTTACAGGCAACAGAAGAAGGTAATAGAGCTTAAAGACAAAATAAAGGCAGCTGAAGAGACAAAGGTAAAGTGGTCAATATTAATGGTTGTGTTTATTTCCACGTAAAGTACCACCATAACATTTCATTACTTTAAAAATGATTAACTAATTTGTTAAATTTTATGGGGCTAATATTTTCGGGTTGTCCCAGTTTCAGCTAGTTCATGGGTATTAAATATTACTATTAACTGGTGTCCATGTAAACAGGCATTACAGATAATTTTTGAGATTTTCATGTACAGTAAAATTATTTACTCAATATTTACTAACCATTAATATAGCAAAATTAAATCCCATGTGAATATTACCAACTATACTGTAAAAAGTCAATTGAGTAATTACAACAATAATCAAAATAAACAGATTAAAGCAATTTTACCAATGTATTATTATCACTAAACAGCTGACAGGATATAGCTTCTGCCAAAGCAGCAAGAAGCAAATATAACAGCAATACATGCTACGTAAATTCCTGTGATTACTTTACAAAGAGCTGTCATTAAAATGCATGTACCAAGTCTCTAGATATAAGCTTTCTTGATAGTGACTTTACCACAAAACATGACTCTAGTACTTGTAATCATGAGGGATGTCATTGCTATTTTTGTCCACTGGAGGAACATTCTTCACTTGATGTACTCATTCTTTATGAGATACAGCTATCTGCTTTTCTGAGCAGGTGTTGATTGTTAAATCATTGTGTGTGAGATAATAATGTCATAAATTTGAGAGAAATTGATATAATTTTCTCAAACAAACTGACGTCAACCTGCACAATAGTGCAGATAATAGTGCATTTCGAAAAGACAGAATATATAAAGGATTGTGTTGGTAGTATGACAGACTATGGGTGGTCATTTCTATTATGATTTGCTTCTTGCCTCTTTGGTGGTAGCTTTACCTGGCCCATCGTACAGTTTAATGATACCTTAGGTTTACATTGATAAAATATCATGCAAATGTGTCTGTGTGAGTAGCACGGGTGTAAACAAAACTAAAAAGAATTAATCTTGCTTCAATAAGGGTGTCAATAACTGTTTGTACATCTGTGTATGAGGGGGCGTATCTGTATGTGAGAATACAGTATATATTATTGTCTATGAATGTGTATGTTCAAAATGATTTCAAAATAAAAAAATTATAAAAATAAAAGAATTTTCTTGCTACCTCTCCTATGTGATGGAGATCTCCCACATTGTATTAATCAACTCTGACTTTCGCATTGACCTTAGAATTTGATCATGAAAACGAAGTACTTTCCTTTATTTTCATACCATGCTTTTTACACTCTTATTACTTTTTTTTAATTTGAAACAGGATGCAACAGATCAAATATCCAAACTGAAAATTGACTTGAAACAACTTGAAGAACAAGAAAAGAAATTTAGAGAAAAAGAAGAGGAATTGAAGAAAAAGGAAAAGGTTTGTTAAGTTATTTAACATGTCCTTTTTCATGTTGAGATTAGATATCAAACAACTCTTGTAAATCCTTTTTAATTTGTTAGAATAGACTATGTGCATAATGCATGCTTATGGGAAAATTGTATTACCCAGTATACAGTTATACAGGGAGGTATGTGTATGTTGGGTACCAGACTTTTGGTAGATGTTAAGAAATTTCGCTTATTCAGAATAAATAAAGATTTGATAGGTACATGCATTATACTTTGTTGGCATATTTTCGAAATGCCACTGCTCTGATTTGTATGTGAATCTTTATGAAAAGAAAAAGGATTAATTCAAAATCTACAAACAGGCAAGTACACACTGAATAGAAATTTGCACAGCCCAATTTATAACTTGCATTTATAAACTGTGTAACTTGTGTGTTTTTGTTTTTTTTTTTTTTTTTAGCTTACTCCCTTAAATATTGACACAATTTGTCATGATGGGAAGTCAAAAACAGTGAGTAAATGTTAATTCAATATGAGGTGTTTTATTTAATGCTGAAATATAAAATGCAAAAAAGTAACAAAGTTTTCATGCTTTATTTAATCTCAGTAAAATAGTGTGTTTTGACATTGCATATTTTATGATAAATGAAGACGTTAAATTGAAGCAGGAATTTCAAAATCTTACCAATATTCATTTACCTCTTAGCAGACAGATATTGATCAAATCTGAAATGATATAAGAAGTATCTTGAAGTATTTTAATTTAGATGTAAATTTTAGGTTATCAACAAACTGCCGGAGAGGAAGAAAGATCTCACTGATGAAGAAAAAGCAGAGAGACAGGTAATGAGATTGTGTAAGCCTTTTACAGGGAAAAAAACTTTTGAAACTAGCTATTTTTATGGTTCATGATTGTATGAATGCCTTTTTGTTACATTCGTTAAGTTTGAAGCTTGGGGTTATATATGAAGGTAACCTATTTGTACCTGTATAACTGTTTTAAAAAGTCTGTTTGATATGTATGTTTCCTCGAATCAATACAAGCCACCCAGTCTTTATTTATAATTAACATATTGATACCATTTACACTAGAGGTTCATATTTGAACACCAGATTATGAAAATCTCTTCAGACTAACAACAGAAAATAAAATGGGTATTTAGTACAGTCAGATCTTGTTAGACACCTATATTTACAATACATCTATTAATAGCAAAATATCAGGTGTAATGATACATATTAAACAGACTTCATATTAAACAGACTTGAATCTGTGGTTATTATATTGGAGTGGATTTTTTTACAGGAAGATTTCCAAAAGAAGTATAAAGATGACGTCAAGAAGTTTGGAATGTTGAAAAGGTACGAGGATAGTCAACAGTTCCTGACAGAAAAACCCCACTTGGTGTGTGAGGAAACAGCCAACTACTTGGTGATCTGGTGTATAGACCTGGAGGTTGAGGAGGTCTGTATCATTATCATAATGTTGGGGCATATGTTTTCCTGGTGTTATTCAGATATTATCTCAGATTCCAGTGATGAATGTAAATTTCATGTTGATGGTCTGAAATTTTATGTGACTCAATACTAACTACTTCTTAAGAGACCTCTGTATATACTATTAGGTATCCTCCTTAAGCCTAGAAGATGAACCTCAAAACACTTGTATACTTAGCAAACGTTGGTTTTCCGCTTAGCGGACATTGGTTCTCTGGAAATTTCTCCAACTGTAGATTTTTCTTGTGGATGTAAATGACTTAGTTATTTCCAATAAATATTTTAGAAATGTGTTGATATATAACTTGCAGTGTATTTCATTTCTTAATTGATATTAAATACGTGTTCATTATTGTATATTATCTATAATTTCAACAGAATGAATATAAGCACTTATAACACAATCAGTAAAAGATATGAGTGTGATGTTTCGATTACTACAGTCACCTTCACCAGATTTGTTTAATGAAGGTGTCAAAACATCACACTTTTTACTGATTATATCATCAAAACTTTTTTTTATTGACACTACTAACCTGAAGAAAATGTGCTGCAATACAACTGTTCAATGTTTTGCCAGGATATTCATGTTTTACATGGATGTTAAATTTTTTTAGATTTATTGTATATTAATTCCTGTATTTGTAAGTGGCATTATATGATAAAAGTAAAGAGACCATTGCTGATATTTTTACAGAAACACAACCTAATGCATCATGTGGCTCACCAGACAATAGTGATGAATTTTATCATGGAGCTGTCTAAGAACATGGATATTGACCCGAGAGCTTGTGTTCGACCCTTCTTCTCAAAGTGAGTTATCCCTGATATCCATGATATTATTCCCCAATTAGTTAATGTCTTCCAACATGGCAAAAAGAAAACTGATAGATTAAGTATGAGAATGAAAGTATTGTTGTGTACTGTAATGTTAATTACTTGCACCACTTGGGTGGTGGGGTGGTGCAGTGGTAACGCTCTCGCCTTTCACCTAGTCGTCGGGGATTCGATTCCCAGAATGGATGAGAAAAGGTATGGGGTCACCTACCCGACCATGTGGGTTTTCCCCACGTACTTCGGTTTCCTTCTACACTAAGACCCCTCGTCACTTCCATCCGAGCCAACAAGAGTGATTAATATAAGTTGGAAAAACTTGCTTTGCAATTGTTGTAAAATAAATAAAGATTATTTATATACTTGCACCTATCATAGGATCAAACTTGAGGAACCACAGTATATGGAAGCATTCAAAGATGAGTTAGAGGCATTCAAAGAGAGAGTACGAGGAAGGGCAAAGGCCCGCATTGACACTGCCATTAAAGAATATGAAGAGGTATGATCATTATGTTTTAATCTTGTCCTGATGAGGTGTTTGTGACACTATTCATATCACAAATATTTATTGTAGTCCAAACTCCCACTTGGTGCTTCACTTGAGATATAGAAGTGTGCTTAATGTTTTAAACTCAGCTCTTGGACTTGTACAGAAAACATTTTTCATTTAATTCATCAGAAAATTGGCATGTTACTGGCATATTTTTGCTAACAATAATGATGAAGTTACAGATACATTGTTGAAAATGATGTTGAAGAGTTTTATGACTTTGCAACGGAGTCAGTAGAATTAAAGCTAAAATTCCCTCAAAAATAACATGAAAATGAATAATTATCTGCAATATTGTGAAACAATGGATCACATCTGATGTGCCAGTCATATCTTTGTCAAACATGTAATATTTGCTTGATTATAACAGGAGGAGAGAAAGAAACGCTTAGGTCCAGGAGGAGAGGATCCTGTGGAGGTTTTTGAAAGTCTGCCAGAGGTAATTTCTACTGAGAAACATGTTCATTTTGTTATTCGTCTCCTACTTTACTCTTGGTGAAAAAGTAATAATAGGATTCAAGATATCTTTAAAATTTATTTTAATCTTAAAAAGTGTCAGTTTTGTCTGCAAACTGGGTCCAAACTAAAGTATATAAAGCACTAGAGGACTGTGCATTACTTAGATCCTCCTGCCAGTGTTGTTTTATCCTTAAAGTAAGACATTTAATCCCTTTCATAGGATAGAGTGTGACAGAAATGATCTATATTTGTTGATTTGAAAAAATAGACCGTTTTAATCTGTGAATATGAACGATGGCAAATTTAATTCTTCCACTTCCTGATTATCGCCTGAAGTAGAAAAGGCTGTGAAGAATGTTGTTTTAAGTCTTGCATCACTGAGAATCATTTGAGAAATAAATGTCACCTGTGATATATTGTTGTTGTTCATAGGCCATGAAGGAGTGCTTTGAAGCCAAGGACATCCCAATGCTACAGAAGGTGATATCAGAGATGGACCATGAGGAAGCAAGCTATCATCTTAAGCGCTGCATAGATTCTGGTCTGTGGGTGCCGGAGGCAAACAAACAACCAGATGGAGCAGGGGAGGAAGGTGAGGAGGAGGAAGAGGGTGAATATGCAGAGGTCAGTGATACATCACAGAATACAGCCTCTTCAACGACGGAAAAGAAAAGTATCGATGATGTAGACTGAAGAATATTATTTCAAAGACAAAAAAAATTGTCATATACACTGAGAACAATGCGTATGATATACTGTGAGGAAAATGATAATGACGTTTAATGTTACTATTTAAACAATCATATCAGATTTGTTCCAACATGTCAGTGAATTTAGCTGAAACATTGATGTCACAAACGATACATGGTTTTAACAAAGACAACAATTTGAGACTATTTATGTAGATCTAGACTTCACACTGATGTGTGATTTCTTTGCAACCATTTATGTTTGTATGGAATATATGTTCTGTAGTTCCCATGCTTAATATCAGGATTTCTACTGCTAGTGTGAAGCTATGGTCTTGCTTTTATCTAATGTCAAACCACTGGAGATATGCAGCACCATAGGGAGACATCTCATTATGTAAAGGAAAAGACACCAGGGGAGAAAAGTTATGATGTAAATGTAGGTGAAATCAGAATTGTACTACTTTGTAAACAATTAAGTATTGTGTATGTATAAAGTTCCAATTTTGATTACACATCTTTAAAGCATTGTGTTTGTTTTTTTGTTTTTTTGAAATGAAAATAGGAAAATAGAAGTAAAATGTGATAGAGAATTATTATCCCGATACATTCTGTAATGTTAGTTTTTAATAGATTTCTAATAGTCTGTAATTGTTTTACACCTGTTTTCAAAAACATCTGCCAAGGTTGTCTACACAATATCAACAGGCAATGGACATGCCTCCTTCACACCTTCAATCAGTAATTTTAAAAACTGAATGATCGCTGAAGAGATTTCAATTCAATTCAGTAATAACACCTTTGGTTTTTCTGTAGGATTTGTTATACCTTGGTGTGAAAGGATATGAAATATTTTGGTTCAAAATGTTGATATACTTACAATAACTAATGCTAATCACTGCCTGTGGTAAAAACTTTCATCAATGAGATTACTGATGACCAAGAGGAAATGGTGACCTGTCATGTATTTATAAAATACAAATATTAAAGACAAAATACATAATGTATTAAATAATAAAATTTATTTTTGGTGAAAGTTATGCAACAAGAATTTTCAAGACGGTTTATGTTTAGGCTTCTTTTTCTTCTTCTTTTTCTTTTTCGTTGAATTAGTGGCAGATGCTGCTACTGTAGTTTGGGGGGCTCCAGAAAATCCTGCAATGAGTTCTTCCATTTCTTCTGCATCAGAATCTTTATCAAGATCCAAGCTTTCAAAAGCAGCTGTTGTTTCCCCTTCATCAAGATCCTCCATTGTGACACCAGAGGGAGCACGATTGAAAAAGTGCTTACGGACTGAAAAGAGAAAACATTTTCTGGTTCTAATACATCCTGAACTATTTCAAAATCATGTATTCTGGCTGCTTGTCATTGTAGTGACATAATCACATTAGATTTCATATACAAGGGATCAAAGTTAAAACTGGTGTTATTTACTATTACTTGACTCTTATTTAACAATTGATAATTAAAATGTCTCCAGCTTTCTGCCATAATAAAGTTGCTAAGCTAAATATTATCAGGAAAGAAAAGAACCTGCAGCACTGCTTCTTATGTCCCAAACCCTTAATTCCTTTTCTCCTCCAACAGCAAATACAAATGGAGCTTCTGGACAGGCACACAAGCAATGTAGATCATTCTGGAAAGAAAGAAAACATATCTTATATATATGGTTTACCTTAAATCGTGTGTTTCTTCAGAATTATCAATGTTTGACAAAGTATGTTTTAGACCATGGGGACACCGCCAGATAGGAGATCGGATAATGACCAAATCAACCAAACAAATTAGTTAGAGATTATCAACTAAAGAGGAGTAGATATAGATATTACCAACCAACCTAACAAGAGTAGATAAGGAGAATACCAACCACCAAACAGTAAATAGCTATCCATCCACACAAAAGAGAAGATAAAAAACTGACTAGCAAAGCAAATGAAAGAGTGCATGGAAAGCTAACCAACCACCAAAAATAAAGAGTATATGATCACTTGAATGGTGGTGACATAATAAAATGAGTGTTTCGAGCAGATGAAAAGCTCAAAAGGGTCACATGTGTTTATTGCCATCCAAATAGTTTGATATGAAACCTGGTATTATTTTGCTTTCAGAATAAACTTGACAGTCTTTCAAGGTCGAAATTAACCAGGTCCATCAGTAATTTGTTACAATTAGATGTAAACGAACCAGAATTTTCTTAATGAACATGTCTGGTGTGTCTATCCAGGGAAACACAATAAAAAGAAAAAGACTAACCAGAGGAAACTATCAAGGAAGAAACCAGTTACACAACAAAATTAATAACACACAAATCGGAGGAGGCTGGCAAGGCTGGCATCGTCAAATGTAGAAATCCTGTGATGCCTTGCTAGGGACATTCTCTAATGAACTATATAAAATCTGGTGCCTTAAGTAGTAATATATCTGCCAACAAATATCCCAGAAGTGATAAAATATTATCTTTGCTCACAACAAAGTATACCCCAATGGGAAAGACATTTTATTTTTATTTCTGGTGGTCTTACCAATTTAAGATCTTTTTCCAGGATCAGTGAGGGCTTGTTGTCAAGGACATCCCACACCTTGAGTGACTGATCTGCAGAGGCCGTGGTCAGAAGGCCCTTAACACTGCTGCTCAGTGCCAGTCCTAAAGGGATGTAATATCAACAGAATTCAAGCTTTGTATAAAGCAGATAGGAAGTGTTATCAGGATTAAATAGTAGTTTACAAATTCATTGTCTATTTGTAGACACTTAGTATATAGAGCAGTGTTACCCTGTCTAGTTTGAAAACATTGAGGTCATGCATTACTGTTTGGAATAGAACACTAGCTGAAGGATCAGCGGACATTCTCCATTTAGGGATCTACCTCATATTGTAACTGATTGTCTTCATATGAGCTGAAATTTACAATCAGAAGACACCTTACCTGTGATAGCCTTGTTGTGGGTGGGCAGAGTGTGCATATAGCTTTATCTATCTGTGAGAGATACATTACATGTGACAAACATGATGGAGGTGGAGAGTGTACAGAGATTTAACTGTCTGAGAGAGATGAATTACATGAGAGGAATAATTGTACAGAGATTTACATGTCTGTGAGAGATACCCTACCTGTTACAGCCTTGTGGGTGGAGACAGTGTACAGAAATTTACATGTCTGAGAGATACCCTACCTGTTACAGCCTTGTGGGTGGAGACAGTGTACAGAAATTTACACGTCTGAGAGATTCCATACCTGTGACAGCCTTGTGGCTTGAGACAGTGTACAGAGTTTTATCTGTCTGTGAGAAATACCTTACCTGTTACAGCATCAGTGTGGGCAGAATGTACATAGGTTTATCTGTCTGTGAGAGATACCCTACCTGTTACAGCCTTGTGGGTAGAGAGTGTATAGAGGTTTACATGTCTGAGAGATACCCTACCTGTTACAGCCTTGTGGGTAGAGACAGTGTACATAGAGGTTTATCTATCTGTGAGATATGCCCTACCTGTTACAGCCATGTGGGTAGAGAGTGTATAGAGGTTTACATGTCTGAGAGATACCCTACCTGTTACAGCCTTGTTGTGTGCAGAGAGAGTGTATAGTGGTTTATCTGTGCGCGAGTCTAGGTAGTACACTCGCCCCGAGTCAGTACTTGCCTACAATCAAAAGTTGGATTCATGACCATTTCAAGAGAACCTCATAAATAGCAATAAATTAAAACAAGAGTGTCAGTAAAACTGAAGAATGTTTTCAGAAAATGACTTAATTTTAACATAGGGCAATAATTTTGAAATTAAGGGATTCAGGCACTGAATGACCAATGTAACCACAAAGTTTCATTATCCCAATTTTAATAAAAGCAAAGTTATGCTATGGACATGAAATTTTAACAAACATGTTTCATTATTCTAGTTTAAATAGAGGCAGATTTATTCTTCAGACACAAAGGGCAAGAAATGAAAGAAAAGTTCTGCTCTGAATAAAAAAGGCAATAACTTTGTACTTAAGTGGTTGCAGTCCCAGAATATTGTACTCTTCACATCACCTTAGCATGACCAATGTATACACCAAGTTTCATTATACTTGCTTAACTCCGGGAAAAGTTATGCTCTGTTCACAAAAGCACAGACAGAAAGACGGATAAACAAAGTGGGGACTATATGCTCACCTAAAAATTTTCGAATATAAATATGAGATGAAAGATTTTTGTAAAATTTAATTTCCTTAAACTTATTTAAATTGTAAAACTTTGTAAAGGAATAAAAAGTCTTTTGGATACAAGTTAGAGTTGATAGAAATGTACAGTTGTTTATTTGGAACCTTAAGTTTAGTCCCTCCATATTTTCACTCTTTTGCCTTTTAAAATAGATTAGGCCAGGTTCTTATTTGTACACATTTAGGTACCCAAAGTGCTAATGTTTAAAATCATTTGTCTCCTGTTGAATTCACATAATCTTGACCTCAGTCACTGACTGGATCAATGCTTTTATGCGAAGTAGCGGGTTAATAAGTACACTGTTCACCTATAATTTCTGCTGGGATCAGGATTTCATTGCTTTGTTTGGACTGTTTCATGTCATATACAAACAATACATATATTACACTATTTGGCTAATAAAAAGCAAAGCTGATGTTGCTCAATCATGGTCGAGCTGATGTTTGTAAATCAATCTAGCTAGATATATATAAAATTTCCACAAATCAAATGTTGTATGTTTGTTTATACAATTTCTATAAGAACAGAAGTAGATCCTTTTGTGATTCTTCCATCAAAAAACATCATATGAAGTCTAACTTATTAGGAATTATACGTATATAGATATAGAAATTTAGGTATTGTTTCACCAAGCAGTGACAGATTAGGATACATACAAAGAAGTTGAGAGGAGAGTACGAGTCCCAGATGACCCTCTCTATCTCTCCATCCAGATTCCAGCTTTTGAACGTGTCATTAGGACTCCGACAATCATACACCTTCACCGTGCTGAGGACAAAGAGAACAATACATAAACTTGTATTCAAATTTTGTTCCTTGTTTGAACATTTTGAAAAAAATTACCCTTGATTATTATCATGTAATTCTCAAATACAAGGTGTCTCTTTAAAGAATAAAAAAACAGAAATAAAAAATTAAGAGATCATATAACCAAAAAAGACCACTGCTAATGATGATCAAATCACTGACATGCTTCAGTCTGAAGCATGAAAGACAATTCTTTGTTTTATGAATACATATAGAGCCTTACACCACAAGGGGTTCACTGAGGGTAAAGATATATTCGTGTGAATAAAAACAAAGTAAGCAGGGTTCACCCTCACCCCCTCATCTTTTTCTTTTGATCTAATCCACTGAAGGGTTAATCTACTGAATGTTTTTCAAGATATCTTGTCCACAAGCTTTTTTATTCCAAAAGTGGTTAAGGATGGCTTTGACCTTAAACCTTGACCAATGACCACCAAAATATATCAGATGTAGACCTTGGTGGGGTGATGCTATGATAGGCAATCAATCAAATCTGTCCATTGATTTATGAGATGAGTGGTTAATTGTACAGGAACATTGAGAAAGATAAGATCAGAGAACACAAGTTATTGAGTGGAACTTGAGTTACTGAGTCAGAACGAATTTTCTATTCATAGTAACAGACATTTTAACTTGACAAGAAATAAAAAAAAAATTACCTGACAATTTGGTGAATTATAGTTCCCCACTGAATATGAAATCATATGCCAAGGAGATTCAAGACCATGAATGTCTCGTCTTATTCAATAAGGATTAGGTTAATTGAGTGGATGTATACACACAGTACCTTCAATTTGCCATGACATGTTCAAGGGGTGCAGAGAGCGAAAGTGATTGTAACCCCTCGAGTATCGAGGATGTGGTAAGATGAACCACTCTAGTATTAAATCACATCTGCTGATGCCATCTATTCTAGGGTTTTTCATTATATAACATTTGGTGACACATGTAATTTCAAGTAGGTGATATTAGATGTTCACAAAGGAAAAAGAAATATCACTGATGCCAAGAAGCTGTTTGTTGTATGGTTATGGGTTCATCTCCTCAGGAACAGCCAGGGTCATTTTAAGTCAAGGTTTCCTTGTAGTAGCTGAACAACATAGAAGAGGCCTGGCAACATTGCTAATCTCAATCACTGGTATCACCAATGCCTAGTTAAGGTCGAAGGTCAAAATAGAGATCATAGAGCTCAACTTTAGTATATGACACACTGTCTCAGCTATGTCAACCTATCCTGTATGATCACTTAACAAGTTGTAGGAAACAGCCCAGACAAAATAAAGAGTGGAACGACAGCATGACACAACACAATAGTATAGTACCCACTCATCCTACCCTCAGTTCTGTAACACTTACCTGTCACCTGTAATCATAGACACCACTTTGTTATAAGATAAAGGACTACCTGTAACAAGAGACCAGCTGTAAAGAGACCACCTGTTAAAAGGGTGCACTTGTGTGCCTTCCAATTAATTAACTAGAAATAGGTTTGACTTACTTGTCAAATGACCCAGAGAGCAGAGATTGGGATTCAACTGGATGCCATTTTATACTCTGAACCTGGAAATCAAAAGTAACATTTTAATGATTTTGACGTGGAGTTGAATATTTTACCAAGTACAAGAAATATTAAAGTGAATTTATGACAAGGTAGACAAGACTGTGTTACATTTGAAAGTGCATCTTCACTTAGAAGTCACAACATCATCCCAATTCTCAACTGTGTTATTATATAATTAAGGTGTTTAAATAAATGTTCCTAAGCAACAGGCTTGAAAACGTTTTGACCCATTTGTCCCCATAACAACATCACACAATTTATCCAGACTCCTAGAGGGCAGTTATCACTCTCCTGAACGTTAAGGCTAAAATATGCTTGTAACAAGAGTGGAAAACCTTGCATCGTGAAAACAGGTGTTTACAACATATAGGATTGTTGGAATTGATTTAAACTGCTCTGCATTGAACCAAAGGTCTTCAGGGGGAGACTGGACCAAGGTCTAATCTAGGGAATATAAAACCAGATATGGTCAGAAAGGATCTCAATAATTTCCAAGTTATGACCAGCTACCCTTGAGCTTCACCCTCTTGGACAAGGCAGGACCAGTTCTGGCTGGAGGTATGTATACACGTATGTCACACTTAGAATTTGTATTATAAAGTACAAGTATAAGGTACAGAAATGAAGTGTTCCTTTGTTTTAAAAATGAGAACAAGAATTCATTAGTAGGGGGAGAAGCACAGGAAAATCCTGGTTGCAAATGTATTGTTTTTCATGCACAGGAGTTGTATATATTGGGTGACAGCAGCTTTCCATCCTTTTCATCTAAGTGCGGGGAACTGGTTCAGAATCATGAATGGCAATTGATTTTACTGGAATTATCAACCATCTACCAATGATCTATCCTATTTATTGCTATAGTGGATACACTAAAATTATCTATCATCTATCTATGTATTAGTATAGAGAATACATGAAAGTATTTTAACTGAGCAAGGAATGGTGTTAAATGTTACATACAATAATGTTGAAAAATATATCATTTAAGTTTTTTTTCTTAATTGATGGCACCAATGATCCAGGATTGATAAAAGCTATAATACATATCAGCACATAGTGTTCAATCATTTAACTGATGGCACCAATGATTCATGTACCCCTTCTGACCCCATCCAGGTACCCCTGCTGATCCTGTCCAGGTACCCCTCCTGACCCAGTCCAGGTACCCCTCGTGACCCCGTCCAGGTTTCCCTCCTGATCCCATTCAGATACTCCTCTTGACCTCGTTAAGGTACCCCTCCCTGGTCATTTCAAAGCTGATCACAAAGTCCAGGAACTGTAGCTGTGCTAGCTCTCTATATTAGTAGACTAGAGCAATAAATCACTTGAACAATATTTTATTCATGCCTGTAAGGTTATGTCATTTATTGAAGACTATAAATGTCACACCAAGACACTTTTTTGTTAAATCATAATGCTAAATAGATCTTCAGAGAGTTAATGCCCTTGAACAGAGCAGGAAACATCTGTTGTTTACCTTTTCTTTATGTTGTGTGATTGATGTGACAATTTTGCCTTCATTTAAGTCCCACAGTCCCACAGTGAAGTCTGCTGATGCACTAGCCAGTACATTTCTGTGAAAAAATAAAGGAAATGATCACATATTTTGAGACATGGCCATTTCCCCACCCACCTCCAAAAAATTGAAAGCCAAAAATATAAAAACAATAGAGAAGATGTTTGATGTTAAACATGTAAATACATCACTTTCTATACAGTATAAAACCAATTTAATCTCTAGTAAGTGATTATTATAACTGACATTTAGCAACTTTTTTAAAAATAAATTACACCTACCTTACATAGGAGTTGTATCATTATATATAATACAGTGTAATATAATGGACACTTACCTTACATAGGAGGTGTATCATTTTATATAATACAGTGTAATATAATGGACACTTACCTTACATAGGAGGTGTATCTTTATATATAATACAGTGTAATATAATGGACACTTACCTTACATAGGAGTTGTATCATTATATATAATACAGTGTAATATAATGGACACTTACCTTACATAGGAGGTGTATCTTTATATATAATACAGTGTAATATAATGAACACCTACCTTACATAGGAGTTGTATCATTATATATAATACAGTGTAATATAATGAACACCTACCTTACATAGGAGTTGTATCATTATATATAATACAGTGTAATATAATGGACACCTACCTTACATAGGAGTTGTATGTTTACATATCATACAAAGTCATACATTGAACACTTACTATACATAGGAGTATCTTTATATATAATACTGATTAGTATATTGAAGTAACATATTGAACACTTACCTTATGTTAGAATTCCAGGACAAATCAAGAACTGAGTCTGTGTGGCCCATCACTCCTTTCTGTGGGGAAAAGTATAAAATGTGACATTACATTTACACCTGCAGATAACATTCAATTCTATTTCAATTAAAGAAGTGAAATACAGAACAGGCTGAAATTTTCACTGATGGAATGAAACCATGAAAAGTTAGAAACCCTGAAAACAATACAAAATGGGGAACACTGTGGTATGATTTCTGAAAAGAACACATCTGTTTTTTGACACAAAAAACATTAATTCTCTTCTTTAATTTGAAAATGTGATGAATAGAAAACTGATTGGTATCTCATTAGATACATTTCATTGCTATAACAGAACATTTCTAACTAAATGCAGACAATTAATCATCCATTCAGTTCTATATTGCTACTCAGCCTGCAGACCCATTCTGTATACAAATGGATCATAAGTAATATATTCTGTTTGCAAATGGATAATTCATTTTGTACCATTTTTTTCTTCTTTTTCTTTGAAGGTTTGCTTCCCAGCATAGCAACTGGCTCCAGGGAGTCAACAATGTCTAGGTCCCAGATCTCTATCACTGGGTCCATGGTTCCCACAGCAACAAAATTACCTGTATGTACAAGTTTATTTTCTTTCTATTAGATTTTGTCATATCATTTTCTAAACAGTTTTGATAATTTTTTTGTTAATATTGAAAATTAAACAAACATTTTAGGTACATGCTGATAGCGTCAAGAAGAAACAAATTTTGAAAGGAAAAGCCCGAGTTGAATCAAAAAAAAAAAGAAATACTGCTTTCAAATATTATATGATTTAGCTCCACATTTTAATACCACATCTGGACAATAATTACCTGTGTCTTGATCACAAACATCATAGTTGAGCCATTCCACACACAGGGGAAATGTAGATAGGATGACATCGTGATGGATATATAAGTTACCATACTCCTCGTTATAAACTGTAAACAAAAGTCTGATACTAGAGGTAGTAATATAGATATGTTACCATACTCCCCGTTGTAAACTATAAACAAAAGTCAGATACTAGAGATGGTATGTAATATAAATAGGTTACCATACTTCTCATTATAAACTATAAACAAAAGTCAGATACTAGAGGTAGTATGTAATATAGATATGTTACCATACTTCTCGTTATAAACTATAAACAAAAGTCAGATACTAGAGGTAGTATGTAATATAGATATGTTACCATACTCCTTGTTATAAACTGTAAACGAAAGTCAGATACTAGAGGTAGTATGTAATATAGATATGTTACCATACTCCTTGTTATAAACTGTAAACGAAAGTCAGATACTAGAGGTAGTATGTAATATAGATATGTTACCATACTCCTTGTTATAAACTGTAAACGAAAGTCAGATACTAGAGATGGTATGTAATATAGATAGGTTACCATACTTCTCGTTATAAACTGTAAACAAAAGTCAGATACTAAAGGTCGTAATATAGATAGGTTACCATACTCCTCATTATTAACAGAAATATTGACAAGAATTGTTACAAATGAGAAAGATACAGAGACAATAAAATGTACTTACCATAGATATCTAGATTACAGCTTTCTTCTGACACCTTACCCACCACCACCATATTGTCTGTGTTCTTCACCTCATACTCTTCATCATCACTGTCCTTCTACACAAATATACAAATTGTACACCAAGCAAAATCACTAATAATTCCTTTTGCTTTACAGTTATAGTGTTTTGGATTTGATAGAATCAAATGATATCACATCACATACAATTCTGTTTGGTTGACTGGAGAGTTCCAAGTTAAGATGAAAAGTCTTTATGTACTTGAGAAAGTAGAATATCAAAATAATAAGAATGTTTGTTTGCAGGATACACTTAGAGTATTTTAGATTGATAACAATTTCTACAAAGACATATATTATGTAAAGGATATATTCATATAGCCGTAGAGATTCCATAGTGTTTTCTTTTTTATGTGAAAGGTAATTTTTCACCAGTAAGAGACAATATGGTTTCACTGAGGTCAAATATACTCCATGTTTTCAGTGGTGATGACTTACCTCATCTTTAAGTGTGATGAAGGGATCATCATCATTGCTTGTATAGTACACCAAGTTACCAAGTCCTTTCAGGGGATTCGGAGCTATCAACACAACAGACATAAATCATGGTAACATCATACAACATCTATTCTGAATGGTAAACAGATATATAGTCCAACATTCTGAAGGCATACGATATCACTATCACTATTTTACGAGGAAAATTAATCATGTAAACTATTTCATAAGGTATTAACTATTTTCATCCCCATTTCTTCAGCATTCCTTGAAACAAATCGAGAAAGGAAAACATGCCAAACTTGCACTATTTACATCTTATACAATATTGACTTATCTCTATTAAGATGACATTGCTGAACTTCCTGTAATATAAAGTTTCACAGCTTGCCAGCTATTAAGCAATAACTGATTTCTATATCATTTCATCTGTATGTATGCATATTGCTTTGTAAAGAAAGAAAGAAAGAAAGAAAGAAAGAAAGAAAGAAAGAAAGAAAGAAAGAAAGAAAGAAAGAAAGAAAGAAAAAAGAAAGAAAGAAAGAAAGAAAGAAAGAAAGAAAGAAAGAAAGAAAGAAAGTAAGTAAGTAAGTAATCATCATCATCATCATCATCATCATCATCATCATCATCATCATCATCATCTTCATCTTATATCTGTTTAATCAATGAATTACCAACCATCTTCATTATCATTGTCGTTATAATCATCTACTCTACATCTTTTTAGAAAATGAATTACCATCTTCATTGTCATCATCATCATAATCGTCTAATCCATATCTGTCTACTATATCATCAACCTCCATGCCTCCATCATCTTCATGCATCCTCTTCCCTTTTTCTAGTTTTTGGGCCTTCATCATCTTCCCTCCTGTAGCTCCTTCATTCTCCTCTTCCTCCTCTTCTGATGTGTCAGCTGGTTCATCTTCGTCTAATTCTCTATTTGATTAGAAATATAAAACAAGTGCTATTTCCTTCAGTACATGTTAGATTTAGTTTTATCATGTCTCTAAGTAATCACACATCATTGTTAATTAAAACTTACCATGTATTTTAGTGGTCACAAGTAGGCGTTAGAGCTTATCACGTATGTTAGTAGTCACAAGTAGGGGTTAGAGCTTACCATGTATGTTAGTGGTCACAAGTAGGGGTTAGAGCTTACCATGTATGTTAGTAGTCACAAGTAGGGGTTAGAGCTTATCACGTATGTTAGTGGTCACAAGTAGGGGTTAGAGCTTATCACGTATGTTAGTAGTCACAAGTAGGGGTTAGAGCTTATCACGTATGTTAGTAGTCAAAAGTAGGGGTTAGAGCTTATCACGTATGTTAGTAGTCACAAGTAGAGGTTAGAGCTTATCACGTATGTTAGTGGTCACAAGTAGGGGTTAGAGCTTATCACGTATGTTAGTAGTCACAAGTAGGGGTTAGAGCTTATCACGTATGTTAGTGGTCACAAGTAGGGGTTAGAGCTTATCACGTATGTTAGTGGTCACAAGTAGGGGTTAGAGCTTATCACGTATGTTAGTGGTCACAAGTAGGGGTTAGAGCTTATCACGTATGTTAGTGGTCACAAGTAGGGATTAGAGCTTATCACGTATGTTAGTAGTCACAAGTAGAGGTTAGAGCTTATCACGTATGTTAGTAGTCACAAGTAGAGGTTAGAGCTTATCACGTATGTTAGTAGTCACAAGTAGAGGTTAGAGCTTATCACATATGTTAGTAGTCACAAGTAGGGGTTAGAGCTTATCACGTATGTTAGTGGTCACAAGTAGGGGTTAGAGCTTATCACGTATGTTAGTAGTCACAAGTAGGGGTTAGAGCTTATCACGTATGTTAGTAGTCACAAGTAGAGGTTAGAGCTTATCACGTATGTTAGTAGTCACAAGTAGGGGTTAGAGCTTATCACATATGTTAGTAGTCACAAGTAGGGGTTAGAGCTTATCACGTATGTTAGTGGTCACAAGTAGGGGTTAGAGCTTATCACATATGTTAGTGGTCACAAGTAGGGGTTAGAGCTTATCACGTATGTTAGTAGTCACAAGTAGGGGTTAGAGCTTATCACATATGTTAGTGGTCACAAGTAGGGGTTAGAGCTTACCATGTATGTTAGTGGTCACAAGTAGGGGTTAGAGCTTATCATGTATGTTAGTAGTCACAAGTAGGGGTTAGAGCTTATCACGTATGTTAGTAGTCACAAGTAGGGGTTAGAACTTATCACGTATGTTAGTAGTCACAAGTAGGGGTTAGAGCTTATCACGTATGTTAGTAGTCACAAGTAGGGGTTAGAGCTTATCACGTATGTTAGTAGTCAAAAGTAGGGGTTAGAGCTTATCACGTATGTTGGTAGTCACAAGTAGGGGTTAGAGCTTATCACGTATGTTAGTAGTCACAAGTAGGGGTTAGAGCTTATCACGTATGTTAGTAGTCACAAGTAGGGGTTAGAGCTTATCACGTATGTTAGTGGTCACAAGTAGGGGTTAGAGCTTATCACGTATGTTAGTAGTCACAAGTAGGGGTTAGAGCTTATCACGTATGTTAGTAGTCACAAGTAGGGGTTAGAGCTTATCACGTATGTTAGTGGTCACAAGTAGGGGTTAGAGCTTATCACGTATGTTAGTAGTCAAAAGTAGGGGTTAGAGCTTATCACGTATGTTAGTAGTCACAAGTAGGGGTTAGAGCTTATCACGTATGTTAGTGGTCAGAAGTAGGAGTTAGAGCTTATCACGTATGTTAGTGGTCACAAGTAGGGGTTAGAGCTTATCATGTATGTTAGTGGTCACAAGTCAGGGTTAGAGCTTATCACGTAGGTTAGTGGTCAGCAGTAAGATTTAGTTGAATCTTCTCTAATACCTGTTTGGTTACAGTCAATGCACTGCAGTTTTAACTTTTCATTTACTCGTGAAAAAGGGATTATTATCATATTTAACTGATATTTTAAGAATGGTCATAGAGTTATTACATCAGAAAAGCTGAAAAGTTTCTTGAGAGTGTTATTTGAAGTTTACACTGTTAACTTCACAATCTGCTAACCAGAAACATTACTCACTCTCTAGTTTCTTCTATGATTCTCTTCAGGTCCTCCTTGTCCAGTTTTACCTGTAAACAGAGACTCTACATGTATCCATCTTTCAATTAGATGAAACTATTTTCTCATGATGATATGAGAAACATAGTGATAATCACATCATTCAAATGCAAATTTAGCAAAAACAAAATCATAAAAAAAGTCATTTCTGTTCATATAATAATCATATAATACAGCCTGATTGTGCAAGTTGGGAATATCTTCTCTACTGATGACTTAGCAAGAGAGCATAACTCAATGTCATTAACTTCACATTATACATGGAGATGCTCAGGAACATCATCTAAAATCGGAGGAATTCGTTTTTTTCTTCAGATTCACAAGTGAAAAATTTATAACTATAGAAAATGAATATGTGTACATAATAAATGGGCTGTGAAAGTTTATAACTGCATTTGGGATAGAAACTGAACTTTAGAGAAAGAACTACAGTGTCAGTATTAGATGTTGTGGAACACAATGATGACTTTTATACAACTGGGAGAGAAAACGCCATAATGTTTTTTAAATAATGATTCTGTAGGTGACGGTAATAAAGTCTCAAAAGAGACAGCAAACACAACACCGTCAGGTAGATGATGCTAATGTATCACAGTGTCAACAAAGAATGAATGTTTGTAATGGCAGAGGTAGTCTCCTGTCTGATATTTCTGATATTACCTTTGAGGTTATTGCATACCCTCTATTCTGCTATATGGGATGTTGTGTGAGACATTTTTGCCTGGAACATTTTATTAAGTTTGTAAATGAACATCAGAAGCAGACTGAGGTTTCTTCCTTCAGTGTTTTTATCATTGGACTTTTCTCCGTTTTTGCTTTGCCTTGGATTTCTGCTTCTGCAGTTTTTTTATGAATTAGATTGCTGTGTTTTGGATTCTTTCAAATTGTCAATATCCCTTTGTTGGTATGAATTCCTGATCATAGATCCCTATGCAAAATATGCTATCTGTTTTACTTCTGATTTATGATGTGCTACTGTCACAAGGTAGCTCAATGGTAACTGATAATCTGACATACTCAATCTGTCAATCAACTGATCAAGTGCACGTGTAATCTCTTTTGGGAATCCTCCTTGAAACTCATTTATATCGGACATTTAACAATGTCTCTCGTCGGATTTTGTCATACGTTCGGTATATATGAGTCCAAAGCTGAGGAAGAATCCCAACCGGAAAAGTGCACGTGTTTGTGCAATACCCAAGTTAAACTTACTTTCTCTGGCGTATTTTTAGCGACGCCTCGCTTTACCCACGTTAGACATGGTATTATACTCATAATCGTGCTGAAGTTGATGAAGTGCTGAAACTTGTTTCCTACTCCCGAAGAGCTGCCACTGCAGAAGAAATCATAATAATCAAAGATCAGCACATGTGTTCGGCTCACTTCCGGAAATAGTAACAGAGTAATCTCCCCGTTAATACAGAGGTTCCCTAAGGAGGAATTCATTACGAAACAAATAATGAATAAAAAAAAACTATTCTTTTTAATATGTTTTGCTGGTATCGCTGTCACCTCGAATAGTTATAGATAGGACAAAGTATGCAGAAACTGCATATCTACCTATGGTATTATGACTGACAAGTTTCGAGACAATTTGAAATGTATTCATATCTATTTCTTCTGAGCCATTGGAAGAATGCAAGAGAGCCTTGTAAAAAAATACACGTTAATAGGCATTTGCTTATCTCTAGAAAGCTGGTATTAAGAAATGACGAATGTGAATACAAATATTTTAGTGTAGTTGTATATATCTTAGTACTGCTGGAAATATATAACGTATAAATACAGATAATAAAATCCACACTCTGCTACGGACGAGTACATATTTAAAGTTTAATTTCTTAATTTAATTTCAAGCACTTGAGCAGTGGATATATATTTTATGATATTATACAAGAACTATCATAACGTTTGCTTTTGTGCGATTTACTGCACCGTTATACTATGTATCAGCAGAGACAGATCTATATACCATAATCATAGTCAAGTCAGCTCGAGAACGCGAGTTTGAACAAGGTGACACGGGTTTGGATCAGTATACAAGTTTTACCTGCGTACTGACACCGATTTTATATCCGCTTCAGTTATAAATATAGTCAAAACAGTGTAGTGGATTTTCCTTAAGCCTACGCAACAGAAGATTTTAAACATCAGAGATTACAGAATCTGCGACGTACAGGCGATTGTAACCTGGACAAAAAAGGTGCGTATCCTATCATATGCCTGTACGTTCCCCGGAAATATAAAATTCTACAGGTGAGATAATTTATTAATAGGATATTGTATAACAGGTAAATCAGATTCATTAGTAAGACAAGTCAGTGGTCACTGTCCTTTAGGAAATTCATGTTTTGTTTGTAACCAGCTTCATTGTAACATAGAGTATAACGTTATTTCAGTAAGCAGTGATATAAAATTGTTTAGAACTGTATAGATGGCGGTCTTGAGTCAGTAAAATGTAATTAATTATAAATGGTAATTTATAATAATCATCTTGCGTTACAATGTATTACTGATAGAACTTTCAGCGTGGATAGCGATAAAAAGTTGCTTTTCAGCAACAGAATGGTTGTTAGGAAAAGGGAAATATACAAAAACAAACATATTAAAGTTATCAACAGTGGAATCCGTCATCCTCTCAGAGGTCTTTGAAGAAGATAAATATAAGCTCATGGAAAGGTCAAAGGGAAGTATCTAGCTACTCAAGTATGGCTGTTTGTGCATGAAGGGAACCTCATCTACCTAGTTGTAATTGGATATTTAGCCGACTTACGAGAATTCTAATAGATTAATTATGCCATGGTACAGCACCTGGCATTTGTTCATCTAGCGTCAGCTTTTCCCTTAATACATTTTGTAGATTCTTGATGAGATGTGAGGTCAAAATATATATGGTAACCAGTAGCATACTGGGATAAAACTGGTAAGTTTGTTCATCGGAATGACCTTGATACACTTTGTAATCATCTCCTCAATAACAAAAATGCCTAGTGTCATGATATTGACTAGCAGCATGCTGCGAGTAAGGGCAATCAATTAACTTAAGGTTATTGACATTTATCCACTCTCAAGGTTACAGAGTCAATTATGATATAAAATCTTTTAATCATCTTTTCAGTTCCCAAGTTGTCCAGGGTTATGATATATTGATAAGTAGCATACTTGGAGCTTGCAAGATGTTTTTCTTTCTTTTTTTTTCAAATCAGTGACCTTTACCAACTTTTAAGGATCTAAAATAAGCAAAAAGCCAATGATGATATAGTGTATTGAGATGCACAGCAATAAGATTATAGTGAAAACAAGATAGATTAGTGATCTCCATATGTATGTCATGCCATCCCTTCACGATGGTTTCAACTTTAGTATACCAAGGATTATCCTGCAGCCAAAAAGTCCTGTGATTCCATTATTGTCTCATACATTGCATGCTTTCACTGCAAATTTTTCTGATGAATTGACAGTGTAGTCTTCAAAATGTCACATAAATGTTCTTACTAGTTGTGACGTAAAAACATCTGTTCATCTTGTGCAATTGTTACCAGTAAATATAAGAACTAAAATATTCCAGGTAAATTCCTGTTTTGAAACATCCAATATGACCCTAAGGTTGCGGTCACAATAATGTAAAATGGAATTTGATTTGTTATTCCAAGATAAAATTTACTTTAAAATGTGACCAATGGTGAACATCAAATGTCAGTGTTAAAGGTTGATATGTTGTTTTTCCTCACTAGTAGATATTTCCCTCTGACATGTTGTGGTAACATTGTTCAGAGTTAATCATATGTCATGGTCACATGGGTAAATGTAAAGGTTATAGAGATTCATGTATAATTTGTATTGTTATGATATGCTGAAGCGAAGTTGTATAGAGTTGAATAAAGTCATGGTTACAGATCAATTTGATTTTATTTTTGGCTGGATACCAGTGGAGATTAAAAGTTTAAAAACAAAATAGAAATTGGCCAGGTTCTAAAAACATATTACATGGTGTTCTCAAAAGTTTAATTAATTTCAGGATTTGCATATGTTGGGTGTATAATGGCTTTCATTCTCTAGTATTTGTACTTCTACATTTAATAGCTCACATACATGTTCTACTGAGATATTACATGTACATTGATACTGTAACATGTTTTTCCCTGGTATTAACCAGAGTGAAATATTTGATTATGTAATTATTGCATCAGAATAATTACAATTGGAGTGTGAATGGAAAATTAATAATTTAGTGTTTTCACAGAGTAGTGTTGATCTTTATACCTTTGTTACAGCAAATGACTTTAGAGTACCAGCACACCACAATAAATCAATATTGTACAGGTATCTCCATTGCTGTAAAGAATATCAGTATCATTGATTATGTTCTTCAGATTCACACCGTAAATAAAGACAACATCCTACTTTGATCTGTGAGGCTTTGGTATGGGTCATAGAAGTAGTAAACTTCGTCCTAAAGACATCAGAGATCTACAGATAAACACACACTTCTCCGAGAAAGAGCTGCAAGACTGGTACCATAACTTTCGACAGGACTATCCTGATGGCTATCTCACTGTTGACAACTTCATTACCATATACACCAACTGCTTCCCAGAGGGCGATGCTGAAGGATTTGCTCAACAGGCTTTCAGGACATTTGATATCAATGGTGACGGTGTCATCAACTTCAGAGAATTTATGTGTGCATTGAGTGTGAAAAGTCGGGGTAGCACTGAGCAAAAGTTGAGGTGGGCATTCCGGATGTATGACATGGACAATAATGGTTATGTCTCCCGTGATGAGATGATAGAAATTATACAAGTAAGTCACATAGGGTTTAATTCACCTGACTACAGAACTGTTGTATTTATCCTGCAATAAGTGTGGGGGCTGGTAGGCAAGGGGGGCACATTACCTCTGGCTCATTGTACAGAGCTGGGCTTATACACACATAACATTGAATAAGTATCAGTGGGTAATGCATAAAATATTGATAATTATAGGTGGGCTTATTACATGGGATAGGCTTATTGTAGGATAGATACCCCTAGCACAAATAAGATGAAAATTTATTTAACAAAGACAAGAGCCAAGGTCAAGATACAAAAAGGGATCTGATATGTGGTCATTACCCTATTAAAAAATTATACATAAGCATATGGTCACTTCCTACATGTACTAATCTCTTCACTTATAGAACTAATTATATAATGGTTGAATGATCAATACCTAGCAATCATAGATCAAATACTATGCTAAGTCCACAGTTTTGTTTCATACTTCAGAATTCATTTACATTTTTTTTTCATGCAAGAATACTAGGTCTTTTTCTCTGTTGATAAACAGTGTTTATCTTCTAAACTGTAATTTTTTGTCTTTGAAAATGAAATGGTGCCAATCTTTTGTTTTCAGAATAAGAAAAAATTTAATTCTGTTTATATCAATACAAAACCTGGATTATGTGTTTCAACAGAAAACCTAGATCATGTTTCTTTGAAACGAGCATTCTGTGTCACTGAGTACAAAATGTTCATGCAGTGTCTTTGTGTACAAAATCTACCGGTACATTCCTTGTCTCTGAATACAAATTCAACATTCTTTGTCTATAGATAAAAAGCTTATGTTTTTCTTCTCTAAAACCAAAATCTACATTTTGTGCATGTATACAAAAACAGCAATCTTATGTCACTGAAAAGGTAGCAGGAAACCGTTAATTTGCATTTTTCTTGAAATTAATGGTCAGGTTTGAGATATACAGGTATAGCAGATTGGTTATGAAAAATACATCATTACATGTATATATATATTTAAACTACATAACAATTACATTAATGAAAGAAATAAGAATTGTGTAAATCAAAATTGTCCTCTGATTTCTGACATGTGATAGCCATGGTTACCAGCTGAAAAAATACTGCCAATTGCAACCTAATACTATAATTCTGTAGAAGAAAATTATATCTGAACACCTGCCTTAAAATCAACAACACTATCATGGTAACAAACTACTTACATTTTAGCTAATTCCAACTCAGAAATCCTTACAACATGACCAGGTGTAAACACTATGAAAATTTCACTTCCTGTAAAGCTAGTTTTTGGTGCGTAGACACAGTTTTGAGACTACCCAAATAGTGATTGCCAACACAAAGCTAAAATATTATTCTGAAAAAAAAGAAACCTCACATTGTTCACTTCAACATGACAAGACCAATTTTAACCAGGATTTATTTTTTAAATTCTCATTAAAACCTTTATAATGGGGTAATCTAATGAACAAAAATATCACCCATGGCCACACCGAGAAACTCTGTAATACTACCATATACAATCTGCGTTTTAGATACATGGATACAAAACCTGACAGAAACCAACATTCTTTGTCTATTATACAAAATCTCTGTTATACATCTCTCCATACAAAATCTCTGTTATACATCTCTACATACAAAATCTCTGTTATACATCTCTACATACAAAATCTCTGTTATACATCTCTACATACAAAATCTCTGTTATACATCTACAAAATCTCTGTTATACATCTCTCCATACAAAATCTCTGTTATACATCTCTCCATACAAAATCTCTGTTATACATCTCTCCATACAAAATCTCTGTTATACATCTCTACATACAAAATCTCTGTTATACATCTCTACATACAAAATCTCTGTACAAAATCTCTCTCTCCATACAAAATCTCTGTTATACATCTCTACATCTCTGTTACAAAATCTCTGTTATACATCTCTCCATACAAAATCTCTGTTATACATCTCTACATACAAAATCTCTGTTATACATCTCTCCATACAAAATCTCTGTTATACATCTCTACATACAAAATCTCTACATACAAAATCTCTGTTATACATCTCTACATACAAAATCTCTGTTATACATTTCTTAGTACAAAATCTCTGTTATACATTTCTTAGTACAAAATCTCTATTCTTCATTCCTGAATACAACACCTACATTTTTCATTTCTAAATACAAATATATTCTATTGTTAATACAAAATCCACATTCTAAATCTTTGTTTACAAAATCTACACCTTGTCTCAATCTTAATTCAAAATCTTTTATAATCTTTCCAACCATGTATACAAAACCTGTATAGATTTTTGGCATTGTTGAGATGAAACCTTGATGTTCAGTTGTACTAAAGCCTAACACAATCTATGGTCTTGCATGTATTTTTTTTCTGTTCAGACTATACATAAGATGACGGGAAATGGTGATGAGTCTGCAGCAGAAGAACGGACAGACAAGATCTTCAGTATGATGGATAAGAATGCAGATGGACAGCTGTCACAAGAAGAATTTATAGAGGGAGCAAGGAGAGATCCTACCATTGTTCAGATGATAGCATGAAAAATGTATAGTTACAATGGTATTATACAATTTACTTCTGATTGGGTAAAGTGGGTCATGTGACTCCTTGCTTACCTTTAGCTTTTAATTTAGATACAGTAAAGTAGGTGAGATGACCATGACTATGTCATTTTTATAAAACATACATTGATCTTTTTATCTTTCAAATTTAACATATACATATTCCAAGTTTTATCTTTGTATAGAGTTAGATGTAAAAATACTGTCTCTAAAAATTCAATATGATGATCATGAGGTATTATGAAATTTTAAAGAACTTGTCAGTGGAATTAATGTTCACAGTATAATATTTAGATGATTAATAAAACTGACATAACAAGTCCAAATCGCGACTTAATTACAAAAAGTAGATTTGATCTGAACCCCACACCCAAATTGTCTCTTATCTGAAGGTGTTCTATGAATTCAACAAAAACACATTAAGTTTGTGAACAGTGAGGAAGAGAATGTACCAATTATCTATTGTATCTGTAAAAACACAACCGGGAAAAGTGGAATGGCTGGAGCTATAACACTTGAGATTAGTTGTAGTATTTTTGACAAAGACACTGGTTAATAACATCTTGTTAAATTACCTGGATTTACAAAAAATGGTTGTTTGACCGTCAGATTTTATTTTTGTGTAACATCAGCAAAAGGAATGTGTTCAGATCAGTCATGTTCTATTGGTCAGATACTGAGGGAAGAAAGTAAGATAAGGTGAGGTATTTGATGGACATTTTTGTTACCGTTTTAATGTTATAAATATTAGTGAGTCGGTATATCTATATCATAGGCCTTAATTAGCTGAACCCATACCAAAGACATGGTGTCCATTAAAAGTGGAAAAAACTGCTGCTTATATCTAGCTTCTTACATGTCCTGATATAAATATTATTACCTTAATATTGACTGTGATTGTGGGACTTTGAATTTTAATTGTGTCTCTGTTATACAATGTATATATATATATATATGAAAAGATATGATCACTGAAGTAATACACATCCAACGAACATTTGTTCGTTAGGATCCAGTACCAATATTGGACCATATTGTCGATATTACTTACTAGATTCTTTATTTTAAAATATAAATATACATTTCTGCAAAATAAATGTCAGTGTTATTCTGTGATAAATACAGCTATCTACTTCTACAAGTATACTCGGTATTTATGTAGGACTTTTGTCATCAAGTTTATATTTTGCTCACACATTGTATACAGATCTTGTGCCTGTTTATAATGTTATACCATTGAACAAAATTTTAAATGTATGAGTTTATAGATACAGTGTTCAATTATTTCTCATCTATTTTTTTTTTAATTCACCAGGGATCAAACTATAACTTTGAAATCTGAATCAGGGAATAATTTGCAACTTCAAAATCTTAAGTAGAGAACAATTCACAATGGCCTGTTATAAACCTCTGTTTAGGTGTAAAACTTGACAACTTTGTATGGGTAGTAATGGTAACGACCAATGTTTGAATAACTATTTTTTGTTGTTGTATGTTATTGTTTGTATGTATGTAGATATGTAGAGAAATTTGACAGACACATCAATATTATGATCTCATTAACAACCAATCATCGTATTAAAGAGAAAACAGTTCTTCTAAAATCAAATTATTTACTTATGTTTGTCTTGATATATACACATGTAGTTTTCTCTTGTTTTTGTTTCTGCAGATGTTGTTAAGGGATGATGTTTGATGATGAACACTCCCAACTTTACATATTTATGTTTACTGTGATATATCTAACTATTTATTCGTGTCTGCGCTTTTTCAGATGTAATTTCTGGTTTGATTTAACACATGCGTGATGAAACAGGTACTTTACTAGTTTTCGGCTCAACAGGTTCGAAAGACCCGAGGCCTAAGCCATACCGCAGTGTTGGTTGTCAGCTTTTCCTAAAAAGCACTATTAGTCTGAAATGACTGAGCAGTTTTTGACGAAATTTGGTTTGAAGCAATATTTGGTGAAGGAGAATATCAATTTTGTATAACCATTGAGTCTGGGTCTCAGTCCTTCTGGGGTGGAAGAGGTGGGACCCCATAGGAAAAATAGAGCATATTCTACAAAATTCTACTCCTTCTGTAGGAATGATTGGATGTTGACCAAATTTAGTCTGAAGTAGTCTTGGGTGAAGGAGAATCAATTTTGTATAAACTATGGTTCTCAGCCTCCCTGGGGTGGTAGGGATATGGCCCAATAAGAGAAATAGAGAAATTTCTTTTAAATCTATTTTCTTAATAGGAATGCCTGGATTCTGTCCAATTTTGGTCTGAGGCATGCTTGGGTGAAGGGGATCAACTTTGTAAAAACAGTAGGTCTCTGCTTTCAGGGGAAGGAGGGTCAGGGGCCATTAAATGAAATGGAGCAAATTCTTTAAAATCATTCTTCTGTTGGAGTAGTTTAATTTTTCAGGAATTCAATCTGAAGCAACCTTGGGTGAAGAAAACTTTTGTTATGTATAAATGGTTCATCCTACCCCCTCCCCCTTTGGGGCAGTGGGGCAGGGCCTTCTAGAGGAAAATATATATATGTCTTTTAAATGCATCTCCTTTAGTTTGAATGAAGCAATTTCAGCAAACTAAAACAAGTGAATGACAAGCCTTATATGCCTCTCGTCGATTTTTTATTCAAGGGCAAAAGCAAATAAGTTCAAAATATTACCGACCACAAAAACATTTCATTTTTAAATACTTAATATTGCCACAGATCAAATTTTATATTATTTTTGTAGATTGTGTCAGACTATTTATAAGTTGTTTGTTATTGGTGCCAACCTATGTTTTTGTTTTAGTGACTCAGACATGTTGTTAACTACAGCAAGTGTTTCTGTTTTTTTAATTTAAACTGTTTTCTCTGTGTTGTTAAATCTAGTGATTTCATTTGATTGAGAAAGAAACATCTTGAGGATTACAGCAAAACAATTTTATTAATATGAACAATTCATGTGAAATCGTCCTGTAATTCTGTAGGTATCTGTGAATACTGAAAAAGTTTGATAATTTTTTTTTTTTCCAAATAATTCATAACAATTTCTAACTGAAATAATATACATTTTTGTACGTATAATCTTGTAGAAGTAGTGTATAGCATTTGTAATAGACAAGTTTTGTTTGTTTTTGCCAACTGTTACATTGTATTTGTAGTGTAATAATTGCAACAACCTTCTTGTTCAATGAATGAGGCACCCATTGTTTTACAACTTACCATTGTCCTCTCCTACGACGGAATGTCAGTCATCTATTTAATGTTTTTTATTGTGCTATATGCTAATACACAGATAACTTTACAGCAAATAATATTTTGGCTAACATTAGTATTTCATTGTATTCATGATTGAGAATATTTCTGTCATACCATGATCATGTGACCTGAATTCAAAACTAAATCATGTGACCTAAGTCAGAACTGAATCATGTGACCTAAGTCAGAACTGAATCATGCAACCTAAATTCAAAACTTAATCATGTGACCTAAGTCAGAACCGAATCATGTGACCTAAGTCAGAACTGAATCATGCAACCTAAATTCAAAACTAAATCATGTGACCTAAGTCGGAACTGAATCATGTGACCTGAAGTTAGAACTGAATATATGCGACCTGAAATGAGAGGACAAGTTGGTTTAAAGCTGGCAGCTAACATCATTTATCATGTGTTCATATCATTCTAGTGACACCCATAGCTGCAGTGCCTTTACAGTGTTCATTGATATTGAGGACTAACTCTAACCATGGGTTTTGAAGCAGGCATGCAGAAATTGGATTGTTTGGGTATATTACTTGTTTTGTTATCAAATATATTGGAAAAGGCCAAGAAAGAAATAAAACCAAAGCCCAGATTTTCAAAACTGATCAGATTAACAACAAATCAATGCAAACATTTCATCATGAACATTTTTACAATATTAAAACTTTGAGCTTAAGTTTTACCAATACTGACAATTTTTTTAACAGATTATGAACAACCTAGAAGTTTGTTAACTTTTGAAATGTCAAAAAAAAACTTCTTTGTTAATGCCTCAATTTCAATGAAGATCATTTATTTTTTTAATGATATGTTCCTATTTCTTTACTAACATTAGAGATCTACCTGTTTAGTGATATATGTGTTGTAAGTTTTGAGTGATTTTAACATTTGTTTAACTGTGGGTTGTATAACATAGTCTACTTGTATAACCCTGTATCGAAGTTGTAGTTATAGAAATAACAGACTATATTTACAATTGGTATTTTATTACATGTTACTTACACTGTTGGAATGAAACTTTATCATAAAATAAAGTGACTTGAGCTGTGTTTGGGTAATACATCTATTAACTACAATATAACTATCAATAATTTGAGATAATTATATACAAATTAATATCCATGGTTATCATGGTTATTGGACCATTTGCTGCTAGCCACAATATTTCTTGGAGTCCATGTGGAGCAAACAGTGATGGCATGTGCCCTACCAGAGATTCATTTACAGCTAAATTAACTGAAACAAGCAGAGAAAAATATCTTGTTCAAGAACACAAGTCGGTGACAGTGCCAGAAGTCGACATATGCCTTCCATCAGTAACCTGATGTCATTCCACTAGACCTTCATGTTAGACTGGTACTCAACATGTACACACAACAGTCATACATCAATGGTACTCAACATGTACACACAAAGGTAGTACATTAATTGTACTCAACATGTACACACAAAGGTAGTACATTAATTGTACTCAACATGTACACACAAAGGTAGTACATTAATTGTACTCAACATGTACACACAAAGGTAGTACATTAATTGTACTCACAAAGGTAGTACATTAATTGTACATGTACACACAAAGGTAGTACATTAATTGTACTCAACATGTACACACAACAGTCACATGTACACACACACAAAGGTAGTACATTAATTGTACTCAACATGTACACACAAAGGTAATACTCAACATGTACACACAAAGGTAGTACATTAATTGTACTCAACATGTACACACAAAGGTAGTACATTAATTGTACTCAACATGTACACACAACAGTCATACATCAATGGTACTCAACATGTACATCTACATGGTAATAAATTAATGGTACATCAAAAAGCATGGGAGATTTCTTAAGAAATTTGAGACTCAACTGATAATACTGATATATAATAACTATTGCTTTGGGTTATATGATACAAGTATTAAGTTAAGAGATATTTTAGCTTGGATGGAGTTAACAAAAAGTCATTAGTGGACTGCTGGGTTAGATAAAGTTATTATGAGCTACTAATGGATCATCAGCTGTATAAAGTGTCAATATACCCCCAACAAAATAATCATGAGTCACTGATGAGTCACCTCAGTATATGACAATATAAGACTGAATCTCAGTACACACATTCAATGAAAAACTGCAAACTGAATCCTTGGTTCCTTTGAATTCTACAGTGTCATAATGTCTGTAATGTCAATATATCACAACATGACATCTTCGGCTGTTTATAATGTCAATATACAACAACATGACATCCCCAGCTGTTTATAATGTCAATATACAACAACATGACATCCCAAGCTGTTTATAATGTCAATATACCACAACATGACATCTTCGGCTGTTTATAATGTCAATATAACACAACATGACATCCCCAGGTGTTTATAATGTCAATATAACACAACATGACATCCCCAGGTGTTTATAATGTCAATATACAACAACATGACATCCCCAGCTGTTTATAATGTCAATATACTACAACATGACATCTTCAGCTGTTTATAATGTCAATATACAACAACATGACATCCCCAGCTGTTTATAATGTCAATATACAACAACATGACATCCCCAGCTGTTTATAATGTCAATATACAACAACATGACATCCCCAGCTGTTTATAATGTCAATATACAACAACATGACATCCCAAGCTGTTTATAATGTCAATATACCACAACATGACATCTTCGGCTGTTTATAATGTCAATATAACACAACATGACATCCCCAGGTGTTTATAATGTCAATATACAACAACATGACATCCCCAGCTGTTTATAATGTCAATATACCATAACATGACATCCCCAGGTGTTTATAATGTCAATATACAACAACATGACATCCCCAGCTGTTTATAATGTCAATATACAACAACATGACATCCCCAGGTGTTTATAATGTCAATATACCATAACATGACATCTTCAGCTGTTTATAATGTCAATATACCATAACATGACATCCTCAGCTGTATACAGTATCAATATAACCCAACATGACATCCACAGCTGTATACAGTGTCAATTTAACATGGCATGACATCCTCAGCTGTAAACACTGTTAATATAACCCAGCATGACATCCTCAGCTGTATACAGTATCAATATAACCCAACATGACATCCACAGCTGTATACAGTGTCAATTTAACATGGCATGACATCCTCAGCTGTAAACACTGTTAATATAACCCAGCATGACATCCTCAGCTGTATACAGTATCAATATAAAACCCAGCATGACATCCTCAGCTGTAGACAGTGTCAATATAACACAGCATGACATCCTCATCTGTATACAGTGTCAATATAACCCACCATGACATCCTCGTCTGTATACAGTGTCAATTTAACACAGCATGACATCCTGAGTTGTAAACGGTTTCAATATAACACAGCATGACATCCTCAGCTGTATACAGTGTCAATATAACACACCATGACATCCTCAGCTGTATACAGTGTCAATTTAACACAGCATGACATCCTGAGTTGTAAACAGTGTCAATATAACACAGCATGACATCCTCAGCTGTATACAGTGTCAATGTAACACAGCATGACATCCTCAGCTGTATACAGTGTCAATATAACCCACCATGACATCCTCGTCTGTATACAGTGTCAATTTAACATGGCATGACATCCTCAGCTGTAAACACTGTTAATATAACCCAGCATGACATCCTCAGCTGTATACAGTATCAATATAACCCAACATGACATCCACAGCTGTATACAGTGTCAATTTAACATGGCATGACATCCTCAGCTGTAAACACTGTTAATATAACCCAGCATGACATCCTCAGCTGTATACAGTATCAATATAAAACCCAGCATGACATCCTCAGCTGTAGACAGTGTCAATATAACACAGCATGACATCCTCATCTGTATACAGTGTCAATATAACCCACCATGACATCCTCGTCTGTATACAGTCTCAATTTAACACAGCATGACATCCTGAGTTGTAAACAGTGTCAGTATAACACAGCATGACATCCTCAGCTGTATACAGTGTCAATATAACACAGAATGACATCCTCAGCTGTATACAGTGTCAATATACCCAAACATGACATCCTGAGTTGTAAACGGTGTCAATGTCACCCAGCATGTCTTCAGCTGTATATAGTGAATGTTCCTGTTAAGAAGTTAGATGTTGTCTTCTGTCCTGGTGACTGACCTCCCACATGTACTGTTATTATACCTGTATAATAGAAAGAAGTCATATACTTATTGATAAAAATCAGAATTTGTAATTGACACTCATAATATAAAATCATTGCCCTCCTTCTTTTCAATACATCACCATCTCACTCTGCTTGCCCTTAATATAGATATACCTTTCTCCCAAATCTGCATGTGTATACCATATGGAATTCCAATATGGAATTACTAGAATTTTTAACTCCTATTGGGTGAGATCAGGTGTTGCTGTTTACCTGTGTTGACACATATCACATGTTTCAGTGTTGCTGTTTACCTGTGTTGACCTAGATATAACATGTTTCAGTGTTGCTGTTTACCTGTGTTGACACTGATGTCACCTGTTTCAGTGTTGCTGTTTACCTGTGTTGATACTGATGTCACATGTTTCAGTGTTGCTGTTTACCTGTGTTGACAGTGATGTGACATGTTTCAGTGTTGCTGTTTACCTGTGTTGACAGTGATGTGACATGTTTTTCAGTGTTGCTGTTTACCTGTGTTGACCTTGATATAACATGTTTCAGTGTTGCTGTTTACCTGTGTTGACCTTGATATAACATGTTTCAGTGTTGCTGTTTACCTGTGTTGACCTTGATATAACATGTTTCAGTGTTGCTGTTTACCTGTGTTGACAGTGATGTGACATGTTTCAGTGTTGCTGTTTACCTGTGTTGACCTTGATATAACATGTTTCAGTGTTGCTGTTTACCTGTGTTGATACTGATGTCACATGTTTCAGTGTTGCTGTTTACCTGTGTTGACCTTGATATAACATGTTTCAGTGTTGCTGTTTACCTGTGTTGACCTTGATATAACATGTTTCAGTGTTGCTGTTTACCTGTGTTGATACTGATGTCACATGTTTCAGTGTTGCTGTTTACCTGTGTTGACAGTGATGTGACATGTTTCAGTGTTGCTGTTTACCTGTGTTGACAGTGATGTGACATGTTTCATAGTTAATGTTTACCTGTGTTGACAGTGATGTGACATGTTTCAGTGTTGCTGTTTACCTGTGTTGACAGTAATGTGACATGTTTCAGTGTTGCTGTTTACCTGTGTTGACAGTGATGTCACATGTCTAGGTGTTGTTTACCTGGTTTATTTTGTAGACCAGACCCCTCCCACACTGCTGTCTGATGTGCAGTCACAGTAACATTACAGGAAGCAGTCTGGCCTGGGATAAGATGAGATCGTCTTGCCCCCACTAGCTGGTACCGTGGCATGTCAGTCACACCTTGCCATGATATGTACACCTGAGATACCTGTACACATAATTAAGATATTTTCATCACTGTCCTACTCATATGTAGAGCGTCAAATTTTCTCTATCTAATCATACATCTAGTAAGAGAGGATTTGAGGACACAATAAAAAAACATGACAATTCAATGTGAAATGATGATGAAATGCTAAAACACATATACCAGTAAACAGGAGGTTTGTACCTTTCATTGAAGTTATATTATTATCACAAGAGAGTAACTGCACTATTACATATATCACTAGACTATAATACTTATCACCAAAGTATCACACTTATCACTAGAGTATTACACCTTATCACTAGAGTATTACACCCTATCACTAGACTATAATACTTACCACCAGAACATTACACTTATCACTAGAGTATTACACCCTATCACTAGAGTATTACACCCTATCACTAGAGTATTACACCCTATCACTAGACTATAATACTTACCACCAGAACATTACACTTATCCAGAACATTACACTTATCACTAGAGTATTACACCCTATCACTAGAGTATTACACCCTATCACTAGACTATAATACTTACCACCAGAACATTACACTTATCACTAGAGTATTACACCCTATCACTAGAGTATTACACCCTATCACTAGACTATAATACTTACCACCAGAACATTACACTTATCACTAGAGTATTACAACCTCTCACTAGAGTATTACACCCTATCACTAGAGTATTACACCCTATCACTAGACTATAATACTTACCACCAGAACATTACACTTATCACTAGAGTATTACACCCTATCACTAGAGTATTACACCCTATCACTAGAGTATTACACCCTATCACTAGACTATAATACTTACCACCAGAACATTACACTTATCACTAGAGTATTAAACCCTATCACTAGAGTATTACACCCTATCACTAGAGTATTACACCCTATCACTAGAGTATTACACCTTATCACTAGAGTATTACACCCTATCACTAGAGTATTACACCCTATCACTAGACTATAATACTTACCACCAGAACATTACACTTATCACTAGAATATGACACATTGGATTGAGTAGCAACATGATCTTACCTCATCACCTTCATATTTCCCATAGTTGTTGACCTGGAATATCACTGTGACATTTCTTCCAATCTTGACCTGGTTTGGTGTGATGGTCAAGTGACTGTATTTGAAGAATGTGTAGGACAGGCCATAACCAAAGGGATACAGAGGGTCCCCAGTGAAATACCTGTAGGTCATATTGGTCATGCTGTAGTCTGTCATTGCTGCCACCTGATAAAAATATGACCATGAAGTGTTATAGTTTGGTAACATCACTACATCATCTCAATATGTGACATTGATACACTGTTCCTGCTTGACATTAATACAGTGTCCCATTTTGAGATATTAATACAGTGTTCATTTTGAGACATCAATGCAGTGTCCCATTTTGAGATATTAATACAGTGTCCCATTTTGAAACATTAATGCAGTGTCCCATTTTGAGATATTAATACAGTGTCCCATTTTGAGACATTAATACAGTGTCCCATTTTGAGATATTAATACAGTGTCCCATTTTGAGACATTAATACAGTGTCCCATTTTGTGATATTAATACAGTGTCCCATTTTGTGATATTAATACAGTGTCCCATTTTGTGATATTAATACAGAGTCCAATTTTGTGATATTAATACAGCGTCCTATTTTGTGATATTAATACAGTGTCCCAGTTTGTGATATTAATATAGTGTCCCATTTTGTGACAATGAGTTTAGTCCCAGTTTGTGACACTGATGCAGTATCTCGGGTCAGTCAATAGGGTATTAATAAATTACCTGACTCATATCTGAGTACCAAGTATATGGAAGCCTTCCCGATGGATTACTGTCTGGTGTAGCAAAGGTAACGATATTGAAAAGAGCAATTCCTGTTGCCTGGGCTGGGAAGAAACATTGTATGATGGCCATTACTTTTGCAGATGTCTGGGCAAATCGAAGGTCAACCGGCCCTGCACTAAACATCAGTAATACCACATTTCCTTTTCCTGCAGATAATGAAGAAGATATGTAATGTGAATATAAAAACACAGAACAAATTTACTTTTCATATAAGTCATGATACAGACATAGCATTGAGTGATATTCATAAAGTAACCAAATGTCAACCAAATTCCTTATAGAAGTGAGAAGGGACAATTTAAACTATTATCTAGTCTCAGCTTTACATAGAGGAGGGGAAAACCCAGTGTTATCTAATAACATTTATAGATTTTGATTAAGAGATAGGGAAACAACACACAGTCAACTGGTTACAGCTTGACTTAGAGAGAAGACAACAAATTTTGTCACTTTGGCAAAGATTGACTTAAAGAAATGGAGAAATCATACACTATAATCTAGTCAGAGCATGACAAGGAGAAGGAAAGAAAACACACACTTTCACCTAATTACAACTTGGTTTAGAAAAGGGGAGACTCAAAATTGTTAGGTTCTTGTGCATCATGCCTACCAAAGCGCACAGCATCCTTGAGGAGCTGAATCTGGCCAATAGGAAGAGACATGTCAGGGCGATCCATCGTCTCTGTCTCCAAAGCGTTGCCTGAAGTAATCAATAAAATGTTGATATAAATTTTGAAATCAAATTAAATAATTATGATGGGTTAACAAAGCTGAGAACAGATAAATTGTATCGATAATGATGACAAATAAAAACAAAAGCATAAACAAAATATGATACACAGCTTCATGTGTCGTGTGAGATGACAAATAATGATTTCAATATTACCTGTTCCAAGACATACAAATGTAATCTCTGCTTCAGAAACCACAGACTGAATTCCTGACTGGTCATATTGGTCACAAGCCATGTCGTTACAGCCTGCTGTATATAAAGCCTTTTCACCAAGAGGAGATAAGCCTTTCCTTGGTGTTGTCATAAAGCTTGGGTCAACATCAGGGAAATAGTCGCCCATTAACTGTGATGGGTTGTCTGCCATAGGACCTACAATCTAGAGTTTTTTTTAGGAATAATTATCTATCTACAAACATACATAACAACTTCAATTCAGAGGTTTTTGAGGAGTAATTACCTGACTACATAAAAAGGCCCAGAATCTAGAGGTTTCTAATGTATGATAACCTACCTACGTAAAGAGGCCCTACAATCTAGAGGTTTCTCAGAAATAACTACCTATCTACATACAAAGGACCTACAATCTAGAGGTTTCTCAGGAATAACTACCTATCTACATACATACACATCACCTACAACCTAAAGGTTTCTCAGGAATAATAACATACCTATATACATACATAGAACCTACAACCTAGAGATTTCTCAGGAATAATTACCTACCTATATAAATACATAGACCCTACAACCTAGAAATTTCTCAGGAATAATTAACTACCTATATAAATACATAGACCCTACAACCTAGAGATTTCTCAGGAATAATTACCTACCTATATAAATACATAGAACCTACAACCTAGAGATTTCTCAGGAATAATTAACTACTTATATAAATACATAGACCCTACAACCTAGAGATTTCTCAGGAATAATTACCTACCTATATAAATACATAGACCCTACAACCTAGAAATTTCTCAGGAATAATTAACTACCTATATAAATACATACAACCTACAGATTTCTCAGGAATAATTACCTACCTATATAAATACATAGAACCTACAACCTAGAGATTTCTCAGGAATAATTACCTACCTATATAAATACATAGACCCTACAACCTAGAGAAATTTCTCAGGAATAATTACCTACCTATATAAATACATAGACCCTACAACCTAGAAATTTCTCAGGAATAACTACCTACCTATATAAATACATAGAACCTACAACCTAGAGATTTCTCAGGAATAATTACCTACCTATATAAATACATAGACCCTACAACCTAGAGATTTCTCAGGAATAATTACCTACCTATATAAATACATAGACCCTACAACCTAGAGATTTCTCAGGAATAATTACCTACCTATATAAATACATAGACCCTACAACCTAGAAATTTCTCAGGAATAATTACCTACCTATATAAATACATAGACCCTACAACCTAGAAATTTCTCAGGAATAATTACCTACCTATATAAATACATAGACCCTACAACCTAGAGATTTCTCAGGAATAATTACCTACCTATATAAATACATAGAACCTACAACCTAGAGATTTCTCAGGAATAATTACCTACCTATATAAATACATAGACCCTACAACCTAGAAATTTCTCAGGAATAATTACCTACCTATATAAATACATAGACCCTACAACCTAGAAATTTCTCAGGAATAATTAACTACCTATATAAATACATAGACCCTACAACCTAGAAATTTCTCAGGAATAATTAACTACCTATATAAATACATACAACCTACAGATTTCTCAGGAATAATTACCTACCTATATAAATACATAGAACCTACAACCTAGAGATTTCTCAGGAATAATTACCTACCTATATAAATACATAGACCCTACAACCTAGAAATTTCTCAGGAATAATTACCTACCTATATAAATACATAGACCCTACAACCTAGAAATTTCTCAGGAATAACTACCTACCTATATAAATACATAGACCCTACAACCTAGAGATTTCTCAGGAATAATTACCTACCTATATAAATACATAGACCCTACAACCTAGAGATTTCTCAGGAATAATTACCTACCTATATAAATACATAGACCCTACAACCTAGAAATTTCTCAGGAATAATTACCTACCTATATAAATACATAGACCCTACAACCTAGAAATTTCTCAGGAATAATTACCTACCTATATAAATACATAGACCCTACAACCTAGAAATTTCTCAGGAATAATTACCTACCTATATAAATACATAGACCCTACAACCTAGAAATTTCTCAGGAATAATTAACTACCTATATAAATACATAGACCCTACAACCTAGAGATTTCTCAGGAATAATTACCTACCTATATAAATACATAGAACCTACAACCTAGAGATTTCTCAGGAATAATTACCTACCTATATAAATACATAGACCCTACAACCTAGAAATTTCTCAGGAATAATTACCTACCTATATAAATACATAGACCCTACAACCTAGAAATTTCTCAGGAATAATTACCTACCTATATAAATACATAGACCCTACAACCTAGAAATTTCTCAGGAATAATTACCTACCTATATAAATACATAGACCCTACAACCTAGAAATTTCTCAGGAATAATTACCTACCTATATAAATACATAGACCCTACAACCTAGAGATTTCTCAGGAATAATTACCTACCTATATACATAGAACCTACAACCTAGAGATTTCTCAGGAATAATTACCTACCTATATAAATACATAGACCCTACAACCTAGAAATTTCTCAGGAATAATTAACTACCTATATAAATACATACAACCTAGAGATTTCTCAGGAATAATTACCTACCTATATAAATACATAGAACCTACAACCTAGAGATTTCTCAGGAATAACTACTTCATTAAATGTAATTGTAAGAATACAAAAGCTTTTGGTAATGAGAAATTAAAGTTCAAATAATTCAATCCTCTATACAATAAGGGTTTTCATTGACCAATATTTTAATGTTATCATCACCATGACATAAAAAGATACCATGGTGTAAGAAATCATCAAAGAGAAGAGTTAAAATGTTAAAAACGTTGTAAACGGTGATTAAATGATAGGAATTAATTTTGTGGTTTATGCCAAGAATATGTTCCATTTTTGGTGTTTAGATCACGAAAAAAAAAATTAATGTTTATCATCGAATACATTTTCTTTTCTTGACAATATAAATTTCTATTTAAATATGTCATGGTTTAAGAAATGTAAGATATCCAAACTTGAAAAAAAAAACCATAATACTATTATTTATTATTTTCTGAATGGTAACATTTATAACACCATTAAAACCTGCAAAGATCTTCTGAAAAAGTTGTCCAATTCTCTACCTACATTTGTTACCTGTCTTCTGATCGTAAAGTTTTCGATACTTTTGCAAAATTTCTTCGAATTGATAACTTACAGCCACTGTTGTTAATTGTCTTCTGACTGGAAGGAATTCCTTGGAGTTTTTCAACAGAACAAAAGACTGGGTGGCTGCCTTTATGGCCAGCTTTCTGTGATCTGGACTCTGAATGACAGACAGATTAAGTTTATTGTCAGGGTTCAGTGCAGGTGGATCAAACTCTCCAAGTCTCATCCTGGTGAGGAATAACGGCTTAACCCTGTCAATGAGCAGTTGCTTGGAGACCAAGCCCATCTCCACAGCCTTGAGTAGATAACTGAACATCTGTGTCCTGTAGATCCAGGTACCTGGAGATAGTTCGAGGTTAAGACCAGCCTTAGCACATCCTACAGCAGTTGTCAGGGCATCAGGATAATACATGTGGTCTATCACAATAAACTCCATTGCTCCAGCATCACTAACTACAAACCCATCGAATCCCCACTCTTTCCTTAAAATGTCTGTCAACAGCTTCTTATTGGTGCAGGCTGGTATACCATTAACACTGGCAACAAACAGACAGTACTAAATGACCTATGTAAGATGACCTCTAAAACTATGTGAGGTTCATGGGCCTAAACAGTCACCTGGCTAATCTCAAACTTAAACTGCAAAGTGCCATTCTTATATTCAATTCAGATCTCATTGATATACAGCTACATACCAAAATTAATTAAATTTGTTCATATTTATTCAATTTATCCTATTCACAATGTCCATGATAAAAAAGAAAAGGCTATAATTCTGTAGATTACAATCAAATCTGTCCCATTATTATGTTCATTAGTTATCTTATTGATATTAGACCAAGTTTTATCAAATTCTCTTCAAATTTACTCAAATCATTGTGTTCACAAGGTCCAATAGTTATAAATCTGCGAAGGGCAATAACTCTGCAAATTATGATTGAATTGATCCCATGAATGTATTCGAGATCTTATTGATATATAGCTGCATACAAGGTTTCATAAAAATCTGTCCCTTTTTACTCCAATTATTGTGTTCACAAGAAAAAGTTAATACATGATAATATTACAGGCAGAATATTCTCCATAATTTGTAACAAAGTACAAATTATAAATCCAATTTATTTACGTAAAATTTGACATTTTTATTGAGTGCATATTAATTAGCATAAAGAAAAAGAAAAAAACCAAGATAACAGTCCATTATCCTTTGAAAATGACAGTATTTCTAATTACCTGTTGTAACTACACATGATTCCACCAGCTCCAGCTCTCACACAGGCCTCAAACTGGGGGAGAAACGTCATCCGAAGGTCACGTTCCTTTACCTATCAAATGAAGACAATTAACCCAGGAGTTAGCAATCCATTAAACTGATGAATACAAGGAAAATAAAAGTGCCATATCTAGCTGAGGTGGGACTTCTAGCAACAATGGTGACTTATAATTAAAATCATTTAAATCATTTTTAGTAACGGTTCAACTTTTTGTATATGGGCCAATCTTTCTAATCCATAGTTTTAACTTCAGTCTCACTTTTCTGGTGGAACACAGTTGGTAGAATCAAACATCATCAGGCAAAGTACACCCATTTAATTCCTGTTGGGGCAATTTTACTTTGTCGAAGGTAAATGCAAAAAATAAATTAGAAGTGCATAAATTTACAAATGCTAGAGAAAGAGCTTTACGGTGAGATGTTTTTGTAAAAGTAGATTGCAAAATGAAATTATAGATCAACAGTGACCTTGAATTTGACTGATCATAATGATATTCTTGACCAAGGCATTTTCTGTTCTGGCAAACTTTTTTGGAATTTTCATCAAAATCTTTCAGTAAGTAAGACTATTTGTCAAAGTGATGACAAAGAACCTTAGTGAATTTCCTTTTTTGCATCAATGACCTTGACCTTTGTCTGGTAATGCAGACCATACTGGAACATATTTGAGATATTTAGAGATGCAATGCCTGGGTGAACTATTAAAATTTTAGCAAAATTTATTGTGTTTTTTCACATCCTGTTAGAGTGATCAGAAATAGTAGTAGGTTGTAGTCTTCTTTTTGGAAATAAACCAATCCTGACCTTTGACCGATTTGACATTTTTCAAATGCAAATATAACAGCTAAATATGTATTTATGTATTCATTTATACAACCTCTGAAGAAATAAGTCCGTTTCTAAAATTGCTTGATGACAGTGATGCTGACCCAACAAGAATCAAATTGATCTGAATCTGAAAAATGAAAAATACCTGAGCATTGAAGCTGAGTCGTGAGATTGGACGATTCTCTGGACCACTGTAGGCTGCAAAGTGTTTACACACAACGTTAGCACGACGGTACTTGGAATGTTGGCCCTGAAGACCATAAACAAAAGCCTGGGCAAGCAAGCCAGATAGGTAGGGGTCTTCACCATACGTTTCCTGTTTATATAAACACGGTCTGTATAAAATGACAAACATCTACTGGTAAAACAAAAAAACAACGACCTTGACATTTCATCTCATAAATGTCAGAGATAGTAATTTAGATAATTGCTTCATGATAAAGGCAAAATATGAATATTTGATAAAACAAGAATTCAAATCTTATAATGAAGTTTGATCTGTGACCTACAGGCCATGACCTTTGGAAAAAACTCATGACAAGGGATTTATAACTTTGCACCTGACTATATACAGGAGCAGGAAAAATGCACAGTCAGACCAGGACCGTCTGAAATCTAGATGGACACTCTACCGATTGGACTTCCTGGTTGCCATTGATAAACCCAATCCAAATCTGCCATATTTCCTCAATCTGTTTTCAAAGTCTTTGTCCCAAAGACACAATTATCTAAAAACCCAGGTTTTGTATCCCCTTGTCAAGTATTCACCTCCATACAAAAGCACCAGATGTAAGGAAACATTAATGGAAAACACCCTGCCCTTCGTGGGTTTTCAACTAGCCACCCTACAGTCTCTACAACCACTTGACTAAAGGGAATTTCACACTAGCTGAGGCTAGTTAAGTAGCTGAGGATAGTAAGGCAACCTGAATTCACTCCTTCTACATATATACAAAGTAATTATGCACAACTGGGACTATAAGAGACCAACCAAGCAGAAAGTATTACAACTGACAAATTGATTATCATTTGCTCTGCCAATTATTTATGAGAAATAGTGATAACAATATTCTACTTTGAAATCCAAGAGAGCTGCCTGATTGGAAAAGTATTATCATACTTACTAGAAACATACACCATTTTCCGCAATCAAAGTTTAGTGAATTATCACTTTTTGCCAAATTAGTGTAATGATGAAATGATGCAATATTGACAAAAAAAAGGGCAAAAAAGAAACTCCAGTTAGTGGAATGATATTTTAGCAAAATATTTTCTGCGCAAAATGCACTTAAATATGATTACGGCTAAAACATGTATGTTTAATGAGTAATTTGGCACCATCTAGTTTTAGTGCATTATCACTTTAGGGAAATAAAGACAATCTATTTGTCCATCCACACTAATTACTACATAATCAGCATAAAGAAAATGCAGTTAACACAATTATATTTTGCACAATACTTCCAGCATGAAAAACTCTAGATTAAGACTACCACTAAAATATATATGTTTGCAGTGTCAAAATCTCTAAACAGAAGTCAGTGAGTGAGCAGATCTTATCCATGTTCAGTATATATAGAGACTGTACTACTTACTTGATTGCGTCCCCACAAAGGGTGTCTCATGATATTGATGACGGGACTGAAGCAGCTGAGACCAGTATGGTCGGTGTAATCATTGTTTTTGCGAAAGTTATTGTACTTGGCTCGTACCTCTATGGCAGTAGCTTCAGCAACTTCATACACTAGATCTGGACTACAAGCAAAATAAATATATTCATTATTAATTGTGTTCATTTATAGAACATCTCTGGTAGTTTTGAAATTTAATCAGTTGATTGTAGATCCAGCACAAGTTAAGGCTGAAGTGTAGCAAACCAGCCATGGTATCTTAAATCAAAATGAATAAGGCTTTAATTGAAAGCTAACTATGAAGAGAAGCATTAATTTCAATGTCTGTTTATATATGTTGTGTCTGTACTGAATACTCTGGCATCATCTGACCTTTATTGTCCTGTTCTGTGAACATAATTTGTCTGTGGTCGATGTTTTCTAATGCAGAGCATACCTGTCATGTGCTTCATACCTTTTTGTCAGAGTCTGATGTTTCTATACATATGAATCCTCTGTTTGTGTTTGGTCCTTAGTTTTATACTATATGTTAGAGAGCTAGGTTTAGTGTAGCACAAAACAATGGACTTATTTCCTGAAACCTGTCATCCAGGTAATGTTTTAGGGATTTAGGAATTGTAAAATTAGTACATAAGGGATGGGTAGAAGGGTGGTAGTACTTTCATATAGTTGATATGGGGGTCATTCAGTTTTTAATGCATTTTGCGTAGGTAATATTAGTTTTAGTATGTGTCTTTTGTGGCAGTTATGGGGTTGAATGTGAAAGGCTATGCTTGTCTTAATAGAGAATGGTTTAAATAAGGTACAATGTATACAAGAATACATATCCCAAATCACTTTTAAGGAAATTGTCTTTATACGGCACACAAAAGATATATGTACTAACCCCTGTTAAGGAAACAGTGAAAATTGGGGTACGTAAAGATATATAATAGGAAGGAGAAATGAAAAATACCTTGCACCCAGCGAGGTTTGAAATAGCGACCCTTCTGTCTCTGGCTAGTAAGGCAACCTGCACTCTCAACTTCTACAGTTACTAATGACCTGTTACTTGTCATAGAGGTGTTTAACTATGCATGTGATATCTCTGATCCATTTCGATATTGGTTGCTAATATTTCACAATTTTCTCCAGAATTTTGAAATTACAGAAGTAAGACTACTCAGGCATCAGTTGTCAGCATTACATTTAGGATTTTTTGTGTATAGCTGTTACATTAGCCTCTTTCCATAAGCTTCATCGATTGATCTTTGAACCAAATTTTTGCCAAAGATTTAGCCAAAATCTCTGCTGCTTCATTTGTAAGTCTAGGCTGGATGTTATCTGGCCCTTGAGATTTCACAGGTTTAACATCTTTCAGAGACCTATTGACCATTTCCTCACTAACGATTATTATGTCAAGATCTTCCTTAACTTCCCTTTCCATGGAATTCTGGGATGCTATTCTTATATTCCTCTATTCTTACTTGACAATTGCTTAATATTTCTCTAGCTGAGGCAGTTACCTTGCATTTTTCCCATTAGTTTTGTTTTGGACTAAATGAAGCTCCAAAATGGCTTAGAATCCTGCTTGGTGTTTTCTTTTACTTCCTGTCCATAAGTTTTTCTCGCTTTTCTCAATTCTGTGTTGGCTTTTACTAGATATATCCTTAACACTTTATAAGGAATAATTGTAAATTGATCTCGTAAAGCACCCAAATCCCTAGGAAAAAATGGTGAGAGTGAAATGATATTTTGAGATATTTCCTTCAGTAATAATAATAATAATGAAAAAATAGCAATGCTTCCTTCGTTAGTCTATCATCATATGGTATAAACGAAACGCTCCAAAATAACAATTCTATATGTGTATTATCTGTCCACGCTTACTTACTTAAAAGAAGCCGCCAGCCCGATTGACTGTGGGAAAGACGTTGCATTTCCTGCGTCCACATCACCTCTCAGACACTCGCTATCCCACTGGAAAGGACCAATACCCAGACGGGAGATCGGAGGTGCTGGTCCACCAATCTTCCCTCCTCCGCCTTTCGACATTTGCAGTATGAGCTCAGATACATTAAGTCTATTGACCAAATCTTCGACTCGTTCATTGTAAGACAGAGACGTGTTTCGAAATGGGTAATCTGCAATTATGATCTGTATCGAATAAACTGAAAGTAGGAACGAAATCAAATAGTAAACATCCACCATTTTGTCTGACTTATAGTCACATGACAACATCACATGACATATATAGCATGGCGGGAGCTGAATTGTACACAGATGTCACTTTCAGCCGGAAATAGATAAGGACTATTTCAACGATGATATGATACATAGCTTACGTGTTAATAAAAAATGAACATTTTTGTTTTGCTATATAAATGAATATTTTTATATGAATAATAGAGGTCACATATGCTAATGAAATTTATATGGCATATTTTTTCCACAAAATAAAGTTTATAAGAGATGAGAGAGAGAGAGAGAGAGAGAGAGAGAGAGAGAGAGAGAGAGAGAGAGAGAGAGAGAGAGAGACAATTACTGGAAAGGTCACCTACTTGTGCAGAACTTTTTTTAAGTGGCAGAACCGGATAAAATAAAAGACGATATTTATTATAAAATGGGTTAGAGAGGGCTACCCCAACCCGTTTAGTTGTATTTTTCCAAACATACCCAAAGCTAAGTAACAAGTAATAAAGGAAACGGTTCACGGAATCACAGATACTATTTCTACTTAATGTTACAACGAGTAAGTAGGTAGTGTAAGTAATGAAATAAATTGCCGAAATTTTGCTCATTCATGATTTTTATAAGTAGTCTGTAAATTGGTACACTCTTCCCAGAAAGACAAACTAAACAAAAGCAATGAAACAAGGAAGACACATACAAAATAAATAATAGATTTTTTGCCATCTATCAAATCTTGCCTTTACCTGTAAATATTCATGCGATCTAACTGCGCTTTATGGGTTGTTATTGTCTTCATTCTCGGATTTGAGGTCCATTTGGAGAAGTTTTAGAGCGCCCACGTCCGAGCATGGGATAAATGTTCAACAACGAGTGACTAGTTTTGGTCAATTGTGAATGCAGATGATGACTAGATTGCTCTTGGGGATTTAAAAAAAGCCCCGGTTAAGGCCCACTTGCAATATTCCTCCCTCGACGTATAGGCAAAATCGAGACGGCGAGGGAACGTTCTCGTTCCTCGCTCTGTCTATCGACATATTGATCGAGGGACAGATTTTTTGGTAACAACAGATGTAAACCATAACCAAAAACACTAATAAGTTTTAAGTTTAAGTCTTCACACCATGGCAGTGAGCAAGGAATTGGTACGGAAAAGGCGGACCAGAGACACAGAATTGACCTCTAAGCGTCCATTAGGATACCCCTACATACCACTTACCGGTTTTTATCTAAATACGTTCGCTCAGACTCCCAATAAACATTGGATCTGACTAAGATTTGGACAACGCATACCGGTATCAGCCTCTCGTGTACAAAATGGATACAAATGAATATCTCCTTTCATTGGAAATTTAGATTGATACACTATATACATGTAACAGAACCCGGGACCCCTGGCTTACTAGTCTGACGTCCAACCAATCGAGCTAAAGAGAAGTTCTCTCTAACCGAGTGGTATATTGCGGCTAGTATTTAACCATGGTTTCATACATAAATAATGAAAGAAATTTCACCAATCAACTATTTCGTCCTTCTTTCACTCTTCAGTGAGTTGACAAGCTGCAACGTTCCGTGTGTAATTTAGGTCATTACCAATCTACATGTAAGCTGTTCTACCCTGGTTAACTTGGAACTTTGATATGTACTGGAAATATTGCGCCCAACAGATTAAATATATATATTGTTCAGCGGTGACCAATGTGTGTAAGAATTGACCTTCTGTCATTCATGGAATAATGAAGTGTCAGACTTTGTCTGAGCCATTGTTCTCGTCATAATATTGAGTGTAATATAGACCTATGATTTGAGTATACTGTTGTAATTATTGTTGATTCTAATTTACATACATAAACCACACACACACACATATGTGGATGGATGTTATCAGGACTTTAAACAATGCCGATCGCCGTGAATAAACACGTTTCTGTTGTTTGCACCCGAGACTAAGTGGACACGGACCACTAACGAGTACATCAGAAAAGGTACGTTACGTCCTGATGTGACTAGATATTATTTATTTGTCTATAGAAACTTTCAGGACCCTAAGATTTATATGGGCCTTAGCGACCTTCTACATGTCCGTTGATCTACAATAACTAACGAGAAGACTGTTTAAATTTATAGGGGAACTTTTCCCAACCAACATGATAGAAGTAGAGAAATAAAATAGATTTAATTACATATGACATACCACTGGTAACACATCTACAAACAAAAGAACCTACACTATCATAACTATAACCTCCAAGGCACGATCTAATGAACAAGGCGTATAAAACAAGTATGTGTTGGAATGAAATTTATCTTTCTGTGGCGTTCAAAATCTTTAAGGGAATCGTAACGTAGTGACGTCGGCAATCACCTTGTTGTCTGCACACGTTACGCCAACCTGAGAAAAGCGGCTAGGTGACCGCGATATAACGTCACTCTGCCTACAACACTGAAATAGATGGCCAAGAATATTTCATTTTGATATTTTTTTTACACATGCTTTCAATATATTCTTTCAAGAATAAAGTTTTGTCTATGAGTTTAACAAACCGTTTCAGTATAGCATTGGCATTTCAAAAATTAAAAGAAAAATACATATCTTACCATGTAATTTACTTATATTTACACTTAGTTTAAATGATGGGGCTAGTGCACTTCCCTGTCCAGATTTAAACTTTTCTTTTGATCACTTGATTTTCCTCAGTCGTTTCCTGAGCTTCAACATCTAGGCCTTAGCATCACTGACGAGCCCCAGAATGCCAAAACAGCTGTGCTGTATGACACAGTTTAAGTCTTACTTTGGCTTTAGTGAATCTAACTCTAAATCTTAGTTAAAATGTGTCAATCACTTGTCGTTTACAACAATCTTTGTGTTTTATCTTTCACATACTGAGATGCATCGTCATCACAAATGAATACAGAATCATGATGTATATAGTATGTGAGGTACTATAGTAAACAGAAACAGCATCCCTAAGTTATGAACCATGCAGAACACCAATATCAAATGGATTGAACATAAGATAATATCTTCCGGTAGACAGTACAAACCAGTATCTGCATAAAATGTTCGATATTTCAAAATCACATGTCACAGATGTATTTGATGGGGTTTCCCTACGCTACACGTATATCTTTTGCAAATGTGTTTTGTTATCTCTTTCGAAAGTAAGTGAGATATATGGCCTCTATAAAGTCATGAATCTTTTTATTCTTCCGTAAAAAAAAACAAACAAAAAGAAAAGAACAAATCTAAAGGTGATTCATTTGTCATATAACTCAGGTTTGGATTCCCCCAAAGTACAACACTCCCTCCCTCATGTATTATTGAGTTGATTTCGTACACTCTCGAACCCTTTGTATTATGGTTGTTTTGAATAAGTCAAGATCCCTTGTATTATGATGGTTTTGTACAGCAAAATTGAATTAAACTTTATTTGCTTTACAATTGCCAAGCAAGTTTTTGCAACTCACATTAATTGTACTTGTTGGCCTGGCTAGGAGGGCGCAAATGGTCTTACTGTGGGGATACACCGGAGTACCAGGGGAGTACCAATGGTCAGGCATCCAACCCTTAAATTAGGAATGTTTTGAGTACCAATGGTCAGGCATCCAACCCTTGTATTAATTGTTTTGTATAACATTCTCAAACTCCTTATATTATGATTGTTTTGTACAACATTAGGAATGTTTTGAACAACATTCTCATATATCTACCGGTTGTATTATGTTTTTTTTGTACACTATCGCGCCCCTTGTATGATTGTTTTGTACAACACTCTCAAAATCCTTGTATTATGATTGTTTTGTACAACACTCTCAAACTCCTTATATTATGATTGTTTTGTACAACATTCTCAAACTCCTTATATTATGATTGTTTTGTACAACATTCTCAAACTCCTTGTATTATGATTGTTTTGTACAACATTCTCAAACTCCTTATATTATGATTGTTTTGTACAACATTCTCAAACTCCTTATATTATGATTGTTTTGTACAACATTCTCAAACTCCTTATATTATGATTGTTTTGTACAACGTTCTCGAACTCCCTGTATTATGATTGTTTTGTACAACATTCTCGAACTCCCTGTTTTGTACATTCTCGAACTCCCAGTATTATAATTGTTTTGTACATTATTATAACTGTTTTGTACAACATTCTCGAACTCCCTGTATTATGATTGTTTTGTACAACGTTCTCGAACTCCGTTCTCGAACTCCCAGTATTATGATTGCTTTGTACAACATTCTCGAACTCCCTGTATTATGATTGTTTTGTACAACGTTCTCAAACTCCTTATATTATGATTGTTTTGTACAATGTTCTCGAAATCCCAGTATTATGATTGCTTTGTACAACATTCTCGAACTCCTTGTATTATAATTGTTTTGTACAACTTTCTCGAACTCCCTGTATTATGATTGTTTTGTACAACGTTCTCGAACTCCCTGTATTATGATTGTTTTGTACAACATTCTCGAACTCCCAGTATTATGATTGTTTTGTACAACATTCTCGAACTCCCAGTATTATGATTGTTTTGTACAACATTCTCGAACTCCTTGTATTATGATTGTTTTGTACAACATTCTCGAACTCCCTGTATTATGACCGTTTTGTACAACATTCTCGAACTCCCTGTATTATGATTGTTTTGTACAACTTTCTCGAACTCCCTGTATTATGATTGTTTGTACAACATTCTCGAACTCCTTGTATTATGACTGTTTTGTACATTCTCGAACTCCCAGTATTATAATTGTTTTGTACAACGTTCTCGAACTCCCTGTATTATAATTGTTTTGTACAACGTTCTCGAACTCCTTGTATTATGACTGTTTTGTACATTCTCGAACTCCTTGTATTATGATTGTTTTGTACGACATTCTCGAACGGTTTGTATTATGTCCACCTCGTGCAAATCAATCTATTTTGTTCCCTCTAGTTTTATATTTTGTGTACAAAATTCTAGAGACTTGATTAATTTTATTGTATTAAGTACAGCATTTACTTGCCCATATGTGGTGCCTATTTACTTCATCTCAATTTAAAATTTTGCAGTAAATGATGCAACTACCGAGAGAGCAGTCTCAGGAAAGTAAATTCCAAAACTGGCACGAACTGGCGGTAGGTATTTCCACGACTACCCATGGCATGGTGGACTACCTGAAAGACACGATGATACATCTCCACAGAAGTATCAAATATGGGCCGTGTGTGGGACTAAAGAAATGTGGAGACAACTGCAGTAAACAAAAAGGGGATCTGTCACAGTGGTGTCCCACCTGTACACAATGGCGTACCCAGATCTTGATATATCACAGATACCACCCCAAAGAGGATAAGATACAGTGGAGTAAGGTCGATTCTTCAGAGTGGCCGGAGAGTGTGGAGGAGGTGATCAAGATATATGGACCAGCCTGGTGGAAAGGCACGCCCCACTATACATCTGATCTAGCTGTGGGCGTCTACTTACTACAAAACTGCAGCTCATTTAATATTCCTTTGCAGGTGTGTCAGGAAGTGAATAGGGTGAGACAGGGACATTTCGCACGTGGAAGATTACAAATAAATAAAACTGAAAAGGACAGAGCATTACAAACACTAATACAATTGTTAGAATCGCCAGATGTAACCAAGACTCTTTCTGGCATCAACTCCCTGAAACTCATGATTCATTTCACCAAGGTTCCAAACATTATTGTTAGGTAGGTAACTGGATTGTAGACATGCCCTACACTGTTACTGCACAGAAGAAAAGGCCAATACACTATACTGTACTGTATTGACTGTGCACACGCATTGTGACTGTAGACACGCTCAATACACTGTTGTACTGCATTTTGACTGTAGACACGCTCAATACACTATCCTACTGCATTGTGACTATAGGCATGCTCAATACACTATCGTACTGCATTGTGACTGTAGGAACGCTCAATTCACTGTTGTACTGCATTTTGACTGTAGAAAAGCTCAATACACTGTTGTACTGCATTTTGAATGTAGAAAAGCTCAATACACTGTTGTACTGCATTTTGACTGTAGAAAAGCTCAATACACTATCGTACTGCATTGTGACTGTATGCACGCTCAATACACTATCGTACTGCATTTTGACTGTAGGCACGCTCAATACACTGTTGTACTGCATTTTGACTGTAGAAAAGCTCAATACATTTTTGTACTGTATTTTGACTGTGTAGACACGCTTATTACACTATCGTACTGCATTGTGACTGTAGACACGCTCAATTCACTGTTGTACTGCATTTTGACTGTAGAAAAGCTCAATACACTGTTGTACTGCATTTTGAATGTAAAAAAACTCAATACACTGTTGTACTGCATTTTGACTGAAGAAAAGCTCAATACACTGTTGTACTGCATTTTGACTGTAGACACGCTTATTACACTATCGTACTGCATTGTGACTGTAGACACGCTCAATTCACTGTTGTACTGCATTTTGAATGTAGAAAAGCTCAATACACTGATGTACTGCATTTTGACTGAAGAAAAGCTCAATACACTGTTGTACTGCATTTTGACTGTAGACACGCTCAATACACTGTCGTACTGCATTGTGACGGACGGCATGTTCAATACACGATCGCACTGCATTGTGACTGTAGGAACGCTCAATACACTGTTGTACTGCATTTTGAATGTAGAAAAGCTCAATACACTGTTGTACTGTATTGTGACTGGAGACACGCTCAATACACTATCGTACTGCATTTAGACTGTAGGCACGCTCAATACACTGTTGTACTGCATTTTGAATGTAGAAAAGCTCAATACACTGTTGTACTGTATTGTGACTATAGACACGCTCAATACACTATCGTACTGCATTTAGACTGTAAGCACGTTCAATACACCGTTGTACTGCATTGTGACTGTAGGCACGCTCAATACACTGTTGTAGTGCATTTTGACTGTAGACACGCTCAATACACTATCGTACTGCATTTAGACTGTAGGAACGCTCAATACACTGTTGTACTGTATTGTGACTGTAGACACGCTCAATACACTATTGTACTGCATTTTGACTTTCTTCGTACCTGATGAATGTGTATGATCGGTCAGCCTTATCTGTGTTAAAGTGCCCTTTTGTAATTTTCGATCAAACATGAATCCCTGTGTTTTGCACAGGTGCGCAAGTGAAAGTTATAGTCTGTTGACTGTAAATCTGCTGTATTTTGTGTCCTTTTTTGATCCACATGGCCGCCAAAAAGCAAAGGAAAAAGCAAGCAATAACTACCATGCTGATACAGATTGAAAAAATACTAGTTTGTCATTGGCACATTTTTTTATGATTTAAAATTCATTTACTGGTGTGCATGTAATACAATATACAAAAGCAAGTTTTATTTCAAAATATTGTTGACGGGACTTTTTACTCTTGAGGATATAAATATGTACAATATTTGTATCATGGTATCAATTTCACTAAGTTATGTGTACGAGAGTGGGTGCGGGTCCATGCCTTTCACATTACATTTTTTGTTTCATATATTCATACTTATATCTGTTTATTGAAATAAAAGACATCACTAGCATATTAAGTAACAAAATACTTTTTTTAAAATTTGTAACTTATTCATTTGTCATGCTATGCTTTGAGACACATATCCGGTAAACAACCGATTAAAATAGGATCAATCTTCTATGCAAAACTACTGTGCTGTGACTAACTGGATTGTAGACATGCCCAATACATTACTGCACTATAGACACAACCAACACACTTCTGTACTGTAACTGGAGTAACTCTCCATACATGTGCTTCTCAATATCAACATTAGGTCAGCTATATAGACATCCAAGTGCATGCATCAGGGGAAGTACCGGCATGAAACGAAAGGAAATTTGAATGTTTTAAGTCCTATTCATAGGTAAAATTTGAAATTTTGGATCAATGGTTCATGTTAAAATTATGAAAAAGACTAAAATCAGCAAAAAGGTAGGAAATCTGTATGTGAATAAATGTAAGAAATAACAACAAGAAATAATCATTAGTGATATTGATATTTGATAACTGGATAGCACTCAAAAGCACAAATAGCAATGTATATTGAAACAACAAGATTGGACAATGTACATAGACTGAAATAACAGATATGTATTTAGATCTATGTACATATACTATGTACAACACATAACAAGGATCATAGTCCTCCTGTTAGTAATAACAATTAAGTATGCAGATCTATGTAAGTACACAGACTGTATGCATCACATAACAAGTATCACATTCCTCCTGTGTACAATAACAGTTGAATATATAGACCAATGTACACAGATCATATACATCACATAACCAGGATCACATTCCTCCTGTGTACAATAACAGTAAAATATATAGACCAATGTACACAGATCATATACATCACATAACCAGGATCACATTCCTCCTGTGTACAATAACAGTAAAATATATAGACCAATGTACACAGATCATATACATCACATAACCAGGATCACATTCCTCCTGTGTACAATAACAGTTAAATATATAGACCAATGTACACAGATCATATACATCACATAACCAGGATCACATTCCTTCATAACAAGGATCACATTCCTCCTGTGTACAATAACATTTAAATATACAGACCTATGTAACAGTACACAGATCATATACATCACATAACCAGGATCACATTCCTCCTGTGTACAATAACAGTAAAATATACAGACCTATGTAACAGTACACAGACCATATACATCACATAACCAGGATCACATTCCTCCTGTGTACAATAACAGTAAAATATATAGACCTATGTAACAGTACACAGATCATATATATGACATAACCAGGATCACATTCCTCCTGTGTACAATAACAGTAAAATATATAGACCTATGTAACAGTACACAGACTATATACACCACATAACCAGGATCATATTCCTCCCATGTATGTAGACCTATGTAACAGTACACAGACTATATACACAACATAACCAGGATCATGTTCCTCCTATGTAACAGTACACAGACTATATACACCACATAACAAGGATCATATTCCTCCTATTTATGTAGACCTATGTAACAGTACACAGACTATATACACAACATAACCAGGATCATGTTCCTCCTATGTAACAGTACACAGACTATATACACCACATAACAAGGATCATATTCCTCCTATGTATGTAGACCTATGTAACAGTACACAGACTATGTACACAACATAACCAGGATCATGTTCCTCCTATGTAACAGTACACAGACTATATACACCACATAACAAGGATCATATTCCTCCTATGTATGTAGACCTATGTAACAGTACACAGACTATATACACCACATAACAAGGATCATATTCCTCCTATGTATGTAGACCTATGTAACAGTACACAGACTATGTAGACCTATGTAACAGTACACAGACTATATACACCACATAACCAGGATCATATTCCTCCTATGTATGTAGACCTATGTAACAGTACACAGACTATATACACAACATAACCAGGATCATGTTCCTCCTATGTAACAGTACACAGACTATATACACCACATAACAAGGATCATATTCCTCCTATGTATGTAGACCTATGTAACAGTACACAGACTATATACACAACATAACCAGGATCATGTTCCTCCTATGTAACATTACACAGACTATATACACCACATAACAAGGATCATATTCCTCCTATGTATGTAGACCTATGTAACAGTACACAGACTATGTAGACCTATGTAACAGTACACAGACTATGTAGACCTATGTAACAGTACACAGACTATATACACAACATAACCAGGATCATGTTCCTCCTATGTAACATTACACAGACTATATACACCACATAACAAGGATCATATTCCTCCTATGTATGTAGACCTATGTAACAGTACACAGACTATATACACCACATAACCAGGATCATATTCCTCCTATGTATGTAGACCTATGTAACAGTACACAGACTATATACACAACATAACCAGGATCATGTTCCTCCTATGTAACAGTACACAGACTATATACACCACATAACAAGGATCATATTCCTCCTATGTATGTAGACCTATGTAACAGTACACAGACTATGTAGACCTATGTAACAGTACACAGACTATATACACAACATAACCAGGATCATGTTCCTCCTATGTATGTAGACCTATGTAACAGTACACAGACTATATACACAACATAACCAGGATCATGTTCCTCCTATGTAACAGTACACAGACTATGTAGACCTATGTAACAGTACACAGACTATGTAGACCTATGTAACAGTACACAGACTATGTAGACCTATGTAACAGTACACAGACTATATACACCACATAACCAGGATCATATTCCTCCTATGTATGTAGACCTATGTAACAGTACACAGACTATATACACAACATAACCAGGATCATGTTCCTCCTATGTAACAGTACACAGACTATATACACCACATAACAAGGATCATATTCCTCCTATGTATGTAGACCTATGTAACAGTACACAGACTATGTAGACCTATGTAACAGTACACAGACTATATACACAACATAACCAGGATCATGTTCCTCCTATGTAACAGTACACAGACTATATACACAACATAACCAGGATCATGTTCCTCCTATGTAACAGTACACAGACTATGTAGACCTATGTAACAGTACACAGACTATGTAGACCTATGTAACAGTACACAGACTATGTAGACCTATGTAACAGTACACAGACTATATACACCACATAACAAGGATCATATTCCTCCTATGTATGTAGACCTATGTAACAGTACACAGACTATGTACACAACATAACCAGGATCATGTTCCTCCTATGTAACAGTACACAGACTACATACACCACATAACAAGGATCATATTCCTACTGTGTACAATTAGTTAGGTAAGGTACACATATCTATGACATGTATACAGGCAATTACAGATAACTTTATCACATGATTGTGTAACAAACAATATCATAAGATATATATCACACCATTATTGAACACATGGTGTAATCTATCAAGCGACACTTGTTTAATCTATAACAGAATTCCATTTTTGATGTTGGCATAACAGAGGTCTTTTTTTTTTCAATGCCTCCACTAGGAATCGAACTCAGGACCTAGTCTCATGCTCAACCAATCAAGCTAAAGAGAAGTTCTCCCTAGGAGTGGTATATTACAGCTAGTATTTTACCAGGGTTGCATACTCCCCCTCCAGGAAATAACTTGTCCTAAAGTTTCCAAGGGTTACAGCAATGCTGGTGGGGCATGGCCAAGTATTATTCCTGGGTCCCTACATGGGTGCCTATGTAACAGAGGTCATTACTTATTTTAATGCATCCACTAGGAATCAAACCCTGGACCCCTGGCTTACTAGTCTGACGCTCAACCAATCGAGCTTAAGAGAAGTTCTCCCTAGCCAAGGGGTATTTTGCTGCTAGTATTTTACCAGGGTTACATTGGTATACTCAGATGTCAATTAGTGCCAGATTCCATTAGTAGCAGGATCAACAAGTAATGTAACAAGAATACCTGTTAATTGTAACCTCAGCTGAGAGTATTTGATATAAGGCTTAAATTTTTACAATCAAGATTTCATTCATGTTTTCAAATCTATTGGTCACAATTTGTCTTTAAAAAAAAATAGTATCCACTTGTGTCATATCGCACAACCTCAATGCCAATTCATGAACATATAACACCCAAAAGAATTGTTAAACAAGTGCAATCAATGAATGCCCAGGTTACCGAAAACAGATTGTAAAATACTTTATATACATGTACCAAGATTCAAAGCCTTTAACAACATAATGATGGTACAAGTATGTAGACGATCAAAGATCCAGATCTTCATCAAGACGGTTGACAGGTCAGGCACTTCTTACATGGGCATTTTTAAAAAAATAACTTATTAAAAGGGAATTAGAATCATTTGCCTACTTTTGCAGAAAAACTATTGCTTGGTTAGTAAGACTGTATCAGTAACAAGTTAAAATGCCATTTATAAATTAAAGTTGATATTGAAGGTCAGTAATCATACATATGTATATATTTCTTTATGACAACACATAATACCACTTTTTCCCTAACAAAATGAATTACAACACATGAAGGATGGATCCAACAATTTAACAAAATGCATTTAGATCAAGTAAATATGGCACATTTCTTTCTGATGGCTTTCCATATGTCCAGCACATGTTCAAACCAAGTAAAAAAAACTATCTTCTTAAAGCTGAAGTAGCTGAGAGTATGAACTTTCATCAGATACAGTGATGTTATCAGAATGTTCTACACCTGATAATGTCACTCTGTCTTGATAAGTCAACCTGGTGTAGTGTTGATGAGATGACTTGAAACTATGTGGGTTGATGTAGTTGGGTGAGTTTTTCCTTTAGACCAGCCACTGTTATCCTGTTTTCCACATTGTGCTGTTGAAAAAAAACAATATAAACAATCTAAACACATAACTGTGACTAAAAAGTATATCAAGATGTTAATTCCAGGAATTTCTCTAAATGTTTTAATTTACAAAAACAACTCCCAGATTCTATCTTCTTCATCATAGGGTTTCTAAGCCATTGTTTGGCTGCCAATACATCCACTCTTCGACATGCTTTACAGAATTGATTGATGTTAGTAGAATCTTTGTAGTGATTTATACTGATTGTGATTTCATTTGGTAAATTGTCAGGTTTGAACTAACCTAGATTGTGTTAAGGAATGACTAAAATTGTAGCTAATACCCTTTGACCTCGGACAAGTTACAATTCAGTAATGAAAATGAGTTGAGTTTTACAGTGAAATTTGAACCCTTTTGGCCCCATCCATCAGTTTCCTGAGCGACTAGCCTGTCATCATATAAATCCTATACTAAAAATTTGACAGAGTTCAAATTTTTTCAAATGGAAATTAAATATATTATGCTCAAAAATGTATTTTTCCATATAAGCTAAAGTAAACTGTACCCTCCCCTGGGAAAAAATGTGAGACCCTGGAATCATGATTTACTATTTTGGTAAAGCTCCATAAGACCTTTCCATCATTATAGATTACTTGATTCTACTGTATCTGGGTATTCTAAAGTAGACTTTTTTTAAATGGGGGGAGGAGGGGGCATATTATTTACAATTTTTGATTCCCTATTTTTTTCATAAAAGGTTTATAAAAAGTCTCATCACAATTGGTACAGGTTTTTTCAGAAGATGTTAATTGTTTATATTGACCTACACCTGACAAAGGACAAAAGATAACTGCAACAGGTAACCATGAGACTTTGTCTCAGGTGGCCTAAAAAAACCTCATTTATAGAATATTAGTGTCAGCCCTACTCAGTGCCATGAACAGTTACCTGCCAGCAGTGGTCAGTCAGCAGACTTCGGAGGTGGGCTGGTACTTTGTCTTTTGTTGCACACATCATGTTACCAATGCTACTCATCATCTATAATATGAAAATAACCAATCTGAATTATACACACACATTGATCTGCCTCCTCACCATTCTACTTATTAACCTTGGATTTCAGAATTTTGTAAGTAGATCTTTATGTTTATTGGCAACTACAGGTACCACTTACCACTAGATACCAGGTAAGCCAAAAGGGATTCAGACAACATGTTCTCATTCATTTAGTGGCAAATTTGCTACTTGATTAACATCATTATCCAAATGCAAACAAAATTGTACAAGAGGCCTGTGGGCCTTAACAGTCATCTGACTACAAACTTTCCTCAAGGAGAAGGGTTATTTTTTTTACTTTGAATGAAATCTAAGTAAGAAGCCATTTTCCATGATGCAGATGGTAGTTTTGGTGAGGAGTAGGTAACTGTAACAAGTGTTACCTATTTTTTGGCAGTAAAGTTGGAGCTCAATCCAACTGGTGAAACTTGAGAAGAAGTAACAACACTTAGTTAGGACCATCTCAAGATCATTTCAGACAAGTTGGAGCTCAATCAAAGTGGTGAAACTTGAGGAGAAGTTTGAAATAGAAGTTGCATAGGAAAACCATGTTTGCGCAATCATGTTACAAAATGGCCTCCCTGGCTGCCGTATCGAAGTTTGATCAGGTTGAAAAATAATAACACTTTAATGGCTACCTTTCCTTAACTTTCCCACTAATTTTTAGAAATGTCAAAAGTTTGTCCATGGCCGACAATGATGGACGAAGCATGATGACTTTAGGTTATCATGACCCTTCAGGTCTGATGACCTCAAATTTACAGAAATATATATCTAAAGTCATTGATAATAGCAAATATACATCCTTGTCGGACAGTCCTCAGTCCTCGGACATGTTTTTCACAAATTTTTCACATTAGACATTAATTGTATTACAATGAATCAAAATGTACAATGGCAGGTGAGAAAGGGCTATTTACAATTTATTATAACTGATAATTAAACTGGTAAATCCCATGATCTAATTTTAGTAACAGTAATCTTGATCTTATCTCAAGAAGTTGCTACATTGTATCACAAAATATGAATTAAAAAAAAATAGTATCCACTTGTATCATATCGCACAACCTCGATGAATCTGTGTCTATCACTGCTGAGTCATATATTTAGTCTTCATCATCATAAGCATATTTATTTATCAAAGCTAGTAAGTTTGAGATATCAAGATGACATTTAAGCAGACTTTAATTTCATTCCAAAGGACTGTCATATAAGTGATTTAACAACTATTTGTTTGGTGACACATTAAGAAAGAGAACATACCTCTTTGAATACTGCCGCTCTACTTGAATGTCTTAAATCTTGCCACATCTGTTTACCAGTTAGCATCTCAGCATAAAGACAACCAGCTCCCCATACATCTGATCTCTCCTCTAGGTACATGTCACCATCACAAGTCACAAGCTAGGGCAGAAAATATATAAAGTACAGACATCACATATATCCTTAAGGTACAGGTCACAATCGTGGACAATAGATAAATATATTGTATAGACTTTGCACCTCTCCTCTAGATACAGGTCAACATCATAGGTCACAATCTAGGACAATAGATAAATATATAGTATAGACTTAGCACCTCTCCTCTAGATACAGGTCAACATCTAGGACAGTAGATAAATATATAGTAATAGTCTCACACCTCTGCTCTAGGTACAAGTCACAATCTTGGAGAATAGTTATCTATGTACGGGTCACAATTTTGGACAGTATATATATATAGACTTCACATCTCTTCTTCAGGTACAGGTGACTGTCACAGGTCAAAATATATAGAAAGGCAAAACACACCCACACAAAGGTACAATATACTCACCTCAGGGGGTACAATACAGGCTGGCAGTGAACTCTTGTAGAAGGCCACATCCACTTTTTGACTTTTGCTGACTGACATGGACAGATTGGATAGGTACACCTTGTTACGACTTGTATCCTTAAAAAGCACATTCGATGCTGAAAACAATGAAAATATTATTTAGTGATCATCGTGTCTTCACCTGTCAGCCACATATACATATGTGACACAACTATATATAATCGTAATATAATGGCAAAGAGATATTCTGGTATTAATAACACAACAGTGATGTTGATCACTTACGTTTTAACACTGGCATGATTCAGGAAATCTGGTAAATTTCACTGAAAATTTAACTGAAATTTCCTGTTTTATATGAGATCAGATAAGTGTCAGTACAGGAATTAAACTGTCAGACAGCCGTATCAGTTCAGAACATGAAAAAGACCTATACTTATTTGTCAGTGCAGGTAAATGGTCTATAGGTAGAGACAAAAACATCCCTGTCCAGTACAGATGACATGTAAACAAGCATAAAAGTTTACATGTACAGCACAGGGAAATGATATGTAAAGTAGTTATAAAGGGTTACCTGTCCAGTACAGGTAAATGATATGTAAAGTAGTTATAAAGGGTTACCTGTCCAGTATAGGTAAATGATATGTAAAGTAGGTCTAAAAGCTTACATGTACAGTACAGGTAAATGATATGTAAAGTAGTTATAAAGGGTTACCTGTCCAGTATAGGTAAATGATATGTAAAGTAGTTATAAACGGTTACCTGTCCAGTATAGATAAATGATATGTAAAGTAGTTATAAAGGGTTACCTGTCCAGTATAGGTAAATGATATGTAAAGTAGTTATAAACGGTTACCTGTCCAGTACAGGTAAATGATATGTAAAGTAGTTACAAACGGTTACCTGTCCAGTACAGGTAAATGATATGTAAAGTAGTTATAAACGGTTACCTGTCCAGTACAGGTAAATGATATGTAAAGTAGTTACAAATGGTTACCTGTCCAGTATAGGTAAATGATCTGCTTTTCATGAAGGAATGTCAGAGCTTCAAGTAACTGCTGCATTATAAATGCAGCCTCGTCTGGTCGCAGGAATATATGCAAGTCTTTGTATTCTTCCAGTGTGCCACCTGTCATATACAAAGTGAAGGATTTGTAAATTTGATTTACATTAAGGTATAAGAATAAGATCACATGATACAACATTCATGAACTTTCTCAACAGAAATAACAGTAAACATTCACAACAAGGATCAACCAACACTTACCACACATGAAATCTGTACATACATACAGAAAATCAACTGTGTTGAAGATCCACAAGTGGGGAACGATGTGCTGGTGACCCACATGGTTCATCTGTCTATATACCTCCACCAAGTTATTCTTTCCAAGATCTTTTTTCAAAATCTGCACCAACAGAAATCCTTCATAATGATCATTGGAGTTAACTTACATGCTTCTACAACATGTCTAATATGAGAATGCCTAAACATCACAGCTTATACCCTTCAACATAAGGTTTTATTGACACACTACAACATCTTGTCTAACAATTTACAAATTTTCATAACATATGGTTTCACCACTTACATGGTTCAATACCCTGTCTTACTACTTCTACACTTCAATACCCTGTCTTACTACTTCTACACTTCAATACCCTGTCTTACTACTTCTACACTTCAATACCCTGTCTTACTACTTGTACACTTCAATACCCTGTCTTACTACTTGTACACTTCAATACCCTGTCTTACTACTTGTACACTTCAATACCCTGTCTTACTACTTGTACACTTCAATACCCTGTCTTACTACTTGTACACTTCAATACCTTGTACACTTCAATACCCTGTCTTACTACTTGTACACTTCAATACCCTGTCTTACTACTTGTACACTTCAATACCCTGTCTTACTACTTCTACACTTCAATACCCTGTCTTACTACTTCTACACTTCAATACCCTGTCTTACTACTTACACGTTTTAATATCAGGTCTTTACTTTCCACCTTAGTATCCTCCTCTGTAAACATGGCAACGTTTCCATAGCTACCAAATGTGGTGATAAGAATCATGTCAGGACTAGGAACACCATTTTCAGAGCCAGGTTTGTCAAGCTGCAACAAACTAAAAATATTATCTCGAGGACAACTACTGAAAATCATATATTTTTATGAGGCTAAAGTTTCATAGTTTTATGAAAATGTTTATTTTTATTGTCACTAGATTTTGTTGACAATTCTTCCTCATAAAGTCCACTAGTACTATAATATAGGTCAACTTATTTCTGCTTATCATTTGATGGACATTTGAATTTCTGGATTAGGAGTACTCACAAACTTAAAGAAAATGAATCCCCCATCAACAATTAATGATTCTACAGTAATATATCTCCTGTGGAAAATGAACCTAAACAATCTGTCAAAGGCTGTTAATGAAATCTTTTGTACTTTTAAACCTCTGTAAAAATTTTACTAATTGTCAGTTAGATAAGGCAGCATTTGACAGATCAGTGAGTTAGTGGGAGATGGACTGACAGTAATTCTGGTATAACCTCTCCCTGTGGTTGAGAGAAGTGGGTGGGTGTGTTGGGTGTGTTGGGTGTTTACGATATCACAAATTGGGAATCAAGGTAGGGGCACAATCATCATGTCCCTTCACTTGTTTCATCCACAAAGTACTCAAGAGCACCAGAAGATAAAATTCAACAAATGTAATAATGACTATTCTTCCCTGTTTAAATTCTCTCTTACCTGCATGAATTCTCCCTTACTTGTGTAAAATATTGTCTGCTTAAATTCTCTCTTATCTTTATAAATTCTCCCTTACCTGTGTAAATTACCCCTGTAAAATTTCTTATGTTGGGTATAAATAAATACTCCCCTATCTATGCAAAATCTTCACTATCTGTAGCAATTTTCTTTTACCTGTGCAAACTGTCACCTGTATTGATTATCCATAACCTATATAAATTCTCCCTCAGCTGTATAAATTCCCCCCATCTATCTGAATTCTTCCTTACCTACCTATCCTATTCTGCCTTTACTATATAATTGCTCACTTACCTACATAAATTTTATCTTACTTAAATAAATTCACCTGTACAGGTATACATTCTCCCTTACCTGTATGAACTCGCCCTTGGCAGGATACTCAGTAAACCTTTGGCCAAGACTAAGGCATGGTAAACTGTGACAACGCAAGAACTGGGACACTTTCTCAATATCATCAGTAAAACTGTAACAAACAGACAGAACATAATATAAATCCAAATATGACACTTTCATGTAAATAACCTTCTCAAATCACTCATTTTCCTAAAAATTTAGTGTAATGATTATAAAAACAAAACCTCAGATACAATTCCTTACAAAAAGATAAGAAAATTCAATAATGACCATAAAATTGATGCAATAATGAGACATTTCCCCATCTCCATTAAACTGTCAAAGTATGAACCAAAGAATTGTCTGCTATGAATGAAGATAACAAAACAGTTTTTTTTATGCACAAGATTTACTTATGCCAAGTTTATCACCATAAAATAAAAGAGCAATAATCAACATCAATCATAGAATGGCGTAATAGAGTCTACTTTGCTTAACTTAATCATTGCTAATATCATGTGATGTGGAAATTACAAAAAGGTTAGCCTCAAATAAGAAGTTAGACTTTAGTAAATAGTAAGTGGAAGAAAAGCATTCAATTGTCTTCTAGTTGAAGACCATCAAGCTTGCTATTAGACTAGATAAACATATTCTAGCTACATCGTATTTTTACCTGCGAAAGAGGTGACACATGGATATGTCACACTTGTACAATGAATGACCACAATTTTGCGCATGATGATACAATGCCTGGCCCACCTGTTGGATGGTAGAGTTGCACTCTAGTGACCAGCAACCAGTGAGTGCCTGAGTTAGGCCAACTACAGCCTCACGCACCTGTAATAAAAAACAATTATGGAAATCTCAGAGGAACCTTAGCGCCTACCTTTGTTACAGTTTCATTTCTTCTAACAAGATTGAATCCTTTCCTTTTGTTTCTCTTCTTTCCGTTATTTTACACTTGATCATATAAAATCTGAAAATTTCTCATAAGAACTAGTGATAATAATTTTTAATGGTCAAATCCAAAATGGTCACTTGTCAGCCATATTGTTTTTCTGATCATCCCTAAAATCAAAAGAGCACAACTAATCACAGATGGGAACCTACATATCAAATCTGAGAGCGATCCATGCAGTACTTCACAAGAAGAAAGTAATGAAAAATTTTCAGAATAAAAATCCAAGAAATATGACCTCTGTGGCCATAAAAGTGGGTAAAGGTCATTCACTTGAACAAACTTGGTAGCTTTTCATCCCAGCATGCTACAGGCCCAACATCAGTAACTTGGACTATTTTCTATTGAGAATAAGTCATTTGAAGTGAAAAACTGACACTGGATACAGAACCGTGGCATAAGTTCACTTGCCCATCAAGCAGGTGAACTAAAATTACCTACTGAACCTTCCAATGAATATTGTGTTGATGGTAATATGTCAAGTTGATTCCATTCAAAATTGGATAAGAAGTTATTATTCTACACCAAGTATTTGCTATACTCAGTAACATTTTCAATTATGATAGGTTACTTTGTTTTACTTTCACATCAATTTTTATTTCATATACATGTATAATTATATAAGTACAATGTTTTGTTTTATATCAAATTACTTTATGTTAACAATGTTTTACAAAGAACTACATCATGTGTACAATGTTTTTATACAGAATTACATTACATGTATGATGACTTGTAAAGGAATAACACTATGTGTATAATGTAAGGGTTTTTGTGAGTTAATGTTTTTGGCATTTAAAAGTCTAATAAGAGTAAAGAATGCTCATTTTCATTTTGAAGCTGTGTCTTGCATAGATTACCTTATTACACTTGGTGTCAGAGCAAGAACTATCCCTGCAGCGGGAAATGTACTCCAGGTCACTTGCAGACAACACCTGAAATACAGATATAGCACACTGCTCACCCTCCATTACAGTGTAGTAGCATAGGACTTAACATAACAATCATTTCTCATATCTAAAAATAAGTGCAACTAGGTAGGTAAAATTTCACATATGTTGTTCATGCCAGTGCGTCTCTGATGCACAAAAGCTTATTAGTATGTCTCATTTTAAAGAAACTATATTCAGAAGCAAATAAAAATAAATACATGTACAGACCTAAAGATTTTATCAATCTTTCTAATGATGCAACATCTCATAAATTTTTCAAAATGCTGATACTACATCAAGTTATATTTCTCTGAAAATGTTGTAGGTACTATAGCATGATATTTGTGTATGCTATCTCTGATATGGCTACTTCCAACCTTGTTTTTAAGATCTCACTAATATAATAATATACTCTGAAAAGAAATGTCAATGATTACTCACCTCAGTATGGTTTGGTGGTCTTCCTGGGTTAGGAAGGTCTGAAAGAAGACAAAAATATCAGTGAGCACACCTACCACACCTAACAATGATTACCAACCAACACTTATCCCATTGAACAATAATTACTGACCACACCTACCACAACTAACAATGATTACCAACCAACACTTATCACATCGAACAATGTTTACTGACCACACCTACCACAACTAACAATGATTACTTACCACACCTATCACATCTAACACAATTACTGTACCACACCTATCACACCAAACAACGCTTACTGACCACACCTATCACATCTGACAACACTGACCACACTTACCACAACTAACAATGATTACTTACCAACAACTATTACATCGAACAATGTTTACTGACCACACCTACCACAACTAACAATGATTACTTACCACACCTACCACATCTAACACAATTACTGTATCACACCTATCACACCTAACAACACTTACTGACCACACCTACCACATCTAACAATACTTATTGACCACACCCACCACATCTAACAATGATTACTTACCACACCCACCACATCTGACAATACTTATTGACCACACCCACCACATCTAACAACGATTACTTACCACACCCACCACATCTGACAATACTTATTGACCACACCCACCACATCTAACAACGATTACTTACCACACCCACCACATCTAACAATACTTATTGATCACACCCACCACAACTAACAATGATTACTTACCACATCCACCACATCTAACAACGCTAACCACACCTACCACATCTAACAACGCTGACCACACCCACCACATCTAACAATACTTATTGACCACACCCACCACATCTAACAACGATTACTTATCACACCCACCACATCTAATAACACTTACTGACCATACACACCACATCTAACACAATTACTGGACCATATCTACTACACCTAACAATGCTTACTGACCATACCTACCATATCTAACAACACTTACTGACCACACCTACCACATCTAACACAATTGCTGAATGGACCACAATACAACATAAACCTATGCTTACTGACCACACCCACCACATCTAACAATACTTACTGACCACACCTACCACATCTAACAACGCTGACCACACCTACCATATCTAACAATGCCTACTGATCACACCTACCATATGTAACACTTACTGACCACACCTACCACATCTAACACCATTGCTGAACCACAATACAACATAAACCAATGCTTACTGACCACATCCACAACATCTAACAATGCTTACTGACCACTCCCACGACATCTGACAATGCTTACTGACCACACCCACGACATCTGACAATACTTACTGACCACACCCACAACATCTAACAATGCTTACTGACCATACACGCCACATCTAACACAATTACTGGACCACATCTACCACACCTAACAATGCTTACTGACCACACCTACCACATCTAGTGGGTTATGGTTATAATAACAGGCTACACTTACCACACCTACCACATCAAATGATGCTGACCGATCACACTAGCCACATCAAATGATGCTGACCGATCACATCAATTCAATGAGATTGGTGGTGAAAGTACATGTGTCCTGTTTCAACATGCACTGTGACTTAATACGAAGGAAATATTATTATACATCAATAGATATTGCGATATCATATTACAAGTTTTTTCTTTCAACAAAATGTAAATAGTCAAACCATGATGTATTTGGAGGACTCTACAAGCTCAAATATATTTTGTTTGCTTGATAGTATAATCAAGCCTTATACTTACATGGTGAAGGTAAGCTTGGAGACATCTTGAATGTATCCAGCAGCTTCAGGAACTCAACTGGGTCCTGCAAATGCTTTTCCAATAAGGATTGGTCATTCTGTATCATCTGTATAAGCATACTAAATGGAGATCTAGGTGTTGTCTGTGGCTCTTCAATGGTCTTAGGTGCCTGCGACTCCATATTGTCTGAGAAAGGCTGGCCATCATTTGTATATTTTTTACGAACGTGGAGGTAGGATGGAGTTTGATAACTGGGATCAGGCATGCCGGAGATATCACTGGGAAGGCACACACTACTGTCATTACCTGTACTAGCACTCATATTGCTTGGCATACTGTTCATTTTATTGACAAAGTTATATGAAGCTTTTTGGTCATCTCTTGATAACATACTTACTAATGGAAAGTTGCCACCAGTGCTTTCCTCATTCTCCTCACCACAAAACACAGGGAGGCATGGCAAATCTGACCCTTCTGTTGCAGAAATGTGTGAGCTTGAAGTGTGAAATGACTGTTTCTGTGAAGAGGGCAGAGAATTGGTAGGGGTTAGTGACGACATGATACTAAGGTTTGGTAACATTTCACCATTTGTGTTGGAATTCATCTTTTCTTCGAGAACCTTTAACGTATGTTCTTCTGCATCAAATACATCACCCTCTTGATTCTGTGAGCCCATGGAGTTATTCTTACTCCCATCAGACCCATATCCCGAATCTTTGAAACTTCGACGTCGGTTTTTTGCTTCACCTTCATCTGGATTATCATCCTTCGAATTTTCAGCATTTTGAAAGCTAACACCTCTGTTATATGGAACTTTAGGGTCAGAAGCTTTATCAGATGAATTTCTTTTTAATATACCACTTGTCTGTCTACCTTGTACTTCCTTAAAACCAGCATCATGTATCTTGTCTGGAGTGACAGGACTGACCACGTCTGGCAACTGGTCCTCATTGCTATTGGGGACACAGAATATTGGTGTATGTTCCTGTGAGCTGTTGACCAGATCAGGGACACTTGTAAAATGATTGTCATCCTTTAAAACATCATTATCAACTTCCTCAGATCTCAGTAAAAACCTCTTTCTTTTAAATCCATTGTTCCATTTTGAATGGTAATTGTTGGCTGAATTTTGCTGATGACCAACACTGTTACTTGAATCTGAGTTAGCCATTACAACAGCTTACCAGGGTCAATGTAATAAAAGGCACACATGCAGCACGTTGACCGAGGTGTCATCAACAATGAAACAAACCACTGTGAAATCGCAAAGCTTGTCACACTGCTTGTCCAAAACTGAAAAAAAAATTATAACAATTCATCGATGACGATAATTAACATGATATTCCAGAACATGACAAATAAAAAATAATGATTTACCCATGTTTTGGGTAATCTTTACAACATTAAAGCACATTCAGTAATGTAGATAAAAAGCTTTCATTAATTGAAAAAAACAAGTCTGCAGTTTCATATAAATATGAAGGAACACAGGTATTATGAAACACATTCTGTGACTGGAGTGAGGCAAGAGACATATCAGTAAGTTGAAGTTGTTTACCTGTTATTCAAATACATTTGTTTTTTTTCTTATTCACCATGTGTATGCAGGAACCTGTGTTTTAAGCCATTTAGTGGTAAATTGAATATATATTCAACAAATTTCTTGTAAGCTATCAAAAAATTCTTTCAATCAATGTCCAAATGAAAGGTCTTTGCATAAAGTTATTCTAAAATGGAACTGTAACGAAACGGCCAAATACAGACCCCAACCAACGTTATCAGTTTCTGTTACATGCGATAAAAATGTGATAAAAACACAAATAAATACTTGAACAAGTACACATGTATTTATGTGTAATAATGTTTTATACATTCTAATGAAAATTTTGAAAAATAAAAGAAACTTGAAAAAAAAGGCCAAATGCAGACCCCTACCAACACTATCAGTTTCTCCTCTTTTACAACGATTGTAAAACAAGTTATATCAAAAATATTTATCGTCTTGTTACACCAGATGGACGTGTACAAGTGAGGACACAAAACCCTCAAAACATGCATGATTGGTTCCAGCAGGTGACCCAATACCTCTTTTTGTGGAATCATGAAATTGAGCCTGCATCACCATAGTGAATGAAGAGTGTTATCACTGTGTCACCTAACCATTTAATGCAGGCTCATGAAAATTCACTTGAGCTTTGTTTACAGATATGGACAAATTCTACAAGATGCATACAAACACTTGTCACCATTAAAAGTATGCTTATATATTAACTATACATATGTATAACTTCACATAGAAATTCTTTCAGTACATGGCAAATTTTGGTCATTCAAATTTTGTTATTCTACGAGATATGCAGGGGAGAGGTATAGAAAAATTTACCCATATCTATGTGTATTCTATTTTAAGGTGAATTGAGAGATGTTTTATATGGCTGACTTGTGACTGGTTCCTACACTTGATATTAGACACTGTCAAATCTGTTCGTAAAAAATTCCAACGCCCAGTTGTAAGAGTCTGAGCAGGCTCGAGCACCAAGTTTGATACCAATACGTTGTTAACGACTTTGTAGATGATGCGGAGGAAGATGGTTAAAATTCTTCAGACTTTCTATCGACTCTTTTTTCTTTTACATCAATGACATTCATCGACCACGTGCCAATACAAATAAGTCCATACAATGTCTGAAAACGTCATAAACAAGACATTCTCTTGATTTAATGGAGTAGAACAAGCATGTGGTCGGCTTGACCTTAAACTATTTCAGTATAACAATAATTAACCTCATGTAAAAATCTCTGCGGGGAGGGTAAAACATACATTCACGAAGTCTGGAGGGTTCTGATTGTCGCGGATACATAGTCAGGACCTTCGGACTAACATCCACGGTCCGGCATCCCAGTGCTACCAGTAATGGAAAGTAGATGATTTTCACCAAATATCTCGTTGAAATCACTCTGGAGGAAGGTGTTTTTCACTTTTCTAACGAAATGAAACATAAATTCACGTTGTCGTGAAACAAGACAAGTTTTTCTTTATGTATGAAACAGATATCAATACCTTCACATTGCCCGGTTGGAAACTCTCTGTGACAGCGCCATATTTATTTTGGAGTTTACTCGTCGACAAAATCACGTGACCAAATATATGAGTCAGGAACTAGGTATCATACCACTAAATAACATCAAACTGGTAGACTATAGCAAACCAGGTTGACATTTATTCATGGAAAAATGTGGACCACGTAATCAATGAAGCGATACAATGAATCTTTTAGCAAACATAAGATATATTTCCTATCACGTAAGGTAGATATATATTATGACATCTTATGACATGGAATGTCCATAGTTTAAGCAAATGTTCAGGACACACAATAATTCTATATTGTTAATTGTTGCTGCATATTACGTCCTATTAACGTCTCATTTTATGTATTTTACATGACATCTACAATTATCACATAACTACTATGTTATCAGTGCGATATCATCGATTATGTATCATGTGTAATCGTCATTAGCTTCTTTACGTCATTTGCATTGTGACGTCTTCAAAGAAAAATATATGAAAATATATCACCGAGTGTGACAGTGGTCAGTCTAATGAAATACTTTATGAATGATTGCAAAGTATCTAAATTATGTGATAAACGGAATTTTACCTTCGTTTCCGTTTCTTATAGTTACGAGATTTATTAAACGTATCCGACTTGATAACATCACGGACTATGAATAGATGGATTTCAATTTAGCAACTGCCAGGAATATTAGCGTGTGAAATGTGAACCTTTTGTATGTAGAATGATCTGTAAGTGCAAATTTATTGATCTGGGACAGTAAATGTTTTCGCACTAATCTTGTGCATGTTTTGCCGCCTTAGGATTCCGCTTTTTTCATGTTCATTGAGTCGGTCCCCAAATTTCCTGCCTATTTCTCCGATAAATGATGCCTCGTATTTCTTGCACCAGATTTTGTATACGCATTCTGCAACGTGGAAGGCAGGTTAGAAATGTCCACAAAGGATATTAATATTTACAAAATCTCATAAGTATTCACAATAGCAGAACGAGAATGAACAATGTACATCCATCCCATGCAAAGAAATATTCATGTTTTCTTTATAACGTGGCCACAAAAAGTTGGTCGATTCCTTACCATATCATACACTAGGTATGTCAGTGCTAGTACACTTCATTCTAGTTGTTTGTCTGATAAAGGTAACCATGCAGTCATCAAAACGTCACACTCCAATCTTCTGCTGATTGTATAAAAACTTCTATTCTATTGACATTACCAACCCGAAGAAAATGTTCAGAAATGATGATGACCCATCAAGTTTGAAAGAGATTTGTTGAAAACTTAACAAGATCTCTGGACAAATAGACTGATGGATGAACAGACAATGCAAGATCAGTCGCCAAACTATATTTTGTATCTCTTTAAGCCACAATATACCTTTCAGTGTTGAATACCTTGTTTTTGTTATAAAAAGCACAACGATGCATCATCTTTCATATAGAATTTTATTAATTTCTTTTTAATATATAGTTTGTGCCTCATATTGCAAAATTCATAACTGCTTATGTCACACCTAAATTTTATCATAAAAAAAAATGTTGTGACATGTCAAAACAAACACCTTATTGAACAAAGTAAGATAACAAACTACTTTGTAAATGTTATACAAATGATTAACATTTTGATCAGGTTGACCCACTTTTGCCCCAACCATCAGGCCAGTGGGGCCAATGGGGGTCAGCCAGGGTCAATTATGAGCGTACAAATAAACTGCCATGCCATACTTATACAAACAGTAGTTTTAACAAAGTCTGAACTATTTCCAATGGAAATTACACAATGTCTAAAAATGTAATTTTCCTAAATAAACTATAGCCGAGGTTACCCCTCTCAAAGAGGGAAATACAAAACTTGGGGGTCAAAACATTCATAATTTTGGTAAAGCACCTGAAAGGTGTTCCATCTATGAAGAGTGTTGAAATGTATATGGGTCTTGAGAAAAATTTTCTTGAGAGAAATTTTTAGTCAACTGGACCCTTTTTGGTCCTGTCTCTTTGGATTGGGGACCATATAATTCACAGGTTTGTTTCACCTTTGTCCATGGATGGTTTCTGTTAATACCTTATTGAAACTGAATGAGGGGTCTTTCAGAAGAAGTAGAAACGTCAATTGTTTATGGAAGGACGACTGCAGACGCAAGACAACTGCAATTGGTCGCTTGAGACTTCATCTTGGATGACCTAATAATATGGCATTTAAATCTCAGTGTCCATCAAACAGAAGCATGTTATAAAGCTCATCAATGCTAATGAAATGGCTTGCACATGTTACTCCAACTAGCCCTACATCTTCTTACAAGTTTTGTGATCAATGAGACATAACTAGAAGCCGAAGAATGACAACAATCCACTTTCATGGCATTGAAATAAAATGTATTTGGTTTGAATAAGCATACATTCAAGCGAGTTCCTTCATTGTTTTACTGTACAAATGAGTCCAATGTTTTATAATATATATATAGCTTATCTGAATGATTACTTTGGAGGTAAAAATCTGCGAGATAAAATAGCATGGCAAGCTGCACATATAATTCAAACCATAGTAAAATTGTTCTGATATTACAACACATAAAATTTATACAAAACTTGATGTGTGACAGAAAGAGTGAGAGAGGATGAGGAGAGACAGAGAAGAGAAGAAAGAGAAAGGAAGGAGTTAGAGAGGAAGGTGTGAGGGTGTGAACTTTCTGTTGGGATATAGTATAAAACATATTGGCACCATGTTGGTAGTGCATTAGAAAACCAATCCCGAAGGATTATATATATATTCTGCAATAACCCCATGAAAGTTAGGTAGTTAATTAAATGCTACCTAGCAGTCACTTGTAACCTTGCAGAAAAAAACACTGATTTTGACTTATTTTATGAAAGCACATATAAATATATACATTACAGATTTAAACAATAGCAATGCTACCTGTGGCTTTTTTTATTTTCCTTGCCATGGTACTACACACTCAGTAGATTGGAATATACATGATATAAAAAATGTTTACCAATTAAATACGTCAACTCAAAACAATAAATTTACCAGGCTTCTTGCAATGTCTTGAATTGCACACTAAAAATGTTTCAGTTCAGTGGAACCTAAATTAAAAATATATAATAAAGCATTCATCACAATGCCAGCCTCTTGCTAAAGCGCTTGATTTCTGATCATCTAGGCAATTGTCACTGATGTGTAAAAAAAAACCATTTAAGTGTTAATATGAGTTGTAATGACAAGATTGTTATCAAACATAGGGAAATTTACAGGGCCTTATCTGCCATTGCTTGAAAGCAGCAGTTTGTTCTTTGATTGACTGAAATTGGGAAAATATTATCAGTAACAATTGACTTCCCATAAATCCGCTTATATATCTAATGAAGTAAGTACAATGTACATATATTGAACACAAGTGGTCTAAACAAATATAAACATGGAGAATTTTTGTTGGATGACAATTACTAACATAACATCATGATTTACATCATCTACATCAAATCCACGAAACAAAATATCACAATTAATCCTCTTCAGTCTTCTGTGTTGGCAGAATTTAAGTCATGAATGCTGAACATCAAAGGAATCATCTCACAAATGCAGTTTACTTCACGTCGAGTCCTGGAACACACAATAATGTTTTTGTATCATTATATAAAAAATTATATGTCCATTCATTATAAGTTTGTTTGTGCATGCATACAGGATCATTTGTTCATTTCAATTTCAGGGAAGACTAACAAACCTTTAAATAATATCTAGCAAGCTAAAATGGAAGATACCTCACCTAAGAAAAAGATGCGAGATAATGCAAATCTTCTAATTACCATGACCCATCCCAAATACTTTTAAATACAACATTTCATCAAACTGATTTGAAATTTACATTCTCACAAGCTTTCTCTTTCAAGGCATCACAATGTCATTGTAACTCTGCAGACCATGGCATTTTGACTTTCCAATTCCATTTATCTCTTTTGAGCTCTGTGAACCATGATGTTTTGACATCACAACTCCATTGGAACTAAGATGTTTTGATATTATAATGTTGTTGGAACTGTGAACAATGAAGTTTTGACATCACAACTGCCCCAATAGGGCATCAAAACCAATATGTGACATTCATTTTTCTGATTGACAATGATGTGGTGTCTGTTCACATCACATCGGGATAATGAAGTAATCAAAAGTTATGGTAAGGTAATATTTTGATGTAGATTCTCTGTGTCTTTCAATGTTGACATTTAACATGTGTAGGGATCAGATTAACAGTCTTAAAGTTGTTGCCAGAAAAGCTTGTATTTGGATTTCTGACTTTGTTTCCATGGTACTTTACTGTAAATAAGCATCTTCCCGTTGTGTCTTCCAGGTACAGCGAAGTTGCTTGCAATTAAGACCCCCCCCCCCCCCCCCCAAACCTCCTCTCCCCATACCCTGTCTGCACTACCTCAAGGGAGAAAATTAAGTTTTGTTCTTCCAGATGAATAGACCCTTGAGAAACAGACACAGGCCTCTAAGTTTACTTTCAGAGTATCCATAACCTCATCCAATCAAGAAGCACGGCCCCAAACTTAAATTCCCTTTCTCCAAAGATTCTTTAACCAATTTTTGTTAAAATCAACTTAGTAATAAATGGGAATTCGAAATGTAAAAAAAGTTTATTCAGGTGCACTTTGCACACTGGGCTATGACAAGTGAAACACAATTGCTACAGGTAATCCTAACCCTTTATCAGTTTAGCAGAATATTGCATTTCCTCAGATTATGTACCTTCATCATAGCACTCTGTACCATGGAACGAATGCCGGAGGGTGATGAGGCAAACTTTGTGGAGAGCTGTTTAACAAGGCGCTCTAGATGATCATCTTTACAGTCTAGTTTGGGTACAGCTTCCTGGTCCACTACAAACACAAATAATACCTTAAAGTAGAGACATTTTGTTTTTCACAAAGTAACATATCTCTGCTTATTTCAGAGATAACATTATCCTTGAACATTCCTTATCCCTAATTGCAGCTAAATTTATACACCATGTAGTTTCAATGTTTTGATATGAATTACACAAGGTCATCTGATCAATGCCTTGGAGACTCTCATGGATTGCCCTGAGATCATTGATAAATTTTCATGTATCAAAATAATTAAAAGATAAAAATCCTATCATAGGCTAAAGCAGGAATAAAATTCCTTGAAAGCTACACAATACACACCTCTCTCCAGGTTTGTGATGTAAGGGTGTGCTAACAAGTCCTCTATACTGGCACGTTCTCTTGGTTCCCGAAGCAGACATTTCTGCAAACCAAAAGCATCACAACAGGTATGTAACATATATGTCTTTAATGCTTTAGATGTTATGGCCTGGACGAGAAATTATTTGAAGAACCAGAACCAGAATAACCAGAAAAACATGTACTTATACAACACACCTCCCTTCCTTAATGACTGGGATTTCACTTAAAGTCAGAACAATAATGGAACTGATGCTATTTCTATAATCTACATAATCAAACTATATACCACTAAATTTAGTTGCTGTAAGACTAGTAATATACAACTAGAGATCCCAGAGGGATCTTGGCTCCCACTATTGTTTAATCTTTATTTGTTCTTTGAATGTTGGATCTTTTCCGTTCTCTTCTCTGTTTTTGCTCTTAATAAGAAATTTGAACTTTGCAGATATAGCAATAATAATCTTTAACTGCCAAATCCAAGATGGTCACCATTCTATTTTTTCTGATCAGTCCAAAAATCAAATGGGCATAACTAGGGACCAAGGGGGGAAATTTGAGAAAGATCCATCCAGTACTTCTCAAGAAAAAGCTATAAAAATTGTTTACAGACGGACAGACATAGGGCACTTTAAACAATATTTCTGACAGAAAACCTATGCCCTTCAGTTTTGTTTCCATTCTTATCATATGTTAATAATTTTATAATAAAATCTCGCCTTACTTATCATAAGACTAACTTTTAGTTTGAGAGAGGCTAACCTGTATTTAAATAACATTACCTCTAATTTGAAACAGATGTCACATCCCAATAACATAATCTAAAATCAATTCATCTCTCATGTACCATAGGCTCACCATACCAAATTATACATGTTATACACTGAATGGTATAGCACTAAAGGTTACCTGTATTGTGTCCAGTAAATTTTTGTCAGAAATGTCCTTAAATTCTATTGGGTAGTCTGGATTGATGATAGCCTTGAGTTTCACGAATGTATTTGTTATTTTCTGGAAGGGGGTGTGGCCATACACCATATAGTACAGGATACAACCAAGGCTCCATATGTCACTTTTCACACCAAGCTACAAAATAAACAAGAAACTGGCCAGTGCATCTAACCTATAATTCATATGTGACTTTTACCCCATGTAAATACAAGTAGGAAAAGGTCACAGAAAATAACTAACACTTTGCTAAATATCATTGATTACTATACAGATTTTAAATGAGGTTTACCTAGATCATTTGCCATTGGCCTTTTTTTCAGCATATGACTACTGTGATCTAAAATGTTGGTTTTTATTTTTGTAGGTTCCAGTTATTTACACTGGCAAGATTAAGACCAAATCCTTACTGCTTTGTACATACTTTGTAGGTGGGTTTAGAACGACCTCCACCTTCGCCTCCACAGGAGTCCACGATACTCTCTGGCGACATGTAGTTGAGAGTGCCGACCTGTGTATCCACCATCACACTTGTCTTGTCACACTGGATTGACTTGGCAATTCCAAAGTCAATCAGGCGCAGTGTACCATCAATCACAAGAAAGTTGGATGGCTTCAAATCGGAATGAATGATGCCTGCAGAAATACAAATGAAGCATTTAACGTGTTTCCCCTAAAGATCCTTTTCATATACAACATTGAAACCCTATGAACAACATGTCAAATCAGTTAAAATCCTTACATTTGTAAAGAGTGAGCATGACTTAAAGTTAAAAGAGGAATTCAACTGGGTGGCTTCTGTTTGAAATGAGATGATTAATCTTAATAAAGTCCCCAGATCCTATCCTATAAGATTGTTTGGGTAGAGATACAGTCAGTAACAGATCGTCCATTTTTTGAGGGCTGCTAGATTCCTGTCTCTTATCAATCTGACCAGGTATATTATTTGTTTCTTGTCTCTTACTGACTTTACCCTGTTTTGTGAGTTTTTGTTTAAACAGAGATCTTACCCTGTTTGTGGTGAGCCTGTTTGTAGAGAGCCTGTTTTAACAGAGATCTTACCCTGTTTGTGGAGAGCCTGTTTGTAGAGAGCCTGTTTTAACAGAGATCTTACGTTTGTGGAGAGCCTGTTTGTAGAGAGTCTGTTTATACAGAGATCTTACCCTGTTTGTAAAGATCTTGTTTAAACAACACTGTTGTTTTCCTGTTACTTAATGACCTTACCCTGTTTATGGAGAGCTCCCACAGCTTGCAGCATGTCCTCCCAATAAAATTTGATGGTATTTGGTGACAGGAGTCCTTCCTCTTTCAGTCTATTTTTTATGAAGATGGCAAAGTCCACAGTCCCGTGTTCCATTACAATGTATAGCTTGCTGTTGTCTTCATCATATTCACTGGTGGAAACAAATTATCTCATAGCCTTATCATTGACAATTAAGACAAAATGTAACTTTTAATGGGCTTTAGTTGCTGATTATATATGACTTTGTTCAATAATCTTAGAAGTATAAACAATGTATAAGTTTTAATGACCTTTATTTAATTATAAGGCATGTGCCAATTGCATGCACTAATGTCTTCACTGTGGTAGTAATTTGATAGTTTTAGTTCAACAGTTATGGCCAATGAAATTTTTTTTCAAATGTAGGTCAAAGGTCACATTCAAGGTCACATGGTTAAAGTTGGCAACAAACAAACAAACAAATAGACAGTACAAAAACATTTTGCCCCCAAACTTTTGATCTGGGTCATAAAAACATTAGTATAAAAGTATTCATCGTAACAACCTGTACTTACTAGTCATACATCTTAATGACCTTGGAACAGTACTGAAGACGTTCTAGTAAGTGTATTTCATTCCTGTAACCTTCAAGAATCTGCTCGTTAGCATCTGCTAGATCAACCACCTTGATCGCACGGTTTTCAAGGTTACTGTCTAGAACCTTGTATACCTGTAGTAACCAGGGAAAATCATGTAAAATAACATTACTTGTGTTTACATTTTAAATAAATAACCATAACAAATATCAAAGACTGAAACTAATGAAAAATATTCTTTTAAAGTGGCAATCTAGTGCATGAACAAATCAGAAATCAGGTACTTTTCATTTCCTGAAGCGCATAATATTTTGAGTCGAACAAGAAGTTGCAGAATTCAAACCCAAAACCACACCAGCATAGCAAGTTTGATAAAACAACTGGTGAGGAGGCTCTTATGTAAGCACTTGGATATATAAGACATGGCTTACAGATGTTTGGGCTGATCAATAAAGATGATGGTACACTAATTTTTATATAAATACATCCTTCCAAATTTTGACATCCAAATTCCTTCACAATAATTAGAAGCTTGGTTAAGAATATAACTGAATTTTACACCTGAACTAGAAATGGGCCTAAATGTTTGCTCATCTAATCTCAAGCAAACTAAACTGCAAAGGACTATAACCTATAAGTTGCAATCAACATGATTCCATGGTCAAACACATTTAAGATTTTATTGATATAATCCTCAATATATATATATTTATCAAAATCTATTCATATTTACTCAAATTATCATGTTCACCAGAAAAAGTTGATGGACCAAAGCAGATGAAGAATGATCACAATAGTCACCATGACCTAGGGTCAGGAGACCTTCCAAATGAACCCTTAAGACTTCCATATAATACATGATAACAGATCCTCCAATAATACTTGCCTTGCTTGAACCTCCTCGTCCGACCAACTTCAGGACCCAGTACTGTTTACCATTCACTGTAATGTCCTTCATCATCTGTAGATAAATAAGTAATGTGTGGAATCTGTATACCGTTCTTACAACAGTTAATTCATAAGGCAGCTAAGTCTGGCTAAACAATGGTACAATGTATCTGTAAATCAAATTCTCTTGAAATTCACCATTTAGCAGATGTGTACAAACACCAACTAGCCTAAAGGAACTGGGTATATTAATCAGACTAAATGAGCTGTTTATACTAACCAGACAGGAGGAGCTGGGTAAACTAACCAGACTGAAGGAGCTGGGCACAATTATTTACCATAATTTCAGTCTAGTTAAGCTGGGTACAGGTACCAGACTGGGTGTACTAGGTACAGGTACCAGACTAGGTGTACTGTATACACTTACCAGACTAGATGTACTGGGTACAAGTACCAAACTAGGTGTACTGTGTACACTTACCAGACTAGGGGTACTGGATACACTCAACAGACTAGGTGTACTGTGTACACTTACCAGACTAGGTGTACCCTTACCAGACTAGGTGTACCATGCACACTTACCAGACTAGGTGTACTGGGTACACTCACCAGACTAGGTGTACTGGGTACACTCAACAGACTAGGTGTGCTGGGTACACTTACCAGACTAGGTGTATTGGGTACAGGTACCAGACTAGGTGTACTGTGTACACTTACCAGACTAGGTGTACTGGATACACTCAACAGACTAGGTGTACTGGGTACACTTACCAGACTATGTGTACCCTTACCAAACTAGGTGTACTGTGTACACTTACAAGACTAGGTGTACTGGGTACACTTACCAGACTAGGTGTATTGGGTACAGGTACCAGACTCTGTACTACAGTACACTTACCAGACAGGTGTACTGGCTAAACAATGGTACAATGTATCTGTAAATCAAATTCTCTTGAAATTCACCATTTAGCAAGTTAACGCACTGAAACCAGTTGGCCAATCTAAGTGAAATTACTGACGCATTATGTTGGATGTGGAACTCAGGTTGGAAGACATATACTGACCACTTTCTTAAAAAAGCAGGAAATATCAATGCTTGTGTTACATATGAGCACACACATGCCTACACAGGATCTGATCAGAACAGTGTCAGTACTGTTTATCTGACATATGGACACCATAGTAGAGATATATATCTTTAAATATTGTTATTACCTTATCAGATGTGTACTGGGTACACCAACCAGACTAGGGTAGGTGGGTATGCTACCAGACTGAAGGAGTACATTTATTTACCATAATTTCCAGACTAGGTGTACTGGGTACAGGTACCAGACTAGGTGTACTGGGTACACTTACCAGACTAGGTGTACTGGGTACAGGTACCAGACTAGGTGTACTGTGTACACTTACCAGACTAGGTGTACTGGGTACACTTTCCAGACTATGTGTACAGTGTACACTTACCAGACTAGGTGTACTGGGTACACTTACCAGACTAGGTGTACTGGGTACAGGTACCAGACTAGGTGTACTGGGTACACTTACCACTTACCAGACTAGGTGTACTGGGTACACTTACCAGACTAGGTGTGCTAGGTACAGCAGGAGGTGGGATGCCCTTCATACAAGGAGTTACCATCTGGTGATTTGTTAGCTGCCTGTAATAAAGACGTTTATTGAAGTAACATTATCATGTCATACCATATAACATACTTAGTAAGATCATAAGTAATATTTACAACAGAATGAGGGTAAAACGCCAAAACAGAAACATTTGTTTTTGTTCACAGTGATCAACACAAGTAAGCAGTGATGTGTTATGATCTTCATCTACAATCCAGGTTTGTTTTGTATTTATCCCGTTTTGATGTTGGTATAGTATATATAAACCAAGATATGTAAATACAAAATATCAACAAGACAAAACGTTTGATTAGTAACATATACTTATGACATGACTTCTTTATATGCTATAATTTGTGTAACAGGGTAGAGTTCAGATGAGGCAGAATATGTTTACCTAAATATTAGATGTGATGGAACAAACATATTGCACAAGTAACAGAACAAAAAGCTGAATATTTCTTCACTGATTATGTATGATTCATCTGACTTTTTCTTAGTCTGACCCTCTGCAGTAGTAATACAGATAATGAACCTACATTAGCTGTATATCAACAATGATTGCTGACCATGGGTGAGTAAGCATCTGGTAACTGACTAAAGAAACTACACATACTTAAAAATAAACATATAATAGCTAATCAGAACTAGAACATCCCTTTGACCAACTATCTATTGTTGGAAACACCCTGATTTCAGTAGAGTTCATTAATTTTGTAACAGTAAGTATTGGCTGAATCAATCTTTAAACACTGAAAGGAAACAGATATACACTTAGCAATAAGTTAAGGACTATCAATTTCAGTATGCAAATTTTAATCAAAACTTATTTTTTTCCGTATGCAGAAATAAACCTTATACTCCTTGCAGTGTCTGCTTTTGTATTTGGTGTCACAGGTCACCATGCCATACAGCCAACTTCATTATAACCCAGGTCAAACTGGGGTACCCTTGTAATCTTATAAAACACAAGTTTTCTTTTCCACCTGAAGCATTGTTTGCACGTGAATCACTTGTAAATCATACTCATACTGTCACAGTGAAAATTGACCTATTGCTGAAAGAAGCTTCTGGAACGGTTCAAAGTGGTGTGACATACACGCAAGTAGCTGCACATTTTAATGCCAGCCGTAACATTATTTCTTGGTTAATGCACATCAGAACCAAACCTGTTCATTGGGAATGCTAATATGAGACATTGGGAATGCCCTTTTGATACAGCTATTCTGAGTCTGTGAATTTCTTTTCCTATTGACTGTGTATAATTTCGATAGATGCCTATAAACAATCCTACATATCCTGTTGAGTCATCATTTAATATTTTTCTTAAATACAGCGAACAAAATCAAGTAAAATGTAAGATAATACCATGTGTGGTCTTTAACTATAGCCAAGTGTATATGATGAACTCCTAAAAAACCAGAAATATGTGACCAGTTCATTCGCTTATTCTGTGTCACAGAGCATAGCAATAACTTTTTTAAGTATGATATCAAACAATTTTAATTGTATGCATATACAGGTACATATCTATATAGTTATGGCCATTGACTTCCATACATAAAGCTGTAAGAATGCTGAAAATCTAATAATTTTATCGACTTCCATTTTAGTGTATTGATTATTTCTTTCTAACCAATCAGATGAAGGACCAAATCTGTCAAAACACAAGAAACCAAGGTGTTCAGCAAACCTTGTGTTTTGTTTGACTGGTGTTGGTCCCATCATGGCCATTCCTTTAGGGGGAACTGAGGGCAACGGGGGAACTCTGCTATCAGCATGGGATCGTGGTGATCTCTGCTGTGGATGTTCTTCCAGTCTAGCCATCACATTATTTTTGGGTTCTTCCACTCCAGAGCTATGGGGAGGTTCCTTCACTGTAGATTTCAGGTGGGGTTCCCTCCCAGGAAGCTGACTTGATGACACTGATTTTGACTTAGTAATTGGAACACGACTGTGTTCCGTTGACACAGAAACATTTGATGAAGAAAATGACTTTGGAAAGTTATTATGTTTTTCCTGAGGTTCAGGTGGTTGGCTAGAATTAGAATTGTCTTGATCACAACACATCTGTGCCAGATTCATCTTTGGTATGGAAGCTGACTGCCAGTCCATGGGCTTTGAAGGACCCTTCAACACTTGCAGTGGTCGACGGACTGACACAGCCTCTGGGATTGGAACATCTTCTGTCTGCATAGGCTTTATAGGGGACTTGTGTTTCGGTTGTTCCTCACAAGGGTTGGGAGTCTTGTAAATCTCTGACTGAGGGGGAGACATTTTGGTTTCTGTGGGAATACTGACATCCATCATTGAGCAGTAGCCAGAGGAGTGGGTCATTGATATTGAGCCAAGAGCATCTGTAAGAAAATAAAGAACACATTACAGATTTTCCATGTGATCTGAAATCATTACTCTGGTCTTGTTAGTCTGCTGTATCGGATATCTAACCATGGTATTTGTTACCTTTAGACATTAGATCTTAGTTTCTTTGATGAGTTGGCAATTTCATGGAAATTTGAGTAGAAAAAAAAAGAAAAACAGTGAAAATCATTCATTATACTTTCATGGGTGTAATACTGGAAATTATTAATTTGATATAAATCTAATCATTCCTGTTGTGTTGTACTAAACAGTTTTGGAACTGCTGAACTGAAAATACAGATACATGGATTCTTAAATCCTAACTCTAACCCACTAAAGTCTAAAACATACAAATTAGTGGAACACATCAAACACCTCTAGTGGGAGAATCATTGTCAATTCTCAAAATCTACCAACATTTCCATTCTCAATTTTTGTCCTAATTTGAGCTGTACATCATATGTTCCACTTTATACCAATATTGCTGACTACTGCACAAAAGTAAAACATAGCCTCCAAATGTTGATGTAAACATTGACAGAAAAGTTGCACATTAATCCTGTTCCATCTCTTTTGTTGGACAAAAGTCATCAGATGGTACAGGATAAGAAAAAAAAAATCCACATGACCTTTATACATGACATTTATAGGCAGAAACAAGTAATGGGATATTGACACAACTTCATCCCTTACACAAGGAAACTGTCACCAGATTGACGTTGTTAGTTTACATGGTTAGAGAAAGGACAGGAGCTTCTTATAAACTCTAGATTATCTCAGTGTCTTGATTTTAACAATTATTATTTAGGATCTCTAGGAGGTAAGATCTTACAGTTGGTGTGAGTATCCTGGGATCTGTGGTCGTGTGGAAGGACAGTGTTTGTGTCCTGAGTGCGATGGTCATGAGGAAGGCCAGTGTTGTTTTCTTTGTCCCCATCCAAATCTACTTCCACTTCTCTAAACGGCAGGTTAATCTTCCTGATCCGAGCAGGTTCCCTGATACACATAAAAAATCATACTTTGATACTTACTTAGAGTAAATCACAGCATTTCTATACAATAATCATATTACAGTATTTGTATCATATTCAAAGTTAAGTTGGCTCCAACATCCTGTAGGTGGAATGTAATAGGACTATGCTAACAAGTGGTTCCAATCAAAGATGCATCATAAAAGCAAATTGCTCCACGAAATACAAATACATCAATTTTCCATTAAAGTTTCTTCTCAGTGACTTAAATTACGTGAAAAATGTGTGATTTGGATATATAGCCATATGTGAGTGTTCAGTCTTTTCTCTTGCAGGCATTTTGTTATATTGCGTAGTGAAACAACAGACTGAGTGTTAAATCAAAGCATTCTGATTTGTGATAATTTCTCATAAGGAATGTAAATAAGAAGCACTTGATCAGATTATAGTGAAAGTAGATGATGATGAAGTTTTTAAAACAGAAATGTATTTTGATAAAGTTTTGAATACAGAATTATAATTCAATGCATAATTCTTTTTTTCAATACAATTTTCGCAACATACGTTTCATACCAAGTGTTTTCATACATTTTACAAAATTTTACTTCAAATTAATTGCTTCAGAGAAGAATCTTGTAAACAATTAAAGTAGAAAACAGTATCTTTAATCTGGATTTGCATCAAAATAATCAATATGAATCCGCTGTGAGAACATGTAAGACTATCGGCAACTTGGCTTTTGTCCTAGATGTGAGACAGCTGATTGCAATCTATTGGGAAATGTGTTATACTTAGAAAACTACTAAAAACCCATAAACATTATCCGATAAGATTTTTATATGAAAGTGAAATGTTCATTTTAGGTCTAGTGTGAAACAAGCTATGATAGGGTCCACTTTCTTGATCCAAACAGGGTTAAACGTAAACATTCGGGATCAAGTGACAATTTACTGGATTGAGGAAGAAAAGCATCATTTTAATGGTGTTTATGTGAAAATTTTTTTTACATGGAAATGGTATAACATGAAATATCACAATTTTTTTTAAAAGGCAAATCAAGATAGGAAAAATAAGTACATTTCTTACACACGTACTATGATTGTACAAGATATAATCCTTCCCAATCCTTTAAATTGTCTTACCAGTCAAATGTGTTCATGCATGTGCACCCGTAAATTTTCTGGGCATGGGGGCTGCCATTATATATATGCAACACGTTAAAAAGAAGCTAGTATTAATATGCGTGTTCAAAATAAACCATAAGCTGTGGTAATAATATGTTCTAGACCTAAATAATTTCATGTTTACTCGCAAACAATAATAAGAAACTTAAGAAGGTGACTGAATGTTACAAAGCATTTTGTTTGAAGTGAACATTTGAGTTTCAGCTATATTGGGTTGTGGCCTTTGGATTGATAAATATCCTACATGTAAAGGAGACACTAAATTCTAACAAACGAATATTGATATTCCTTTAAAAACCAAATGGTATTAAATGGTTGAAATAACTGATGTACAATATAGAAGGAGTTGGTTGTAGAGACATACTTGGACCGAGGAGGAGGGTGTGCAGGTGGTCGAGATTCTGATTGATTGGGCTTTGACTGGACAGGCTCCCCCTGTAGACTGCCATGCCCCTCATTCAAACGCTCCAGAGCACCTTCTACCATGCTAGATGGCTCTGCTCCAAATAACAAGGCTTTCTCCAAAATTTTCCTGGCTTTGGTGACATCACCTGAAATTTCAACATTTAAAACATACATGTGAAGCAACACAGCATTTTTCTTGTTTAAAATTGATTTTCCTAATTGCTATATTTTCAATATTACTGACATTCTACAGGAAAACATAGAATATTTCAATGGTGACAGTCTTAAGTCAAGCCCCCGTCAACTGTTTTTAATCAATTTTGCATCATGAAGTTTTTAGCAAAATACATACCAATAAATTATCTAAGAATTGAACTTGACCTCTGATTTGAAAACAATGACATGTAATCAGGTTATTTGCCATTTGATTTCAGCCAACTTTGACAGGAGAACCTCTGTTCTTAGTAACTGCAAATTTCTGTAGGTGTCCTATACACTGTCTATTGGTGACATTTATGTTTCCAGTTCCATCAAGTTGTCTTCGACAGATCAAAAGATATGGATTGAACAAGAACAGACTGGCATTAATGTAACACAGCTGTTAATGAGGTTTTACAACACTAACTTATTCCTTGTAATGCAGACCATAATTGGTCCAAATCTGGTTCCTACCTTGTTTATATTCAAACTCTGCAGCCATCACATGGACCATAGCAAACCTACGGACAATGGATCGGGCTTGATTCATCATCTGAATGGCATCTTCTGGGCAGAACACACTACAAAGGTAAAACACAACATCAGTTAGAATTCAAAACTAAGTGGATCTTACAAATCTGTAGGATTGTAGCTGTGTTGTGTGGTGTAACACGAAAGGGCAGGATTGTAGCTGTGTTGTGTGGTGTAACATGGGAACTGTAGGATGGTTGCTGTGTTGTGTGGTGTAACATGGGAACTGTAGGATTGTAGCTGTGTCGTGTGGTGTAACATGGGAACTGTAAGATGGTAGCTGTGTTGTGTGGTGTAACATGGGAACTGCAGGATGGTAGCTGTTTTGTGTGGTGTAACACAAAAACTGCAGGATGGTAGCTGTGTTGTGTGGTGTAACACAAAAACTTCAGGATGGTAGCTGTTTTGTGTGGTGTAACATAAGAACTGTAAGATGGTAGCTGTGTTGTGTGGTGTAACACAAAAACTTCAGGATGGTAGCTGTTTTGTGTGGTGTAACATGGGAACTGTAAGATGGTAGCTGTGTTGTGTGGTGTAACATGGGAACTGTAGGATGGTAGCTGTGTTGTGTGGTGTAACACAAAAACTTCAGGATGGTAGCTGTGTCGTGTGGTGTAACATGGGAACTGTAAGATGGTAGCTGTGTTGTGTGGTGTAACATGGAAACTGCAGGATGGTAGCTGTTTTGTGTGGTGTAACATGGGAACTGTAAGATGGTAGCTGTGTTGTGTGGTGTAACATGGGAACTGTAAGATGGTAGCTGTTTTGTGTGGTGTAACATGAGAACTGTAAGATGGTAGCTGTGTTGTGTGGTGTAACACAAAAACTTCAGGATGGTAGCTGTGTCGTGTGGTGTAACATGGAAACTGCAGGATGGTAGCTGTGTTGTGTGGTGTAACACAAAAACTTCAGGATGGTAGCTGTTTTGTGTGGTGTAACATGGGAACTGTAAGATGGTTGCTGTGTTGTGTGGTGTAACACAAAAACTTCAGGATGGTAGCTGTGTCGTGTGGTGTAACATGGAAACTGCAGGATGGTAGCTGTGTTGTGTGGTGTAACACAAAAACTTCAGGATGGTAGCTGTGTCGTGTGGTGTAACATGGAAACTGCAGGATGGTAGCTGTTTTGTGTGGTGTAACATGGGAACTGTGGTGTAACACAAAAACTGGATGGTAGCTGTGTTGTGTGGTGTAACACAAAAACTTCAGGATGGTAGCTGTGTTGTGTGGTGTAACATGGGAACTGTAGGATGGTAGCTGTGTTGTGTGGTGTAACATGAGAACTGTAAGATGGTAGCTGTGTTGTGTGGTGTAACACAAAAACTTCAGGATGGTAGCTGTTTTGTGTGGTGTAACATGGGAACTGTAAGATGGTAGCTGTGTTGTGTGGTGTAACACAAAAACTTCAGGATTGTAGCTGTTTTGTGTGGTGTAACATGAGAACTGTAAGATGGTAGCTGTGTTGTGTGGTGTAACATGAGAACTGTAGGATGGTAGCTGTGTTGTGTGGTGTAACATGAGAACTGTAGGATGGTAGCTGTGTTGTGTGGTGTAACATGAGAACTGTAGGATGGTAGCTGTGTTGTGTGGTGTAACATGAGAACTGTAAGATGGTAGCTGTGTTGTGTGGTGTAACATGGGAACTGTAAGATGGTAGCTGTGTTGTGTGGTGTAACATGGGAACTGTAAGATGGTAGCTGTGTTGTGTGGTGTAACATGGGAACTGTAAGATGGTAGCTGTGTTGTGTGGTGTAACATGGGAACTGTAGGATGGTAGCTGTGTTGTGTAGTGTAACATGAGAACTGTAAGATGGTAGCTGTGTTGTGTGGTGTAACATGAGAACTGTAAGATGGTAGCTGTGTTGTGTGGTGTAACATGGGAACTGTAACTGTTTTGTGTGGTGTAACAAAAAACTTCTGTTTTGTGTGGTGTAACATGGAAACTGCAGGATGGTAGCTGTGTTGTGTGGTGTAACACAAAAACTTCAGGATGGTAGCTGTTTTGTGTGGTGTAACATGGAAACTGCAGGATGGTAGCTGTTTTGTGTGGTGTAACATGAGAACTGTAAGATGGTAGCTGTGTTGTGTGGTGTAACATGGGAACTGTAAGATGGTAGCTGTGTTGTGTGGTGTAACACAAAAACTTCAGGATGGTAGCTGTGTCGTGTGGTGTAACATGAGAACTGTAAGATGGTAGCTGTGTTGTGTGGTGTAACACAAAAACTTCAGGATGGTAGCTGTGTCGTGTGGTGTAACATGGAAACTGCAGGATGGTAGCTGTGTTGTGTGGTGTAACATGAGAACTGTAGGATGGTAGCTGTGTTGTGTGGTGTAACATGAGAACTGTAGGATGGTAGCTGTGTTGTGTGGTGTAACACAAAAACTTCAGGATGGTAGCTGTGTCGTGTGTAACATGGAAACTGCAGGATGGTAGCTGTGTTGTGTGGTGTAACATGAGAACTGTAGGATGGTAGCTGTGTTGTGTGGTGTAACATGGGAACTGTAGGATGGTAGCTGTGTTGTGTGGTGTAACATGAGAACTGTAGGATGGTAGCTGTGTTGTGTGGTGTAACATGGGAACTGTAGGATGGTAGCTGTGTTGTGTGGTGTAACATGAGAACTGTAGGATGGTAGCTGTTTTGTGTGGTGTAACATGAGAACTGTAGGATGGTAGCTGTGTTGTGTAGTGTAACATGAGAACTGTAAGATGGTAGCTGTGTTGTGTGGTGTAACATGAGAACTGCAGGATGGTAGCTGTGTTGTGTGGTGTAACATGAGAACTGCAGGATGGTAGCTGTGTTGTGTGGTGTAACATGGGAACTGTAAGATGAAGGCATTGTTGTGCATTATTATGTGACCTTGAACAATGTAAATATATTGCTTGTTGTGTTGAATAATTTACCTTTTTAATTTGGCACATTCCATGAAAAGCTGGGCATAAGCTTCATTCCTCTTATTGCTTACAACATCAATAACCTGTAAATTGAAATGTGTCAGTGTAATCATCTTGTTGAATATTTGGTATTATTTAGGGCAAATTTAACAATGGGCAAAACTGCATATTTTTATTAAAGGCCAAAATAAAACCCTGATTGAATGTTTCATGATATACAGTATAAGTAATTATGTGGTAAAAGTGACAAAGTTTGTTAACATTCATTTTTCATGATATACAGTATAAGTTAATATATGGTAAAAGTGACAGTTTATTTACATTCATTTACAAACTATATTTCGATAATTTAGAATTGAAAGTGTCATTCTGAAGCTACCTAATATAAAAAATTTGATACCTTTGGTAACTGAAGAGTAATTACCAGAACATAACATCATTTATATCAACAGTAAAATTATCAAGTGTTTCTTAAGGTTTTTACTAAATCCTATGCTTTCTCAATCGAAACAGTCACAGGCTGATGTAAAATCTGTGTTGAAAAACAGTTTATCAAGAATGAAAATATAAAATAGTATGTGATTGTGACTGCAGCCAGAGTTTCATAAACTTTGATTTTGCATCACTAGCTGGAATATGGTAGAATTGCCATGTTGTCTTCCAAGAGCTACAATATTGCCCTCAAAATGTTCATGGCTTAAAAGAATTGTCATACAAGTTATAATCACTTTAAAAATATCATATTCAAAGATGCCCTGATTATTTTTAAATTAAGAATGTAAATTCTTTTAATGCAACCAGTAGCAGATTTAAGTGATACTTTTTGATATACAATGTTGTTATCTCATGATAACTATTGTTTTTAAAAGATTATATTACCATCAACATTTAAAGCATAATACATACAGAAACCTTAAGGTGCTTATATGCATTTATGTCAAATCAATTCACCTTGAAAGCTCTCTCATACATGCCACAAAGGTAGTTGTGCTTCTTGACCTCATTTGGAAAATCAGTATTCTGGCTGACATAACGAATGTACTCCAGCCAATCTTCAGCACGGTTACCCTGGAACTCGATCTTGTTCAGCCATGTTTGGTTTTCTGCAATTATATATGGTTAAAGAATGTATACCTGCTGCATGGATTAAACTACTGGTATACATTTCTCTGTACTTTGTCAAATACAAATTTTCACTTTAGTTGAACTTTTATCAGAATAGGACTTCAACCCTTCAATACTTTCCAGTAATAGACATATATCATACTTTACCTGTGATTTCAATTGTGCCTGTGTCACCTTTATTTCTGCTATTCTCTGGACTTGTATCATTTCTAATGACACTTAAACTCCCTGTGTCATTCTGAGGCTCTCCATCCAAACGGCCAAATCGGCGTCGCAAGTCAGCCAGTGATGTCATATTGGTTCTGCATAATAAATTAACAATGCCAAAATTACAAATATGACTCTGATTTCCAATAAAGATGGTTATCTATCATATGTTATAATAATTTTTTTTGTTGTACGCAAAATGTAGTTTTCTGATTTGCATATTTTGGAACTTTTTTTATGAATAAGTATATGAGGAATGATGGAAATTGCTTTTACTTTACTTGGGGATTTTTCCAGCCAAGCTTTTAATACAGACAGATCATGCAGGCTATGTGATCATACAATCATTTTGAGGTACTTTTATATGATGAAAAATTGAATGCTAATACAAAGCCACAACAAATGAGGTGTATTGATTGAGTTGGTCAATTCATTAAATAGTCAAAGACTTCAGGTAATTTTTTCATTTGTTTTTCATTTCCTGAATTTTTTCTGGGGTTTTTTGTTTTTGTTTTGCTAACCTAGCTAGTTACTGACATTGTTGAAATAAATCACTGACAATTGGACATTTGCTCTGACAATCTCTAGATTCCCCAGTCAGTTAGCTAAAAGTATGTGAAAGATGATTAAATACCACACAAAGTTACTGACATTGTTGATGAAATAAATCACTGACAATTGGACATTTGCTCTGACAATCTCTAGATTCCCCAGTCAGTTAGCTAAAAGTATGTGAAAGATGATTAAATACCACACAAAGAAAAAGATAAATATATAACAATATGTTAGATATTGACCATTGGATTTTGGAGCAATTTTGTACAATTTCTGATTTGAAATTTTACAAATTCACAAATAGTGAATCATTCAATGTATACTTTAACAATATAAAACATGATATTGTAATATATTCATGGAAACAATGTTCAGTACATGAGGGTTTTTAACCACATGTCAGGCACCTGAAAGTTCATGCATCAATTTGCAACAGAGAAAAACTGACAATCTCTATCTTAAAGAAGAGGTGACCTATGCCCAAATGGATTTTTGTCAACGATTTTTTTTATGATTGTTAAGTTTTCAAGCACTAAACTGATGTGTATGTGGAGAGGAATGTTTGTATCCACTCTAAATTCAGTGACAGTCTTTTACTGTTCTGTGACAGAAGATTTCAACTCATGCTCAATGCACCAGTAAGTATTTGACAGTATTATAATGCTTGAAATTATTTTGTTCAAACCATATTTTCTTAGTACACATCTTTTTTTGTGAAGTTTGCCACAGTTGTAGATTCTACAATTGCATACTATAATCATCATTGACTCATGTATTATAATGACCAATGTAAAAAAGAGATGGTCTTATTAGCTGGACAGCTATCGAATGACCGGAGATATGGTGAAAATAGTGCAAATCGTGTTGTCTTCACTCTGAGTGACAAGAACGATAATTGTTCATGGACATGTGTAGGCGACAGACAACTTTTAACTGCACTTCCACACTTCTAACCATGGGATCGAGTGCTTACAGGCCGGATTTTTAAAAAATTGTATTTTATTTCTGACCTTAATGTAAAAGAAATAAAATAAAGGGTATTTTCTTAATTTCTTCGCATACCTTTACAGTGTAGCATCTTCTGTTATCATACGTCGCGGTCTTCCACTTCGAAATGTTATGTCTATAATGATTGGACGACAACATTTAAAACAACTGCTTCCATTGGTGGAGTTATAGCAAAGGACAGCAACTCTTCCGGAAATATTGACCGGATGTTGATGTTTTCTACTGCCTACTTGTCAAGGCTAATTTTATAGCTGAAGTACAAGGTGTTACTTCAACTGGAGACAAGTTTCACTTATTTTTTATGCATACGGATACTATATGGTGGTTATTTGTACTTTGACATCAGAGTGCGCGAAAATGTTGCTGCTGAACTCGTAGGGCATATGCATATTTTACCGTGTATGTGTGAGTGCCGCCTCTTCAGTGACAGCACAGCAACCTGAACAGTAGCCCTGAGCCTTATTCACTTTCATGATCGTGATACCCATATATCACTGTCAGTGGGCTTGCTTATTCATACAGAAACAAAAAAAAAATCAAATACACTATGAAGCAATAAGAACATTGCATTTTCTTATGTCAAATATACACACAGACTTGTCAAAATTGTAAAATCCATGTAATTCATGCTCAGGCCTAATATTTACTTTCTACAACTGATGACTTCACAAACATAATGGATACAGATTTGTCTGCAAGCGGAGGAGGGGAATCGCAGTCGTACATTAATGAAGGTTTGCGTTTTATTACCATTCATCAGTAAGCACACAAAGCATTTGTCCTGTATAAATACTCGGCTATAACTATTGTAGTAGGGCACTTGTTTTATAGGTATGTAGAGACTTGTATGTATAAGTTCATGATATGTACTCAAAGTGAAAAGCTGTGGCCCATTATAATTGTATTGCTCACTGATGTACAAATTCAGTGATGATAATACTTTCTAACGAAACAGACACATTGGCAATATGATGGTGAATCATTGAGACATCAGCAAAATTTCATCTGGAGTTCGTAAATTATTCATAACAGTTGATAAAAGCAATTAATAGCTTTGTACAATTGACTTTAAAACAGTAATATGCTATTGAAAACTATGTTGATTTTGTATCTCTGCATACCTGTATGTTTCATATCTGTGTCTACTCAATGTTTTGACATGACATCAACATACAAGACTATTTACTTCCTGAATAAACAAATAATGACAAATAGTCTGTAAATGTTATTGATGTTGACAACTTTCATCTTCCTTTCTGTTCTCCTTAAAATGAAAGTTGTGCATTGACTCAGGAGCAGTCATATTTATAGCAATTTTTATTGAACCCCTTTTCTTAATTTCTTGGATTTTTTCTCAGATTTTCCCTCTGATGGAAATGGAGATGGCAACCTCTTTGAGAGTACAGAGGAGCCTGAATTTGAGTTTGACGAGAGTGGTTTAGAACTGGCTGCAGATGATGGTAATATAGCCTGTTTTGTAAATTCATGGAATGTTTTTTTTTGTAACATTTATTTGTTTCTTCGATACTGCATCTTCAAATGACAGCAGGTTTTAAATATTTTTCTCGTGAATTAATATAATCATGTTACTTTTTTATACAAATCAAATGTTAAAAAAATGTCTAAAGGCAGGATTTAGAATACTTGTTTCTAGTACTTGTCAAGTAGGTAGATCTACAATGCATTTAATCATTCAGTAAACGATCAGTCTCCCATCAGAAGCATGTATTTGATCCCTACCAACGGCAATGCAATGAAGTAGTGTCTTTTTTTTATCAAAAAACATTATTTAATAACAGGAGATGTTCAGAAATCTTAATATAAAAAACATATTTATAAATTAGAAGGTGGATATGACTCATCCGTGACAAATATTTGCATGTGCATCTTGTAATGATGTGATTACATGTACATAACTGTGCTTGAGTTACAAAAGTAAAGATAATGTCAATAACTGAACCAATGCAGTTACCTCAAGAGTTCTACACTAAGGGTATTACATTTTGATAAAAGGTATAACAAAGAACTGTGTACCAATAATGATTGATAGCTTAATGTAGGATTGACTCTTTATAGTTTCTAGCATGTGTAAAAGCATGTGCTGTGTTTTGTTCTTTGTTAAAGTTATGTATTATAGTGATGTATGTGTTTGATTTCTAGGAGAAATTGAGTGTAAGTCCATTTTCACTTGTTTGATCTCTATTTAATTTTACTTATAGATTGTAAACCTCCACTGAATGTGACTTTATTTTCGCTGGTTTTCATACTTTCTTGGAGGCTTGTCAAGAGCTACATATGATATGTGATATTGAAGTAAATACTGTAACAAGATGTCTAACAAATGTAACTGCATGCAGATGTAAATTATTCCTGTTATCAGAGGTATGAAGTAGCCCCAGCCCTGACAATCCTCCATTTATCTATGATCTTACAATGGTAGTAATGTTAACTAGCATCATGAACAGTTTTGATGTATTTACAGAGTGTCCATGTGCTTGAAAGTGAAATAGAAACCTGCGAAAATTGAAGACATTCAGTAAAATATTATAATTTCACATACCTGATATTCTGTATTTATTCGTATGGGAAGCTTTCAAATGATATGAATTAACACTATTGAAACACTGCTTTAATTTGATTTGTTTGATGTTTTAGCTCATTTGAACCTATATATTGTATGTTGTTGATTGACTGTATGCACATACCCAGTAGATATTGCTGTGATGAATTCTTGGTACCTGAGATTTTGGTACATTTACTAAACATAATATTTTTTAACATAAGAACAGTTTATGTTCCAGTAAGATTTGTCTTAAAATAATGTAGAGGATTAATTACTACAGCATGGAATGGTTAGTGTTACGGGGAAGGAGGATGGGGAGTGATCTGTGTAGGGTTGCAATTTCAAATGATATTCATTATGTATTGAAATTTCTTTATGCGTTTTTGATATTTGATGAATTGAATTAAAGAAATAATCAAAAACATTTCAATTGTTAAGGTAACATGGATACTGTAGTCACTGATGAAACTTGATTCAGCTTTAAAAGTATTTATCTACCTAGTTTTCTAAACATTGCAAGCAATGAGTGTTTAGGTAACATTGACAGATGTTTAGTCATTTAATTATGTGATTATAAAATTGAGTAATCATTCACTTTCAAATTCATATATACATATACTAGGTAAATACCCTAATAAGCAACAGTTCTAGTTACACACTTCTCAGTGGATTGAAGACTGTTGAGTTCTGGACATATAATGTATACTTTTCCTGTGGTGCCCAGACTGTACATGATAGACATTCGTCTTTTGAGTTCTAGACATATACTTTTCCTTTGCTTCTCTAAGTCTACATAGACACCAGTCAATTGATTGATGAATGTTGAGTTCGAAACACATAGTGTATACTTTTCCTGTACTACTGAGACTCTACATAGACACTTGTCAATTGATTGCAATAGAAGACTGTTGAGTTTTAGAATATTCTTTTATTGTGCTACCCAGACTGTACATAGACTTTTGTCAATGGATTAAAGACTGTTGAGTTGTGGACATATACTTTTCCTGTGCTACTCAGACTCTACGAAGACACTTGTCAATGGTTTGAAGGCTGTTGAGTTCTAGAATATACTTTTCCTTTGATACTCAGAAGGCATGTAGTTACATAGACATAGCCATGTGAACAAAATCACTGCCATGTATGACATTTGTACCCAGATTTAGATCTATCACCATCCTAATATATATTTCAACAGCATATACATATGTAGGCTCTTCTACTTATATCACTTTTATTGTATTCAAGCCATTTTGTAGAATTTGTACAAGAAAGTAACTAAAGAAATTTTGATTGCTGTGAATTGTACTGGATCAGTGATTCTGCAGTCAACCGATAAATACATGAATATTGTATGTATTATGTAAGAAACAGTAGAATCTAGTGTTTATTTGTGTGTTGTTTTTGTTGTGCACCAGCTGCTTGTGACTTAGAAGCAGAGTTGAGAGGTAAATATTAGGGAAATCACAGACTTCAGGTTTGTGTAGATGGTTCACATGCAAGTCAATGTCACAAGCTTTACACATGTATGTACAGACGGTCACTTATGCGATGATGGCTGTGCCAGCTAATTACACTAATCATATCTTCCTTGTGTACATATTTTGTGGAACCTTGTGATAATGATTTATAAGATACATTGGTTTAGCATATGTTTTCAGTTATTGGTAAATTATTTTAAGATTTCTATCAGCATGAAGCTTTTGGCAGTGGGTTATATTGTAGTTCATGGATCAATGATCTTTCTTTCTTTTGATTTTGTTTTGGAAACAACATTAAATGTTGGTTTTAGTAATTAACTTGCCTAATAATCTTAACATAATTCATGGACATTTCCCTTTGATTAGTAAACTTTACAATGCCTAGAACTCAAAGCAAACAATACTCAAAGTTCATTCATTTTCCCTAAACTGACATTTTTAAAAAAAATGACTGGTTGGGAATGATATTCCTTTATAAATACTGAGTTAGATTGCTACAGGTACATGTATCAGACATGCTCTACCTATATTTCCACTTTTATTTGTCAATGGTTTCCTACTGATGTTCAGTAATATCCAAACACACCTCCACTATTCATCTCAATCCAGCTGTTACAATATCTTTCAAAATCCTTAAAATAATTTTTGTTTGAAAAGGGAATGGCAGTGATATCTTCTAGCTGTCTGATTAAGATGATGTCAGATTATTATTATCATCACTTTTTTAAGATCAGATGCCAGTTAGCACACTAGAATTTTCTATTTTGATTTTGATTGCATTTTGAACCAATTGTCTTGAAAATGGAAGTGTTGAAAATATTTAAAGTTTGATTTTTATCAGAGTAGTTTGTGTTTAGGTAGTTTAATGTTATCCTCAGTTTATCTTTTTGTGGGTTCCAAAGGTTCAAAACTAGATATAGTAGAACAATTTGTCCTGTGAGAGGAGGGTACTAGGTTTGAATATTATGGTGAGGAATCATGTGACTGAAAGTGATATTCCCATGAACACATGATGACCATCAAAAAACTGATGCTTTGTCTATTTTAGAACATTTTCTTCAGATTGGTAATGTTAATAGAATAGAAGCTCTTATGACACAACCAGTAGGAGACTAGAGTGTGACGTTTTGGTGGTTACACTACACAAAACATCACATATTAATCTTCTACTGGTTGTATTATAAGAACTCCTATTCTATTGATGCCTTATCTTCTTAATATCCACATCAATTGCGGTTTGTTTGAAACTATCACATTAGACCAGGTTGTCTAGTGTTTATAGGGTTTCAGGTCTAAATCCTTGTCTGTACGTATTCAATGACCTTTGTATTACTGCAAATTACAACATATCACTCATGAAACTACCAAACTGATTTCATTCGAAAGACCAATGTATTATGCCACTATGTCTGCATGTAAAAGATTTTCAAGACTTTTGGTTATTGTAGTAATGTTCGGTTATTTCTTGCCTTCCATTTTAGATATTTGTGGGAGTGCAGAGACTAATTTACCACTGTTACCGTGGGAGGTGGACTTTTGTAATTCATCCTTATATTACCTGTCATATTTTCTTTATAATACTTTGTTATAATGTATTTAAACTCTTGTGAAGGAATTCCATCGGGAGTCTCTTATTATATGACTGCAAGGAAACTCATACAGATAAAAATTATGTTATGTAGCTTATAATGTTGGAATGCATAATTTTTGTTTATGTTTTTTGCATGTTCATATGAAGTATTTATTCCACTGTTCATAATATACTCCATGGTTTTTCAGATTGATAATATGGCCTACTGAAAGGCGTACAATTATGATATTTTGCAAGTTTGTTCTAGGAATAAAGTTTGACAAAGTTTGCAAGAAAGACTCGGCCTTGACCCATATTCAAGGTCACAGGGATCAAATTTAAGAGGTTTTTTTTAAAGAGTTGTTAAAATTGTTACATGAAGCTTTGTAATATATCTTGACAAAATTTGGAAGTCTCATTTATTTACATTATTTGAAAGTCTATGACAAAAATTTATCTACTGTTTATCAAATAAACTTGATATAGACCCATCTTTAAGGTCATTGATATTATATGTAAACATATTTGTTAAAAGTGTTGAATAGCAAGTGAGCAATACAGGCCTATTGGGTCTCTTATTTACATATTTATGATTAGTCTTATGAAATATGTGGATATGGATCAATGAAGTATTTCAGATTTAATTTATTGGGCATTCTGAGAAGCATGCTGCCTGTTATATAGGCCATGCTTTGTACAATATGATGATGAATTTTTGATTTTTTTTTTGTTTGTCATGTACAAGTTAGCATGGTACTACAATTTCTCACTCTATTTCATTGATTTTTTTCTACGCTTGTTACTGATATCTACAACAGCTGGTTTGCATGTATGTACATACAAAGCTAGACACATGTCTACACATAGGACATGTGTGTGCACTGCTAGATCAAGTAATCATTGAATGCCATTACAATTCTCTGTTAACAGCTGTGATCATACCATAGTACCAGGTGTTTCATACTTTGATTTTAACAGTACTTCATTTTGGTGAATAAAAAAGAAGTATGTTTCAAGCCTCACTTAACTGAATTGATTAAATCATTCATAAGTGTGAAACAGGGGCAGACAACTGAACTTAGTAAATCAGTGCTAACTAAGCTACAGGGGCAGACAATTGAGAACATAGTAAATAAGTTGTAAGTATGGTACAAGGGCAGACAACTGAACTTGGTAAATCAGCTGCAGAGGCAGACAACTGAACTTAGTAAATCAATTATAACTAAACTACAGTGGCAAATAACTGATCTTAGTAAATTAGGTAAATGATAAGCAATGTAAAACAGAGGCAAATAACTGAACTCATGAATCAGTCAAACATAATGATATGAGCAGAACATTTTTGATACACTGTTATTTTTATACTTATATATAAGAAAGTAACATTGAAATTTTGAAATCAATCCATCACATCGTCATGAAAGAATTTGTCAATATATGTTATATCTACATCTCAGCTTTCTTGAAGTTCCTTTTATAAAGCATGATGATATGACATGGTTTAAATTTTTGTTTTAAATCCTGTTTTAGACTTAGCAAGAGAGAATTCAGATGGCAGTGCCTTCCAGAGTGGCTCTATAACTCCTGATGGACTCATTGATGAGGATTTTGAAAAAGAATTAGGAACACCATCTGTAAGTTTTTACATTGGTTTTTTTCCATAGGCTAAGAACACCATCTGTAAGTGTTTTATAGCAGCTAAATACCATAGGCTACATAGACCACCACCTGTAACCTTTTTTTTTATATATCAGCTCAATACAATAAACTAGGACCACCATCTGTAGGGTTTTTATATCAGCTCATTACCATAGGCTAGGAACACCATCTGTAAGTTTTACATTAGCTCAATACAATAGGTTAGGACCACCATCTGTAGGGTTTTATATCAGCTCAATACAATAGGCTAGGACCACCATCTGTAGGGTTTTATATCAGCTCAATACAATAGGCTAGGACCACCATCTGTATATTTTTTACCAGATCAACACTTTGTTTTAAGAGCACGATCTCTAAATTTTGTATTTGATCAATACTTTTGACTAGAAATACCATCTGTAGTTCTATATTTACAACCAGAAACACCATATGTTAATTTTATGTCAGGTCAATATCATAAGATTGGGACACTGTGTCCAGGTCTGATGTTAGGTCAGATATTTTTTCTCTCATTGATGTACCAGATAAGCTAGATTTTATTTAAGATACTGATAATCAACAATATTGTTAAACAGTGACTTCACTACCATAAAAGCTAAAGCTATTAGGAACAGGATGATATCAAATTTGTTTTTGTCAAAATTTCTTGTTTCTATGGTAACAGGATGCAGAGGAGGAAGATGAAGGAGAGTTTCAGGATGTAGCCCAACACAATATACTAGAAGTTGCAGGTAAATTATATATGTTTGACTATAATCATTTACATTTGGCAGGATGTTGAAAATATGGGCACATAAAATTTCTCATAGTCCCAAAAAGACTGACTAAAGTAGTATTTTATATACATAAATATCAATGTATTGACTTGAAGTGGAGGGTTTTTCTATAAGTATGTTGATATCTATTTTGTTCTCATTTTCACAGGAGATGATGTTTATGGTAGAAAAGTGATCATCTTTTCCTCATGTAAGCTCCCATCCAGTGAAAAGTTAGATCACCAACGACTCTTCCTGTAAGTTACGATATACAATCGGTGTTTCTGCTTCTTGTGTGAACTCGAGGCTGACGGCAACTTTGTGAATTAAATTGTTCAATTTGTTTATGTGACATGACATTGCTACTATTTAACAATATTGATAGGTATCTTGTAAAAATAAGACCCATACAATTATTTGTTCATCATTAAGTAAATGGAATTGTGTTCTATAGTTACAATGTAATAGTATAAATTGACCCATTTCAAGGCCACAGGCTTAGGTGCAAAAATACATTGTATCTGAATACAGCTTCCTTTGAAAAAACAGATATCACTGACATGTTATATTTGGCTAGCGACCTGCTGGTATGAAGGGCTTTATGTGTGTAAATGAAAATGATCTTGATTCACTTTCAAGATCAATTGGGTTCAAAGTAGAACATAACATAAAAATGCTTCTTTTAAAAGAATGCTGAAAAAAACACACGCCTTTTGAAGTTCGTTGAGTACCTTGCTGGATTGAAGGGTCTTTGATTATTTTTACTTTCATGGTCACAGTGGCAAAATCTTTAAAAATCTGAATTTCCAAAAATCCTGACAAAGGAAACAGTAGAGTACTGGAAGGAAGGTCTCTGAAGTTTGCTCAAGTGAATGTATTTGATCCATTCTCTGAATAACCAAGAGGTCCAGGGTCATGATGTTTAGCCAAGTCAAATAATAAGATAAAGGGCTATCAATGATTTGGACCTATTTTCAATATCCTGAAACACATTCTTCAGAAGAAGAGGCCAAGACTGAGATCAGGAGAGGGTATTTTAACATACTTGGAAGATGGGGAATCAGTTAAAAAATCAAATGGAGTTAGAAAATTAAAATTCTCTCTGTATGATTCACATAGTTAGTCTTTCACTTTGTTTTTAACAGATACTTAAAACATACATTGGACCAATATGTGGAGAACGATTATGTGATCGTTTATTTCCACTATGGATTGACCAGCAAGAACAAACCAAAGCTGTCATGGCTGCTGCAAGTGTACCGAGAATTAGACAGGAAGTAAGTTATCTGTTCAGTATTAGATATCAGATAGGAAGTAAGCTTTTTTCAATAATATTTGATTTAAGACAGGAAGAAAGATTTTTCTATAATATTTAATATAAGACAGGAATAAAGTCATCTCTGTTATGTTGGATATACGACAGTTAGTTAGCCATCTAAATTGATTTTTTGCTAAGGCACTATGGAAAGCTATCTGTACTGTGATTGGGGTATGACAGGAAGTTAACAATCAATATCATATTTTTTCTAAGACAGGAATTAAGTTGTCTGTGTTTTGTCTAAGACAGTAAGCTATCTGTACTGTGTTTGGTCTAAGACAGGAAGTAAGCTATCTGTACTGTGTCTTGTCTAAGACAGGAAGTAAGCTATCAGTAATGTGTTTGGTCTAAGACAGGAAGTAAGCTATCTGTACTGTGTTTGGTCTAAGACAGGAAGTAAGCTACCTGTACTGTGTTTGGTCTAAGACAGGAAGTAAGCTATCTGTACTGTGTTTGGTCTAAAGCAAGAAGAAAGCAGTCTGTACTGTGTCTTGTCTAAGACAGGAAGTAAGCTATCTGTACTGTGTGTGGTCTAAGACAGGAAGTAAGCTATCTGTACTGTGTTTGGTCTAAAGCAAGAAGAAAGCAGTCTGTACTGTGTCTTGTCTAAGACAGGAAGTAAGCTAGCTGTACTGTGTGTGGTCTAAAGCAAGAAGAAAGCAGTCTGTACTGTGTCTTGTCTAAGACAGGAAGACAGGAAGTAAGCTATCTGTACTGTTTTTGGTCTAAGACAGAAAGTTAGTTATCTGTACTGTGTTTGACTAAGACAGGAAGTAAGCTATCTGTATTGTGTTTGGTCTTAGACAGGAAGTAAGCTGTCTTTACTGTGTTTGATCTAAGACAGGAAGTAAACTGTTGTGCTGTGTTTGGTCTAAGACAGGAAATTAGCTATCTGTACTGTTTTTGGTCTAACACAGAGTGTTAGTTATCTGTACTGTGTTTTGTGTGAAACAGGAAGTAAGCTATCTGTATTGTGTTTGGTCTTAGACAGGAAGTAAGCTGTCTTTACTGTGTTTGATCTAAGACAGGAAGTAAACTGTTGTGCTGTGTTTGGTCTAAGACAGGAAATTAGCTATCTGTACTATCTAAGACACATAAAGACACTTTCAATGATCAGTTATTGGCATGCCCAAAGTCACCTTGACATATCAATAGATCTCTCTAAAGTCACCCCTTTATGGATTTAGTGGATTCACAAGCCAAGGAAATTGGCATTATTCTACTGATCATTTCTCAACGGGTTAGATGTTTTAAATTTGATGTTACTGAATTGGCTCTGTGTTTATCAACGGGTTATATGTTTTAAATTTGATGTTACTGAACTGGTTCTGTGTTTATAAACGGGTTAGATGTTTTAAATTTGATGTTACTGAACTGGCTCTGTGTTTATCAACGGGTTAGATGTTTTGAATTTGATGTTACTGAACTGGTTCTGGTTTTTATCAACTGATGAGATGTTTTAAGTCTGATGTACCTGACTGAACACTGTGTTAGATATACTGGTTATGTAGCTTGTAATTTAATGTTATTATCTATGTAGATACAAGAAGAATCTGAAAGCTTTGTATCTGGTACACCCAACCAGATTTATAAAGATTCTCTGGAATGTCTTCAAGCCGTTTATCAGGTAAGGTGGTATATCTCTATGTCTGAAACTATCAATTTCACTATATAGCCTCAGGCAGCTCTACTGGAGGCAATCAATTATACTGCTTAAATGTCACACCATTATAACTGTTCCTTTCTTGTGCAGAATCTCTATGCTGTTGTTTCATTAGCTCTACTGGAGACATGTGATTATACTGCTGTAATGTCACACCATAATAACTGTTCCTTTCTTGTGCAGAATCTCTATGCTGTTGTTTCATTAACTTTTGATCAGAGGGACTGATTCTGTAAGCTTCTAATTAAAGAGACAAATATATTTTATGTATTGAGTCTTGTTTAGTTTAAAGTATGCCATAGTTACCAAATACCTGTGTTACCACAGACATTATACAGTCAGTCTGACACAGACATCTTACAGTCAGTCTGACACAGACATCATACAGCCAGTCTGATCACAGACATCATACAGACAGTCTGATTACAGACATCGTACAGACAGTCTGATTACAGACATCGTACAGTCAGTCTGACACAGACATCATACAGTCAGTCTGATCACAGACATCATACAATCAGTCTGACACAGACATCATACAGCCAGTCTGATTACAGACATCATACAGACAGTCTGATTACAGACATCGTACAGACAGTCTGATTACAGACATCGTACAGTCAGTCTGACACAGACATCATACAGTCAGTCTGATCCCAGACATCATACAGTCAGTCTGACACAGACATCATACAGCCAGGCTGATCACAGACATCATACAGCCAGTCTGATCACAGACATCATACAGACAGTCTGACACAGACATCATACAGCCAGTCTGATCACAGACATCATACAGCCAGTCTGATCACAGACATCATACAGACAGTCTGACACAGACATCATACAGCCAGTCTGATCACAGACATCATACAGACAGTCTGACACAGACATCATACCGCCAGTCTGATCACAGACATCATACAGCCAGTCTGATCACAGACATCATACAGCCAGTCTGATCACAAACATCATACAGACAGTCTGATCACAAACATCATACCGCCAGTCTGATCACACACATTGTACAGTCAGTCTGACACAGACATCATACAGACAGTCTGATCATAGACATCATACAGCCACCAGCCAGTCTGATTACAGACACCGTACAGCCAGTCTGATCACAAACATTATAGACAGTCTGACACAGACATCATACCGCCAGTCTGATCACAGACATCGTACAGTCAGTCTGACACAGACATCATACCGCCAGTCTGATCACAGACATCATACAGCCAGTCTGATCACAAACATTATACAGACAGTCTGACACAGACATCATACAACCAGTCTGATCACAGACATCATACAGTCAATCTGACACAGACATCATCAGTCTGACACAGACATACAGACAGTCTGACACAGACATCATACCGTCAGTTTGACAGACATCATACAGACAGTCTGACACAGACGTCATACAGACAGTCTGATCACAGACATCGTACAGTCAGTCTGACACAGACATCATACCGTCAGTTTGACACAGACATCATACAGTCAGTCTGACACAGGCATCATACAGTCAGTCTGACACAGACATCACACCGCCAGTCCTTGTTGATATAACAGCATTCAAACCACAGGACCTAGTCTGATGTATAAGTAATATGTGTGGTGTTGAAGTGACTGGGGATAGCTCTATATGAATTATCAGATAATTGCATGGCCTTGTCTTTGTTGTACTCTTTTTATTTATTTTTGTTTTATGTTGATAATCTCTGCTGTTATTCCAGTGTTTTATTTAATATTACCAGGTATTCTGTTAATGAACGTTTACTTTTTCTCTCATTTCATTTTGTACCAGAAGGTATGATCCTTCATGAAGTGATATGTACTCAATTATGTACCCTTTTTGTAACTATTTAACAGCTCAGTGTATTCATGGTAACATAACAGCTGTTCTGAATATGCACATCTTATATTTTCTAATCTAGCTTGAGTAGCATTTCAAAAGGTGGGACGTACATGGTTTATTCTTTTGTAAGAATGATATGTAATCATGGATTATTTATGAAGTGAATGCTGGGGTAAAATATTCACCAAGTCTGGAATATTTCATCGTTTTCAGCTTACACTTTCAATGCATCCAAACCATTTTAAATCATATATATTCCACCTGAATTTGCTCTGGCGATTGACAGACGATGCTACTCCGGTTATTTGAGGTAAAACTAATTATCACTACATATGATTATAGTGATGAAGTTCCAGTCCCGATAGAAAGGTGTTGTAGATCTTAAGTTTATACCCCACATAACCAGAAAAAATACTTCATATAAAGCTGATACAGAAGTGGGCCTTTCAGTCGCCCACAAAGGTAGTGAAATCTGTAAAATTAGACACGGCAATGAGTCTCAGAGAAGCAGTGTAAGGTAGTAAGATAAGAAAAGACAATCAGCCCAAGAGAGGCTGTGTAAGGTGTTAAGATCATACAAGACAATGAGCCTAAGAGGGGCTTTGTAAGGTAGTAAGATCAGAAAAGACAATCAGAGAGGCTGTGTAAGGTAGTAAGATCAGAAAAGACAATCAGCCCAAGAGAGGCTGTGTAAGGTAGTAAGATCAGAAAAGACAATCAGCCCAAGAGAGGCTGTGTAAGGTAGTTAGATCAGACAAGACAATCAGCCCAAGAGAGGCTGTGTAAGTTAGCAAGATTGACAAGACAATGAGCACAAGATAGTCTATGTAAGGTGTTAAGATCAGACAAGAGAACAGCCCAAGAGAAGCAGTGAAAGGTAGTAAGATTAGACAAGAAAATGAGGGCAGGAGAGGCCATGTTGGGTAGTAAGATTGACAAGACAATGAGCCCAAGAGAGGCTGTGTACAATGAGCCCTAGAACGGCTTTATTAGGTAGTAAGATCGGACAAGACAATGGCCCAAGAGAGGCTGTGTAGGGTAGTTAGATTGACAAGACAATGAGCACAAGAGAGGATATGTACAATTAGCCCTAGAACGGCTTTGTTAGGTAGTGAGATCAGACATGACAATGAGCCCAAGAGAGGCTGTGTAAGGTAGTAATATCAGTAATTTTATCTTAAAATTTTGTTGTGAGCTGAAATTATTCAGATATTTTGTGTAAACTTAATGTGTATAAACCAACATTCATGAGGACAGTGAAATGCCAATTTGTTTAAACAAGATTTAAGATTAGACATACAACCAAGGAACATGTTTATATGTTCCTTGAAAATTTATTATGTGATATATAGTGTCTATTTATTGGCTTGTTCCAGTTCTTAAGTCTCAATTTGTTAATACTCAAATGTATCAATACCTGGTTCCTTGACCTAAAGATTAGGTCACTTTTATAAATGAGAAGTTCAGCCAAGTAATCTTTTTCCCGGACATAACATCTTCATTGTTAGAGATATTTGATTGAAATCTAATACATATGAAATACTTCCTGACTGTGTTTTGCATGCCACTATTATATGGATGAGATCAATGTTATATCCAAGGTCATAGGTTAAATCATGCAAAATAACTCATTTTCTTGTACTTCATTGTTGAAGATTTGCAATGAAAATTATCACAAATTGAGTTTCCTCTCTGACAAAATTTCAGGTGCAATTTTATTATCAGTTTGGTTGAATCAAAGTTAAATAAAAACTTTCCGTGTATATCACAAATCCTTTGGTCCAAAGCCAAGGTCATATCTCAAATCTGACTGAATAACTGACTGGGACATTTCAGTTAACATTATTGTTAAATGTATTATTTTACTGGTAGTGTTTCAATGTACCTGTGGCTTTCTCAGTTTCATTTTTAGAGAGCTTTAACATGTAAACACCATGATAGCTGTGAGCATACTGTTGTATAGGCTTTGTAGTGTTGTTTATATTGTTATATACCCAGAACTAACACTAACAGAGACTTACCAGTCACATGACTTATTAGTCCACTGCAGACATATACTTTCCACTTGTCCTCACAATCACTGGTTGAAGCCTACTAAATTATCTCCCTTTACCAATGTGTCTACCATCAACCCTCACTGAGTAATGTCATACAAATATTAAAAGATATCATGTCTATCCATACAGAAATGTTAAGAAAAAATAATTATGTGAAGAGATATTTTTGAAAGGTTGATAAATTAGGTTTCATCCATGAAATTGTTTGCAGTGGTCTGATTGGTCAAGTTACTCTAATATGATATGATAGAATTTTGATGGTTATTACAGCTTTATCAAGTAATACAATGTCTAATATACATACAGGATGTTGCAATGGTATTGGTCAGAAAGTTTATTTTATGTTACATATCTAATTAATAACTAATTAACACAGACACTTAGAAGTTGGCTTCTAGGAACGTGGTTTATATTTTCCTATCATTATTTTATCTCAACTGAAGGAGATATGTTTTATGTTGTAAGCCTTTCAATCAAGAATTTATTCTTATTTTCTACTTATTTATGGTGTGACTTGATCTTTTCTGATTATAGTGTTAATGAATATGAACCAAAGCATTCAAATGCATGTAAACATATTAATAGTGGGAAGATTTTTGTTGGCATCTGTCTTTTGTTTTTTAAGCTGACTGCATTAATTGATTAAAATTGAATTTTGTCTAGTGCCAAGTTCGGGCGTAAGGTGATGTATGTGAACTACCTACATGAATTGAAAGAACACTTACACTTTGACCAGCTGGTAGTACCTGAACCTGTTCTGCAGTAAGTATATACCCAATCATATCTCTTGGAACAGTTGTAAATGATATGTCAATCTTAGGTATGTCTCACACATCATCTGCATAATCCTTCAATAGAATCTTACACTCTGCAGGCCTCATGCAGGCTGGCCAAACTCTCACATGAGGGTTGAGATATCCCTGTCTACAAATCAGACCCAGTTTGAGTATTTTTTCACACACTTAGAATAACAATAAAAAGTTGCAAATCAATGTGGAGTTTTTTCTTTGGGCTCTCATCCAATGAATGTGCCTCAAAATTAAGTTATCAATTTGTGACATGGTTACATTACATAAAATGATTAGGCTACACCATTGTGTGTAGCATCATAGTACATATAAGCTGTCTTTTCCCTACCAGGGTTAAGTTAAGTATTGGAGAAATGAAAAAAAGACCCTTTGTGCACTTCCATCTGGGTCAACGAAAGTTATTATTTAAGCTGATAGCGTGTTTCATATTTGTTTTAAAATAAACAATGTTTAAATCTATTATAATTGTAGATATGTATCACACATTACCAGTATTACTGTTTTAGGTATGATGCTAAACAGGTGAAGTCCAACAAGCCTCCTTACCCCTACTCAAAAGATGGGACAGATGCTGTGTCTCGGGCAAATAAAACACAGCAGTTTGGGGTTACACTCAATCAGTATGTATCGTTGTAGGGAATCTATTACACTGGTTTATAATTAATTTATTTTAACTGTTGAAATTTATTTTACATTAAGATTCTTTTCTGAATGACAGTTATAATAATTAAGCGTGTTTAACTCACTTTAACAATGCTTGTATATGCTGTCTAAATTGTCTTTGAAAGTTTGAAATAATTTCCTGGAGTGAGATATTGATATATTGTGTTGATGACACATGATTACATGAAAGGAATGTACATTTTCAGTCAAAATATGAAACGTCTGATGTTCATCATTCATTAAAAAAAAACCTAATGGCAGATAACTGATTTGATAGTCGTTTCTGCTGATGACCATTATGCTCTTGTTTACAAAGTTGACTGTATCTGTTATCAGTGTGCGGCAAAATTACAAATGTGTAATACCTCCAGTGGTGGAGATTACTGTGGAATACCTCAGGGCTAATGGTAAGTTTTTGTGGTCTGTATATGATACCCCCAACCCCTTTCCCACCCAGCAGGGGAGATTACTCAAGGCCAATGGTAGGTGTTTGTAGTCTGTACCCACCCATCAGGGGAGATTACTGAGGGCCATTGGTAATTGTTTGTGGTCTGTATATGATACCCACCTGTGGAGGAAATTACTCAGGCCCAATGGTAATTGTTTGTGGTCTGTATATGATACCCACCTGTGGAGGAAATTACTCAGGGCCAATGGTAATTGTTTGTGGTCTGTATATGATACCCACCTGTGGAGGAAATTACTCAGGGCCAATGGTAAATGTTTGTGGTCTGTATATGATACCCACCCATTGGGGAGATTACCCAGGGCCAATGGTAATTATTTGTGGCCTGTATATGGTACCCACCCATCAGGGGAGATTACTGAGGGCCATTGGTAATTGTTTGTGGCCTGTATATGATACCCACCCATTGGGGAGATTACCCAGGGCCAGTGGTAAGTGTTTGTGGTCAGTGTGTGTGATATCGATGTTATGGATGGAGATTTATGTTGAATAACCCAGGACTGCCGATAAGTTCAAGTCCATGAATATCTTTGATGTTGTTTCTCTTTAAGTGATCAAAGGGGGCTGTGATAGGTCAGCCAGTAGAGCATCTATGAAAATCCAAAATGTGTTGTTCATTCCTGGAAATGGTTTTTAGTGCTTAACTGCTGTTTACAGAAAATCATCAACAAATTTAGTGACATCACTCCAATCAATTCAAGGATTCAAAATTTGAAAATCAAAGCTAAAACAATATTATAATAATATCAACTATGGGTTTAAGAGTCATCTTACTATTTTTAGAGATTTGTGAAATAATGATGCTTACTATATGTACGGTGAAGGAGCATTCATGTCTTACCTAGTTCTGATGTTGTTTCACCTATGTGTAGAGTTACGGTGTACTAATTTTTACCTTGCATGACATTTCTATGTTAAAAAGATACTTGTATGATAACAACTTTTCGGGTTTTTTTTTCAGCATTAGATGTTGAAGGCATTTTCCGGAGATCTGCAAATGCTCGCACTTTAAAAGAAGTCCAGAAAAAATTTAATCAAGGTAATACTCGTCACACAAAGCAGTGCTTGTCTGATTCTTAGTACTCATGTACCAATCATTGATTGTCAGTTCCATATTTTGTTAATGTATAGTATATTTGACCAGTAGTATTTCCAACAATGGCTACACAGAGGTATGTCACACAATCATAGACAATTGACCATTCATGTGTATTGGTGATCTGTTGTAGGTCTGCCTGTGGATTTCAATACTGAAGGAGATGTTCATATTGCAGCTGTTATCCTTAAAACTTTCCTTAGGGAGCTACAGGAACCCCTCCTGACCTTTGACCTGTACCAGCCAATCGTCCGTCTTCACAGTAATGTTCAATTTATAGTTGATTTCTGTTCTTTCCTAACTCTTAATGCTTCATATAATCTGCCTTTTAGTGAATAAAGAGGATTTGAACTCTGAAAAATATAATGTATATTGTATTGATAACTGGGCCTATTTTTTAACAAATTTTCAGATCAGGATGAAGAACGCCAAATGGTAGAAGTTCAGAGGATATTGAGGGAGGAACTCCCAGAGGATAATTATATCATTTTGAAATACATCCTCCAGTTTCTGACAGAGGTATGATGTATGGGTATAAAAACAGTACCTGTCACAAGGATAACATATAAATCTACAGTAAAATGATGTATAGATCTCAAGTTTAAGACAGAAATATGACATATACATCTCCAGTCTCTGACAGAAGTATGACATATACATCTCCAGTCTTTAACGAAGGTATGACATACACCTCCAGTTTGGACAGAAGTATGACATATATATCTCCAGTTTCTAACAGAAGGATGACATACACCTCCAGTTCTGACAGAAGTAAGACATATATTTTACCAGTCTCTGACAGAAGTATGACATAAACATCTCCAGTTCTGACAGAAGTAAGACATATATATCTCCAGTTTCTAACAGAAGGATGACATACACATCTCCAGTTTCTGACAGAAGTAAGACATATATTTTACCAGTCTCTGACAGAAGTATGATATATACATCTCCAGTTTCTGACAGAAGTAAGACATATATTTTACCAGTCTCTGACAGAAGTATGACATAAACATCTCCAGTTCTGACAGAAGTAAGACATATATTTTACCAGTCTCTGACAGAAGTATGACATACACATTTCCAGTTTCTGACAGAAGTAAGACATATATTTTACCAGTCTCTGACAGAAGTATGACATAAACATCTCCAGTTCTGACAGAAGTAAGACATATATTTTACCAGTCTCTGACAGAAGTATGACATACACATCTCCAGTTTCTGACAGAAGTAAGACATATATTTTACCAGTCTCTGACAGAAGTATGACATACACATCTCCAGTTTCTGACAGAAGTATGACATATACATCTCCAGTTTCTGACAGAAGTATGACATATACATCTCCAGTTTCTGACAGAAGTAAGACATATATTTTACCAGTCTCTGACAGAAGTATGATATATATATCTCCAGTTTCTGACAGAAGTATGACATATACATCTCCAGTTTCTGACAGAAGTATGACATATACATCTCCAGTTTCTGACAGAAGTATGACATATACATCTCCAGTCTCTGACAGAAGTATGACATATACATCTCCAGTATCTGACAGAAGTATGACATATATATCTCCAGTTTCTGACAGAAGTAAGACATATATTTTACCAGTCTCTGACAGAAGTATGACATACACATCTCCAGTTTCTGACAGAAGTATGACATATACATCTCCAGTTTCTGACAGAAGTATGACATATACATCTCCAGTTCTGACAGAAGTAAGACATATATTTTACCAGTCTCTGACAGAAGTATGACATACACATCTCCAGTTTCTGACAGAAGTAAGACATATATATCTCCAGTTTCTGACAGAAGTATGATATATACATCTCCAGTTTCTGACAGAAGTAAGACATATATTTTACCAGTCTCTGACAGAAGTATGACATATATTTTACCAGTCTCTGACAGAAGTATGACATAAACATCTCCAGTTCTGACAGAAGTAAGACATATACATCTCCAGTTTCTGACAGAAGTATGACATATACATCTCCAGTTTCTGACAGAAGTAAGACATATATTTTACCAGTCTCTGACAGAAGTATGACATACACATCTCCAGTATCTGACAGAAGTAAGACATATATTTTACCAGTCTCTGACAGAAGTATGACATACATCTGCAGTTGAAGATAGAGGTACAATGTTCAGATTAATTTATTGGTGACAATTTTTTCTTTTCTTGATAAGTAAATGATTAATTTTCCATCTCTGTTGTTTAGATCTATGATTTCTCCCACATGTCATAGAAACAGTCCCACTTTTTCTGTAGCATGGGATATGGTGTTTGCTTGCAAAGAGATGTCATTAATAAAACCCATAAATGTCATAAAAAATCTGATCATTACATATACAAGTTGCATGTATTTAAAAAGTTTTTTCGTAACATACAGTATGTAACAAGGACTATCTCATCCTTATGTTACCTGTAATTTTCAAACATCTGGGAATTTTCAAAATTAATATCAATTTTTTATTTCTTTTCTTTATATTAGATTGTAGACCATTCTGAGGAGAATAAAATGACGTCCATGAACCTGTCCATTGTGTTTGGGCCAAACCTTTTATGGCCAAAGGGTCAAGCTTCACTGTCTGCTATGGGCTATCTAAACAACTTCACCAAGTACCTTATAGACCACTACCGAGAGCTGTTTGAGAGCTGACTGAGGGGGCAGGACTGACACACCTTTGACTCTTTCTACAAACTTTCTGACTGTGCAGGTTTCTGAAGCTGTTTGTTTTTGTGATCACATGTTAACACTGTTTAACAATAATGTGGATATGTTTTAGAAATGTATGATTTCTTCAGGTATAAATAACATTACTTGTAAAAGCATGGTATGGGGTATCGGTTAAGTTCAATATGATATTAAAGCTCTGTTGAATCAGGAAGTGTGTATAGCATAATGATCAAGCTTGATATTAAATACCTATCGCAAATTGTAATAGATGATGTGAATACACATTATAAGATGTACTGTTTAGTCTGTTTTGATGCTATAGTCTTTTCTGCAACTTTATCTCATATAACTGGAACAATTCCTGGATTTAGCTTTCTTTTCAAAATGAACATTTTTGTTTTCTAATTCATTCCAAGACATTGATATCAATGTATGTAAAGAAAACATTGTTATTGTCCTAAAATATACAGCATGTATTTTGACGAGGGTGTAGAAAAACAAAAATGGCTTGCCCAAGCCAATGTACCGCTTATACTCTAAGACACCGACTATGTCTGTCTATTTATCCTGCCACATTGATTGAAAATTCAGACTTTTGAAATTTCAACAGTTTGTAACTTCAAGAGTATGTTGATCAATCTCTGTTTACCTGCTGTTGATGTTACACCAAGTTTTCTCTGATTACACACACCAAATTAACTGATCTGCTTATAATTCCAAATTAACAGCAATTTTATTAATTTGTTTCAATAAACTTGTTAATTACAACAAATAAAAAAATTCTTTCAACAGATGTGAATATTTTGAAATTTGTGGTTAGGAAAATCATATAAAGTAATTCTGCTGAATACAGCAAAAAAAAAAAAAAAATCTGGCAGGTGTATTCTGACAATAGCAGTCGCAGGATAAAAATGTATCTTGATGTCATTATGTAACATGTTCAACACATTGACTTTCCATTCTTTGTCACAGCATGGACAATTTGATTATTTATTGCTTGGTTTCACCTGCATTGGAGTATTTAGAACAATTATATGTTATTATATTATTTGTTATACACTTTTGTATTGTAATTTTATTATTAAGTCATTTAATATGTTAAATTTCTATAGTTTTTGTAGTGTTGTGGTGTGCAATGTGTAAATCATGGCCAAATATACTGATGGATATGTACACATACGTGCCAAAGGTGACAAGGCTACAGGTATGGACTGGGTTTGTCACGTCAGGCTGGTCAATGCTGAAGACCCCACTCTGAAACTTACATTCCAAAACTTTTCTAAAAAAAACTTTGTGATTGCTGGACCCATTGTATTTATAATTCATCATACAAGATGGTCTGGTCAAGGTCACTCATGTACAAACTACAATTAGGATGCAGCACAAATAATGTACAGTACACTATCTCACTTTGTTCTACAATTCACATTTTAGAATGTTAGTCTAATCAATTAAATTAAGATATCTGAAATCATGAGTTTTTTAACATTTCATCATGTGTTCAAATTGAAGAAAAGAAAAAAAAAGAAATAGAAATATTTTGTGACAAACTTCACTCTTATGTTTGCCTTTTGAAGATTCTCCCAACAGTTTTAGCTTGCTTTCATTTCTGGATTTGAGATTACCTATGACCTTATCAGGGATGCCTTGCTGTAGGTCCTAGATTTGAGTCTACCAGTGTTTTAATCTTAGGTGCCGCCCTTCAGTTAAATCCTGAATTTGAGACTGCATATGTCAAAATTTGGAGTACCTTGGTTTAAGTCCTTGATTTATAAGGCTACTGATGCCCTGTCTATAGGTGCTTGGCTGTAGGCCCAGGGGTTCGAATGTACTTATATTCTGATTTGCATGGCTATTAGTTCTGGATTGAGACTGCCTTTCTGGATTTTGGGTTGACTGTGTCCTATTTAGAGGTACCAGTCTGTAAGTCCTGGACTTCAGGCTACCTTTGTCCTTATTAGAGGTGCCTTGGCTGTAGGTTCTGGCAATGAGATCATTTATGTCCCACTGTAGGTCTTGGATTTGAGGCTCCTAATGTCCTAATTAGAGGTGTCCCACTGTAGGTCTTGAATTTGAGGCTCCTTATGTCCTAATTAGAGGTGTCCCACTGTAGGTCTTTGATTAGAGGCTCCTTATGTCCTAATTAGAGGTGTCCCACTGTAGGTCTTGAATTTGAGGCTCCTTATGTCCTAATTAGAGGTGTCCCACTGTAGGTCTTTGATTAGAGGCTCCTTATGTCCTAATTAGAGGTGTCCCACTGTAGGTCTTGGATTTGAGGCTCCTTATGTCCTAATTAGATGCACCTGACTGTAGGTCCTAGATTTGGCTTTACTGGAGGTCGTAAAATTGAGACTATTTAAGTCCTTTAGAGGTGACCAGCTGTAAGTCCTTGATTTGAGACTGCCTGTGTTCTAATTTTAGGTTCTCTGTCCTGTAGGACCTTGATTTAGGGCTCCCTATGTCCTAATTTATGGTACCTGGCTGTAGGTCCTATATGTCCTAATTTTTGAGTGCAAGGCTGTAGGTCCTATATGTCCTAATTTTTGAGTGAAAGGCTGTAGGTCCTGGATTTCAGACTCGCTTTGTCTTAATTTGTGGTGCCTGGCTGTAGATCCTGGATTTGGGGCTCCATATGTCCTAAGGTTTGAGACTACAAGGGTTATCAAAACTGTATAATGGTTTATGATATAAATTGCCTGTTCTTCTTCTATTTCCTCATAATACCTGTATAGTCAGTTGTGTCAGTCCCCCTCTCCCAAATACTGAGCGCATCAGTTGTTGATTTTTATAGAACTTCCTATAAACTCTGTTGGTTCTCTACATTGATTTGTTAATACATTATGTATTTATGTAAAATATTTATCTGTGTTAACAGATTCATCTGTGTAAGGTTTGAGTGTTGTTATAGGTAAACTATAACTGTACCTGTTTAATTAGAATATGGTTCATATCAATGTTACTCTTTACATTGTAGTGTGCTTCCATAGACAATGTAATGTAGTCATTTGTTAATACAAAAGACCCCCTAAGGGGGAAATTTAGAAATGAATTGCTTTGTTTGTAGTTCTTATTTCATTACCATGGATCCTGTTAATAAACACAGGCAACAAGATTAAGGGGAGATAAGCAAGTATTTACATCAAAGTATGAGGGGAGTAAGAAATTAGTTTTCTACATTAAAACATTTTTGTATGGAACTATATATCTCTACAGTTAACACATTTATAATGAGCAGCATCGAACTTACACAAGGCACTTGAACTCTTTACAGTAATGCATGCATATTACAAGTCTAGGAGATAAAGGAACTAAGTTATTAGTGAAGGACATGTTTATAATGAACTCTAGTCCCCTTTATACCTTCTTTATAATAAAGCTGGTGTAAAATGAACCTCAGGGAACTTAATACGTTCTCCATATTCAAAGTGTTTAATCATTTATGTTGTGTGCATTTGTCTGAAAGTTCTACCAGTGTTCTGCCAGGTCACTTCAAGGTCTCTTTTTGTATTCTGTACACTCTCTAAAGGGTGTATACGTTTCAGAAGGAACTCCTTGTGTTATGTTCACGTCTCTGAAGGGTCTATTGGTGTAGTGTACATATCTCTAATGGGTCTCTTGGTGTTATTTCCAGGTCTCAGGAGGATCTCTTGGTATTCTGTCCAGGTTTGTGAATGGTTTATTCGTGAAGTGAACATGTCTCTGAAGGGTCTCTTGGTGTTCTGTACATGTCTTTAAATGGTCTATTAGTGGGGTTTTTTTTACACATCTCTGAACTGTCTGTTGGTGTTCTTTACACATCACGGAATGGTCTATTGGTGTTCTTTACACATCTCTTGACTGTCTGTTGGTGTTCTTTACACATCTCTGAATGGTCTATTGACGTTCTTTACATGTCTCTGAACTGTCTATTGGTGTTCTTTACATGTCTCTGAACTGTCTATTGGTGTTCTTTACACACCACAGAATGGTCTATTGGTGTTCTTTACACGTCTCTGAATGGTCTATTAACGTTCTTTACACGTCTCTGAATGGTCTATTAACGTTCTTTACACGTCTCTGAATGGTCTATTAACGTTCTTTACACGTCTCTGAATGGTCTATTGGCGTGCTTTACACATCTCTGGACTGTCTATTGGTGTTCTTTACACATCTCAGAATTGTCTGTTGGTGTTCTTTACACGTCTCTGAATGGTCTATTGGTGTTCTTTACACGTCTCTGAATGGTCTATTGGTGTTCTTTACACATCTCTGAATGGTCTATTTATGTTCTTTACACGCCTCTGAATTGTCTATTGGTGTTGTGTACATAATTATGATGGGTCTGTTGGTGTTCTGTCCAGGTCACTTAAGGGTCTCTTGGTGTCCTGCATTAATGATGGTATTCTGTCCACTTCTCTGAAAGGACTAATGATATTCTGTCCAGGTCTCTTGTGTTGGGTACCCATCTCTAAAGGGTGTCTTGGTCACTGAAGGGTCTTTTGGTGTTGTGTACACGGATCTGAAGGGTTTATTGGTGGAGTGTACATGTCTCTAATAGGTCCATCGTTATTCTATACGCGTCACTGAATGGTGCTCCGGTATTCTCTTCATGTCTGTTGGTGTTCTGAACACATCTCTGAATGATGTGTTGGGTGTTCTGAACACATCTCTGAAGGATGCGTGATGTTCTGTGCACGTCTCTGAAGGGTTTGTTGGTATCCTGTACATGTGTATAGGGTCCATCGGTGTAGTGTACATATCTCTAAGTCTGAATGGTGCTTTGCCTTCCTGTACATGTTTCTGAAGGGTCTTTTGGTGGTTTGGACATGTCTTTGAAGAGTATTGATATTCTGTACTAGCACATTGTAAGTTACATAAACGTCTCTGAATAGCATATTTTTGTTCTCTACCTGTCTCGGGAGATTCCATTGAGGATTTTTTTTTATATATTTCTGTGATGGATCTGCCGGTTTGTGCATGAGTTAGGTCCTAATTTGAGTTTTTCTCAGTCTTTAAGGCCTACATGATATTGGTGTGTCGGGTTAAACCAAACAGTACAGATATTGTTCTTCGCTTGTTTATGACAACATTTTATCCACTCGTTATTTTCTCTTTTCCTGGTTTGGATTGTATTTTTTTGATAATGAATAATTTCTCATTGGCCTGGATGTACAGGAGTGGGATTTGGTTATGATGTTTGTGTGTACTGAAAACTGGGGGTTTATACAGTTTATGAAATATGTTAAAACCATTTATCATTGGCAGTGCGTGTTGGCATAATATTGATTTTTTCTGTGTGACAATACCTGAACAGCTGTTAGATATTTTCAGAAACAACCACATTAAGTATTTGGGAAAATTTATAGAAAGTTTAAACATTTTAGCCCACCGTCATCACATAGAGGGCTGTTCAAATCTGCCTTCGTCCGTGGTCCCCCGTTTGTCTTTCCATGAATAATTCTTGATTTTCGCTTTTTCTTGAGAAGAACTGTATTGATCTTTCTCAATTTCTTATGAAGGTTCTCCTTGGTCCCTAATTGTATAACTTTTAATAGGAATTTTGAAAATTTCATATATGAAAGAGACGAATAGAAAGCAAGCGAAAAAAACTTTTTTTATATTGCAGAAGTCTTACAGAAGTAAGATGGCAACAAAAGTAATTCTAAGCGGCTCTTCAGAGCGATAACACTCACCGTATTCCAAAGCAGCTCCCTTTTAAGCCATTACTGTTGCGGGAATATCGCACTTGTCAATGAGCTACAAACCAGATGACATTACTACGAGAAGGAGCACGAACTAGGGCCCGTATTCACGAAATCGTTCTCGTGCTCAAGCATTATATATTAAGTTAAAAATTAATAAATAAGGCTGATTTCGCCAAAGATTAACAAAAATGAAAGGACTTCAAGTCAAAGTTATACTCAATGTTTATATTTGACATTTGTATTATTTTATATGATTTAGGCGATTTATAAAATGTGTCTGCCTGAGCACAAAATCTATGCTTGAGCATGAGAATGGTTTCATGGATATAGGCCGAGGCATTAGAACACTGAATAAGCAGGTTTTGTAATAATACTGGTATGAAATATAGGACTGTAAACTGGAAGATATATGCCCTCCTGAAAAACCCATGATAATTACAGTATACAAAATCTTTAAAAAACATATCCACTGGCACGCGAGGCTGCAACCTTGTGTATGGTTTCCATTTTGGATTTTAACGGGCTAAATCTGAATGGATCAAGCCTAAGTTAACCCAATTCGTTTTCGCTCTAATTAAGCTAGTAACTGTTAGAATTACGGATGCTTTTGTATCGAAAGTCCGGCGATATGCTTGCTTCGTCCAACTTTGGAGGCAGGATGTGTCATACCCGAAAGTATATCGAGTTTGCTTCAGAATCCCTCTAAGACATTCAGTTATTTGTCGAGATACGGTTTTTCGGTCGTCAGCATGATCACGTCGAGAAATATTCTATATCTATGTGAAGCTGAACGTGTTTGATACCCGTTAGTTTGCCCGTTGACTCCGTTGCTATATGCATTGTTCTCATTTGAGAGCGTGACATTATTTCCTTGGATTGACCAAAATTTACATGGCGGGTGTCGTCGATGAAGCAGAAGACGCTTAGCCTTCCGGAATACATGGTCTTTTTCTCCTTGTACTTTTTTCAGTATAACAACATTACTTTTCACATATGCTGGCAACGTCGATGTAGTGTTGAGTTTTATGGTGCCGACTCATTCAACAGACACGTCTGCCGAAGGGAAATGCAATGCATTTTTTTGTGAATGTGCAGACAGCAAAACTTCATGCTGTCGTGTACCCGTTAAGGAACGGTCTTTTCAAAATGGCGGACGTAGACGGCCACATAATTTAGGTGCTCACTCAAAGCTAAACATTCACTGGTTCATGGATACAATCTGACCAGGACAAGTGTCACACGAGACTCAGAAACACTCGAGATTTGTATAACACTATTTGTATGGTGCTGTTACGGTCATAAATAATTGTTAGCCTTATTTTGTTTAAATTTGGGAACAAAAATACGGTTTTCAACCGAAACCAACCTATTTTAGTGAAAGGCAAACAAATTATACAAAATTATGAAATTGATTCAAACGTTATGTGAAGTTATCAATTAACACATTAAATGATATGGGTAAATATACCAGATAAAGCTTCTTTCAACAAAACAATCATTGCGTTGGATTGTCCACTTGGCCGAAACATTTTATGAACACAAACAAGAGCAGAGCACATCGTCAATAAATCTTACTAAAACACAAAACCATATAATCCTCCATTAAGACATTAGCCAGAGTACCAGTTGAAGGTTACTTCCACCACACCACGTATTGTGAGTCCCTTTTTCCGTTTGACGTTGTCGTGAGATTGTATACAATGTTGTACTATTTACAGATAATAGACGAGTTTGACGGTATCGCTTTTTAACCTTCCGACGGGATAATTCCATGAAAACGAGGCGCATGGTGTCAAAGCCTTCTTTGTGTAATGACTTCAAATGTGGCAATGTGTGATATTGGCTTTACAGTATACGGAAATTAAGAGCCGTTGGTTTTAAAGACGTATTACTACAGTACAAAGTCTGAAAGAAAATCCAAGTATGTAATGTCACGTTCTCAAATGAAAACATGGTATACAACAACAGAACTAACAGGCAACCTAACGAATATCACACAGTAAATTTCATATTGCACAAAGAAATAGAATATTTCTCAGTGAAATCACTATAAGGACAAAAACTTAATAATTTTCATCGATCTACATCTTTTGAAACCTTGTGTTTCGAGTTTGTCCATCAGTTGACACTTCTTGCCTGAAAATCGTGAAAATAGGAACAGGCCCTTGAATATCTAATCAACTGCGACATGTAAACCCCAGAAATGGAAAACTCACAATAGAGAAGATATAACATCGGTTAAGGTACTTCTAGTTCACTCTTAATCCATTACAGTCTTTTATTGGACCAATCAATAACCGAAATGGTTCTGTCTTTGGAACCAATCCGTAACTTTTTCTGTCAAAGTTGCCATCCATTTCTGAGAGCCAGTCCGTAACACAAATACGTTTTTTTTCTTTCGTTTTTGTAAATATTATAGGGCGATGAACATATATTATATAACGCTTCAATGCGGATGTTATTTGGAGTGTCTCCTTCACAATGAAAATAAACCTTATGCTGTTTAAATATTTCGACATGAGCAAAATCTCACAGCAAGTCCCGCCTTGATGCCAAATTCAATAATTCACTCGGCGAAGGACTCACAGTTAATTATGACCATAACAGCACCTTACAAATAGTGTAATACAAATCTCGAGTATTTCTGATTTTCGCGTGGTACTTGTCTAGGTCAGATTGTATCCTTAAACCAGTGAATTTTACCTTAAAGTGAGCACCTACAATGTGTGAAACAATAATTCCTTATCGGGTACACGACCGTGTATACTGTAATCCATAACAATATATAGGTTTTATGCAGGATTTAAACACACAACTCTTGTAAATAAACATCGCAATAGTAAACCTTTCTGCGATCACAGAAGAGCACATAGACCTAATTCAGAATTCAACATAAACATGACAATGCCTGTCAGAGAAATAAAAAAATATAACCTTAAGTCTTACTCAAAAATCCAAAATAGTATATATGTCCTTACTAAAAAATCCAAAATAGTACATATGTCCTTTCTTAGAAATCCAATATAGTACATATGTCCTTTCTTAGAAATCTAAAATAGTACATATGTCCTTACTTAGAAATCCAGAAGAGCACATAGGCCTGCCTGAGGAATCCGGAAACAAAATTGTGCACTGTATATATACATAAAACTCTGAAAGAAATGTTACGACAGAAAAAATGCTATTAAATTATCAATCACGAATCACAAAAAAAAATTTTTTTATTGGTTGTCCACTATAAATCAGTAATTAAGACCAATTTATTTATAAACAATTTATTATCGAAAGACAGCTTTCTTATCAATGATCACCTGTACACTGCGACCTGAAGGTCACATTTATCATTAGGCGTTATTTTCTCGATATAATATTTCTTCTTACGTTTCACTGTCCCAAATATTGGATTACATAGTCAATAGGCCATTTCGGTTACAAAAAGAATACAGTCAAACCTGTATATAAAGACCGCTCATGGGGAAATCAAAAACGGTCTTTATAGACAGGTGGTCTTATATGAAGGTTTAAATGTACATACATTGTCAATTATATTGAATAACATGAAAAACACTGATTTACTCGTTGCTTTGCCATCATTGATTGTAAACAAGAATTTGAGTTTTCCCACAGGAAAATCGACTATCACATTTCACGATTGTTAATCTACACCGTATCCGACTGCTATACCCCGGCTTTATATTTGCTTTGAGATTGGTGCTCGACATATTGGCATACCCAATCAATGTTTGCTACATCGTTACTGCGGAGCTGTATCTTAACATGATCCACATCCGGGTGCATACTCCTGTATTTCTGAATGTCGTCGAATAGCTTTGTCACCTTGCCATCCCGGTTTAAAGGACTCTAAAAATAGAAGGACATTGATGTTGCTTCAAAAACTAACTATTTTACCAAAAATCATAAAACATGGGAGACAACCGAATGCTAAATATAGAATGAGACACATGGTTACCGACAAATGTGCAGTTACTTGAATAATAAGTGAGATTAACTAATATAGTTTGCATTAATCTGGAAATAATAAATGACGGTTAATGATTATTACTTACAGATAAAATCCCAGTTTACACATCATAACAAAACCAAAATAAAAAAAACAAACAAAACCTAAAATCATGAACATTAAGTCATAGTTGTGTTGAAAAGTATATTGAGGTCACAGAGCGATAAAATTTCACCTAACTGGACAGTGGCGAGACGAAGAGACAATTGGCTATCTCATATTTAAAAAAAAAACAGGACAGGGTACAACAGACGACAATCTATGGTACAGAGAGCAACTTCTTGGTACAAGACTAGGTACAAAATTAGACTACGTAGACACAGGCATTATACTGGAAGTTATTAGCTAAAACAGGGCACGTAGAGACAGGACAGAGTACAACAGACGACCACGCAGAGACAGGACAAAGTACAACAGACGACCACGTAGAGACAGGACAAAGTACAGCAGACGACCACGTAGAGACAGGACAAAGTACAACAGACGACCACGTAGAGACAGGACAGAGTACAACAGACGACCACGTAGAGACAGGACAGAGTACAACAGACGACTACCTAGACACAGGATAGTAAGCTACTGCATAGAGACAGGCTACAACAGACGGCTTCCTAGACACAGGCTACAGCAGGCGACTACCTAGAGACACAGGCTACAGCAGACGACTACCTAGAGACAGGCTACAGCAGACGACTACCTAGACACAGGCTACAACAGACGGCTACCTAGACACAGGCTACAGCAGAAGACTACCTAGAGATACAGGCTACAGCAGACGACTACCTAGAGACAGGACAGAGTAAAACAGACGACCACGTAGAGACAGGACAGAATACAACAGACGACCACGTAGAGACAGGACAGAGTAAAATAGACTAAAATAGACGACCACCTAGAGACAGAGCATGCTATAGAGAACAACTACATCAAAACAGGACACAGCAGACGACCTAGAGAAAGACAGTACAATAGACATCTGCTACTTGTCTCTAAAAGTGAACAAGGTGCATGAAATGGCAATGACGAGTCAGGGTACAGCAAATAATTATCTATAAAAAGAAAATTTAAGGTAAACAACTACCTATAAATATGGCAGGGTATGAGACTACTTAGAGACAGAACACTGGGTACAGCAGACGACCTTATATGTATGGACAGGACAGGGTGTAGCAACCTGGAGACAGGACAACAGACGACCACGTAGAGACAGGACAGAGTACAACAGACGACCACGTAGAGACAGGACAGAAAACAACAGACGACCACCTAGAGACAGGACAGAGTACAACAGACGACCACGTAGATACAGGACAGAGTACAGCAGACGACCATACATAGAAAGACAATCTAAAGCTAACTACCTAAAGACAGGCTACAGCAGACGACTACCTAAAGACACTAAAGACAGGCTACAGCAGACGACTAACTAGAGATAGCCTACAGCAGACGACTACCTAGACACAGGCTACAGCAGACGACTACCTAGAGACAGGCAACAGCAGACGACTACCTAGACACGGGCTACAGCAGACGACTACCTAGAGACACAGGCTACAGCAGACGACTACCTAGACACAGGCTACAGCAGACGACTACCTAGAGACAATGGCTACAGCAGATGACTACCTAGACACAGGCTACAGCAGACGACTACCTAGACACAGGCTACAGCAGACGACTACCTAGAGACACAGGCTACAGCAGATGACTACCTAGACACAGGCTACAGCAGACGACTACCTAGACACAGGCTACAGCAGACGACTACCTAGACACAGGCTACAGCAGAGGACTACCTAGACACAGGCTACAACAGACGACTACCTAGTGACAGGAAGCGATACAACAGGTGACATCCTAGAGACGGCACAAGGTACAGCAACCGAACACAGAGACAGCACATGGTAAAACAGAGGATTTCCTGTAGATCGTTTTGTTCACTGTCCCGTGTCAACATATTATTGAGTATTTGTTTGCAGCCTGTCAAAAATCATTTGATGATGAATATTTCATCTAAAAAATTCAATCAATGTAAGAGATTTCCATCGGCTTAATTGAAACTATATTTCATGGGTTTAACATAATAAAATATTGGATGTTGACAACCGCTAATTTCATGCCTGCAATAAAACAATACTTGCCGCAGACACTCCAATCCCCATCTACCCCATCACAACAATCAACTATTGATATCAACATGAGTTGAGCCACGGCGACCATCTTTACCAAAAGTTATAAATGCAACATATTTTGCACGCCCATCAATTAATACATTTACAAGCATTTATGATTTTAGTTGTTCTGGCAAAATTACACGAGATAGAGTATCATATCTAGTTAGTCACGATGAACAATAGGAAAATCAATAGATATACTCGTTTTGTACCGATGTCAAAGTGAGCTTTGCACACGACTCCTTGATGCTAATACCGGCCAGGTGAATTGTCTTTTTTGTCTGACTACTGATAATTGTAATAGCACTATTATTTAGGTTCTGTTACCATGTACTTACATTGATACGTAAAACAAATTTCTGGTCACTGAGATCGGTATCGTCACTCGGGGGACTGCTCACGTTTTTATGGCTTTGGTCGTCTATCTTGTCCGAGTCGAAGTGGACTGTAATTATGGTTATCTCGGACTGGTCACTGTCTTGTGAGGGCCGATCAGACGTGGCGCTGCTTACACTGCCATCTCCCGGGCTTGCCGAATTTTGTCCGTTAACAGACATAAAGTGCAGGTTAATATCCTTTGTTTTTGACATCTTTCGGCTATTTTTGGTACCGATTCCGTCGCTCTTTCTTGTCACAATGTTTCCGTTTTGCTGGAGATGATTACCCTCTGTGGTTTTTGATATCTTATTTGTGCGATTGGTTGGTGCTTTCCTACCAACTGGTCTGTAAATTTTCGACACGGTTTTATGTTGGCTAATATTTACGCTATTTCGAGTTCGACTTAACAATGGTTTTTTAATTTGTTCTCTCTGTCCTGGAGATTTTATAACCGGTTTATACCGGTAAGGCGACACCTGTTGACGAGGATCGGTAATGTTGCTGACATTACCTCCTCGAGGACTCCAGTTATCATCTCGCCCACTACCTTCGGTCGCATCAAAGAGTGTCACACGTGACGATCTAGAGGTATCCACAACACTGCCCGTCCCTTTTATTTTTGGTAATGGCGCAGCTGAAAACATTCTTGATTTCCCTCTAGCAAATTCTTCATCGTATGCAATCCTCATCATTTCTTCTCTCCAACTCTCGAATTCTAGATTTCTTTGAATTCTTTTTGTTTTAAATGTGGTTGTTGATGTGAATTTTTTGCTTCGTGCCTTCCGCACGCGCTCCACGTCACGCATGTACACAGGAAGGAGGCAAGCAAGCTCAACGGTGAGCTCAGCATCCGAGTAATGAGTCAGAAAAGACCAGTCGGTTTTCACTGCCTTTGTGTGATAGCGATGACCTTTAGGCCATCGACTGTTGACTCGTGCCTTCACATCATTGTAATCTGTTTTCTTCTCAGATGTTTCGGCATCTTCACTAACAACTCCTTCCTGTGGTTCTTCTGTTTCGTCTTCTCCTTCCTTTTCCTCCTCCTCTTCCTCGTATATCTCATGCGTGTCTTCCCTGTAAAAATCCTCCTTTTTAATTCCACGTATTATTCGTATGGTCTCTAAAAAGTCACCACGTATGTTCGTTTCCAGTTCTAAGTTCTTCTTCAACTCATCGACGACCGTCCTCAAAGGAATAAGCTGACGTAGTTTCCGTCTTGTCTGTAATTGAAGCAAATATCTTGATACGGATTGTTATGTTACAACAAGTTACTGAGTCACAACATGACAGTGACCAAGCCATAAGTCAAACTCATTAATTGAAGAAAAAAGAAAAAAACATTTCCAAATTAAACATAGCCTCACATAAAAAAAGAGATAAACAGGTTGTAAAATCATTTATCTTCTCAACATACACCAAACTTTCAACTCAGATAGGATTGATAAAATCACATGTCTCTCTCAGATAATCTAGTTTACAGAAAGGACATATTTAAAAGATCCAAGTTGTTAGCATTTTAGCTCCTATGAAGAACACAAGTAACAAAGTACTGTGTAGCATTTTCTTTTCTAGAAAATAATATCTTTGTTTCCAGAATCTTGGATATTAACATATCATAGTATCTTCGATACTAGTTTTTTTTGTGTTTTAACTATTTTGATAGCACTCCACGACAGGTAAGTCTATACTACACATCTTAGTGCTCTTTTGATTGAGTCGTTTGATTATTTCATTAAATCCATCCCCTTTAAGTGCCGGGTAAGCTATAGGCCAGGTATCAAGACCGTACTTTCAGTAAAAAAGAATATCAACAGATTTTGCTTACCTCTCGTTTGATCTGTCTCTCCTCCTCTGTCATCCCAGACATACTACTTCCGGAGGAATCACTAGCTGTTTCCGACGGTTCTACGTACACCCCCAGTTTTTTCTGTCTCTCTACCCACCTAGCTTTTCTTTCCTCTAGCAGTTTCTGACGCTCCTCTTTTTTCTTGTTCCGGTATTTTTTCATACGTTGTTTGATATAGTCCCTTACCCGTAATTCCTCCTCCTCCTCGCGCGTCTGTAATGTAACGAGAAACACATCAATTTCGCAGTCTTTATCATTTTGGACGAGAGCTATTGTGTTATTTTGATGTTGTGATACAATCGTTTCCTGTTTACCTTGTAGAACACATTTTGTAGTCTGTATTTTTACTTTATCATTTTCCTGTGTGGTATACCATTTCATGTCAGATTGCTGTATTTTCCTTCTTCGTATTTACTGAAGCAGTGAAACATATTTTGTATGTTGTATGTCACTGGTATATGTTGTGAAGTAGAGAAACAGTTTTGTATGTTATATGTTACTGCTCTTTGTACTGAAGAGGTGAAACAGTTTTGTATGTTATATGTTACTGCTGTATGTACTGAAGAGGTGAAACAGTTTTGTATGTTATATGTTACTGCTGTATGTACTGAAGAGGTGAAACAGTTTTGTATGTTATATGTTACTGCTGTATGTACTGAAGAGGTGAAACAGTTTTGTATGTTATATGTTACTGCTGTATGTACTGAAGAGGTGAAACAGTTTTGTATGTTATATGTTACTGCTGTATGTACTGAAGAGGTGAAACAGTTTTGTATGTTATATGTTACTTGCTGTATGTACTGAAGAGGTGAAACAGTTTTGTATGTTATATGTGACTGCTCTTTGTACTGAAGAGGTGAAACAGTTTTGTATGTTATATGTTACTGCTGTATGTACTGAAGAGGTGAAACAGTTTTGTATGTTATATGTGAATGCTCTTTGTACTGAAGAGGTGAAACAGTTTTGTATGTTATATGTTACTGCTGTATGTACTGAAGAGGTGAAACAGTTTTGTATGTTATATGTTACTGCTGTATGTACTGAAGAGGTGAAACAGTTTTGTATGTTATATGTTACTGCTGTATGTACTGAAGAGGTGAAACAGTTTTGTATGTTATATGTTACTTGCTGTATGTACTGAAGAGGTGAAACAGTTTTGTATGTTATATGTGACTGCTCTTTGTACTGAAGAGGTGAAACAGTTTTGTATGTTATATGTTACTGCTCTTTGTACTGAAGAGGTGAAACAGTTTTGTATGTTATATGTTACTTGCTGTATGTACTGAAGAGGTGAAACAGTTTTGTATGTTATATGTTACTGCTGTATGTACTGAAGAGGTGAAACAGTTTTGTATGTTATATGTGAATGCTCTTTGTACTGAAGAGGTGAAACAGCTTTGTATGTTATATGTGACTGCTCTTTGTACTGTAGAGGTGAAACAGTTTTGTATGTTATATGTTACTGCTGTATGTACTAAAGGAATTCACAAATCGACTATAACTGGGTACCGCTCTGTTTACTGTTGTTTGTGTATTGGTGATTTGGTTGTTTACTTGGTACCGCTCTGTTTACCGTTGTTTGTGTATTGGTGATATGGTTGTTTACTTGGTACCGCTCTGTTTACCGTTGTTTGTGTATTGGTGATTTGGTTGTTTACTTGGTACCGCTCTGTTTACCGTTGTTTGTGTATTGGTGATTTGGTTGTTTACTTGGTACCGCTCTGTTTACCGTTGTTAGTGTATAGGTGATTTGGTTGTTAAGTGTGTACCTCTCTGTTTACCGTTGTTTATGTGCTGGTGATATGGTTGTTTAGTTGGTACCGCTCTGTTTACCGTTGTTGGTGTATTGGCGATTTGGTTGTTTAGTTGGTACATCTCTGCTTACCGTTGTTTGTTTATGGATGGCAAATACACAAACAACGTGTTCAACACCTTTATCGTCAATATAGAATACACTTTGTATTAATTAATGCATTATCTATCACCTTTCAAACAAAAACAAAAAACAAAAAACAAATACTTGATTTTTAATGAAAGATGCTGCTAACTTGTGTGATGTTTGTAAGGTTTGTACGTCTTCAAAAAACAGCATGTCTAAAGTTTTTGTCTGCGTGTAGATTTCAATCCGATATTGATGTATTAAATAGTTTGAATGGGCCTCCGTCATCAACAGAGAAATGTGATTAGTAGTGTTACCGATGTATCTAATGTCAAGCGATAATTTTTTGTCAATTTGATCTACAAGAGTCTGGTAGGAAAAGTTCTAATGTGTTTATTGTAGTGAATCGAGGTAACGATCTGGTTTTATTATCCCATTTGGCATTCATTGATTTCTCTGCAAGGCGTAAAATTATTTTCTAGGATTTCAATAGTAATTCATTAATATTCATATATATTAATTTACAGGTATATAGACAATATTGTGAACGATATAGAGGCCGGCTGTTCTTTGTCTAATATATTAGATCAATATTAGTATGTGATTTCAAATAATACGTCTCAAATGCATTTGTTCTACTGGGAACATATCCTAACACAATGAATACACTTGGCGTAAACAACAGCTCTCGATTATCAAAAATTAAACATCCAAAGTGACGTGTATCGTAAAATATGTGTGAATATCGTTACTGGGCCCATTCCGAGCCCCTAGATCCCACCTCCCACCTACTACTAGAAAAATCAGTCGGATCAATATATTGCTTATTGATTTTTTTAACAAAAGCGAGGCTGAACTGTTCTGAACCAATATTAGACGTATGAATTATATGGCGTATCGGTCTCTGTGGGGTCGATCCCCCGATACCTAAAAAGGCCGTGGCGACTCTGTTTATATAAGCTGATAACTGTAAAACTTCCGTCAAAGATAGTAATAAGGCAACAAATGGTTGATTGAAACTACACAACCAATTCCTAAAAGATGAAAATGTCCAATAGGAAAACTAAAAATTCCAAAAATATTAAAAAGGAACAAATGGTCAAGACAGAGTCATGATAAATAAAACAGAATTCTTGATTCTCCTGATACGTCACAATAATAAAACATTTAATTTATCAACACAGTACAATGGGTCAATGATATCCATAGAATAAAAGCCCATTAGTGTTAAATTCATGTTAACACTAGGCTGTTCCTAAATGTTGCCGCTGTGCCTAAATGATGTCAATTAGATTAAACAACTTGAGAATTAGCGTTATGTTTCTTAACCTTATGTTTTTGTCTGGATTTCCCATTCCTCGTTTTATTATCAATTAACAGAAATAAATAGGTTTTTACCTTATAAATTAGGTAGATAGCCTAACGAAATTGTCTTTTTTACTGGTAATATTAGTTGATGGCAGCGGAAATAGAAATATATATATGTATATATATATATTGACTGGACGTAGTATGACATTTTTATCTATGTTAAACAGTGTATAGTTATGTCCTCTATTGATATGATCGTGTGTTGATAGACTTACCCATAGGCTATAACTGTATATCGATATGATACAGCATATAGTAAAGTGCACGGTATCAATATTTTATGTGCTATATAGCTTTTAATGCTGGTACTGTAATGTACATTGTGTTCAATTTTTAACATTAGGTTTCGGTTGGCTTTTTATATTAATTTTTTTATGTTGTGTGTTCAAGCTAACATTTTATCATTAATTTATTGATGTTGTGTGTTCAAACTAACATTTTATCATTAATTTATTGATGTTGTGTGTTCAAACTAACATTTTATCATTATTGTATTGATGTTGTGTGTTAAGGCTGACATTTTATCATTATTGTATTGATGTTGTGTGTTAAGGCTGACATTTTATCATTATTGCATCGATGTTGTGTGTTTAATCTGTTTTTTTTCTCAATAATCTTGTGAACTATCAAAAGTTGATATGCAAGTTAATTAAATTATTCAAAATTGTGTTCAGTTAGGCATATGTCAGATTTTTTAATTAATTAATTAATTTTCAATGCCAGAATGAGACCATCTAAATTCATTACTGACATCTATCGACCATTGGGCAACTATGTATTGACCAGTAGCCAGAAGCATACAGTTGTTAATTAATCTAATACACCTGTACATGTATTAATTAATTCCCTGACTATATAAGTAATTACTTGAGCCCTATCTGGGCATTTTGTATACTTATTTTGTGGAAAACAACCTAATATAGACCATTCCCCTGTGCTATACCCATGTATTACTTTATTACTCAATGTGTGTTTAGGCTGGTTTTTATTATCATTTTATCAATGTTATGTATTTAGGCTGGTTTTTTTTAACTATTGTCCAATTGTGTGTCTTTCATGATAAGTGTCACGACAAAAGCACACATTGTAGTTATCAAACACAGCTACCGTCTACACACACTAGTTAGCATACTTAGCTAGCGTCTACACACACTAGTTAGCCTACTTAGCTAGCGTCTACACACATTAGTTAGCATATTTAGCTAGCGTCTACACACACTAGTTAGCATACTTAGCTAGCGTCTACACGCATTAGTTAGCAAACTCAGCTAGCGTCTACACACACTAGTTAGCATACTTAGCTAGCGTCTACACACACTAGTTAGCCTACTTAGCGTCTACACACACTAGTTAGCATATTTAGCTAGCGTCTACACACACTAGTTAGCCTACTTAGCTAGCGTCTACACACACTAGTTAGCCTACTTAGCTAGCGTCTACACGCACTAGTTAGCATACTTAGCTAGCGTCTACACGCATTAGTTAGCAAACTCAGCTAGCGTCTACACACACTAGTTAGCATACTTAGCTAGCGTCTACACACACTAGTTAGCCTACTTAGCGTCTACACACACTAGTTAGCATATTTAGCAAGCGTCTACACACACTAGTTAGCCTACTTAGCTAGCGTCTACACACACTAGTTAGCCTACTTAGCTAGCGTCTACACACACTAGTTAGCATACTTAGCTAGCGTCTACACACACTAGTTAGCATACTTAGCTAGCGTCTACGAACATGATATAGAAACACACTCCAGTTAGCACATTACAGTGGTGTTTTAGACGTGTCATCACATTGTAGTGGTGTTTAAAAACGTGTCATCACATTGCAGTGGTGTTTTAGCATGCTATCTTAAGCAACACAATAATAGGCTTTTTAGATGATATCATATTGCAATATCGAATGACATTTAATCAACTCAATGAAATTAAAATTCGCCAAAAAATTACTGCTGCACTTTTTTCATGGCGCCAAGTTTTTTGCATCGTACGTTTCATTTGCATGTCCTTTTATCGAAACGTTAGGTACCATTCCTTTCTGTACTGTTTCAAAATTTATAAATCTTATAAGAAAACGTTTTCCATTAGTTCGAATCGACATTTGTGTCTACTGAGGAGGAAATCGATAAAAGGAATTTTACAATGACATCAAAAGCACCTTTTTCAACTGTCAACATTTCAAATATGCGTAGTCTTGTTAGTCACTAAAGTGTTGACACACCTATAGCAACGTACTGCATATATAGTCAGAATATTGAATTCAGGCGAGCATGTCTAGTGGTATAAAATCGAATTCAGCACCGTGCCACAAGTACTCGATATTTGATTCAAGGCAAACGAAACGCTGTCCCACAAAGTCAACTCCTGACGTGCATGCCAAGTGTCAGATAACTGATTCAAGGCGAGCACACACCGTCCCACAAAGTCGACTCTTTATGAGCATGCCAGGTGTCTGATAACTGATTCAAGGCGAGCACACACCGTCCCCAAAAGTCGACTCCTGACGAGCATGCCAGGTGTCAGATGACTGATATAAGGCGAGCACACACCGTCCCACAAAGTCGACTCTTGACGAGCATGCCAAGTGTCAGATAACTGATTCAAGGCAAACACACACCGTCCCACAAAGTCGACTCTTTATGAGCATGCCAAGTGTCAGATAACTGATTCAAGGCGAGCACACACCGTCCCACAACGTCGACTCCTGACGAGCATGCCAAGTGTCTGATAACTGATTCAAGGCAAACACACACCGTCCCACAAAGTCGACACACACCGTCCCACAAAGTCGACTCTTTATGAGCATGCGATGTGTCAGATAACTGATTCAAGGCGAGCACACACCGTCCCACAAAGTCGACTCTTTATGAGCATGCCAAGTGTCAGATAACTGATTCAAGGCGAGCACACACCGTCCCACAAAGTCGACTCTTTATGAGCATGCGATGTGTCAGATAACTGATTCAAGGCGAGCACACACCGTCCCACAAAGTCGACTCCTGACGAGCATGCCAAGTGTCAGATAACTGATTCAATGCGAGCACACACCGTCCCCCAAAGTCGACTTCTGACGAGCATGCCATGTGTCGGAAAACTGATTCAAGGCAAGCACACACCGTCCCACAAAGTCGACTCCTGACGAGCATGCCAAGTGTCTGATAACTGAGCCAAGGCGAGCACACACCGTCCCACAAAGTCGACTCTTTATGAGCATGCCATGTGTCAGATAACTGATTCAAGGCGAGCACACACCGTCCCACAACGTCGACTCCTGACGAGCATGCCAAGTGTCAGATAACTGATTCAATGCGAGCACACACCGTCCCCCAAAGTCGGCTCTTGACAAGCATGCCAAGTGTCAGATAACTGATTCAAGGCGGGCACACACCGTCCCACAAAGTCGACTCCTGACGAGCATGCCAAGTGTCTGATAACTGAGCCAAGGCGAGCACACACCATCCCACAAAGTCGACTCTTTATGAGCATGCCATGTGTCAGATAACTGATTCAAGGCGAGCACACACCGTCCCACAAAGTCGACTCCTGACGAGCATACCAAGTGTCAGATAACTGATTCAAGGCGAGCACACACCGCCCCACAAAGTCGACTCCTGACGAGCATACCAAGTGTCCGATAACTGATTCAAGGCGAGCACACTCCGTCCCCCAAAGTCGACTCTTTATAAGCATGCGATGTGTCAGATAACTGATTCAAGGCGAGCACACACCGTCCCACAATGTCGGCTCCTGACGAGCATGCCAAGTGTCTGATAACTGATTCAAGGCGAGCACACACCGTCCCTCAAAGTCGACTCCTGACGAGCATACTAAGTGTCAGATAACTGATTCAAGGCGAGCACACTCCGTCCCCCAAAGTCGACTCTTTATGAGCATGCGATGTGTCAGATAACTGATTCAAGGCGAGCACACACCGTCCCACAAAGTCGGCTCCTGACGAGCATGCCAAGTGTCTGATAACTGAGCCAAGGCGAGCACACACCGTCCCACAAAGTCGGCTCCTGTAGGAGTCCTTGTGGTTACTTTTATAGTACTTGCTTCTTGTGTTCAAGTTTCAGGAAGTTTCTGAATTGAAGACCCACCATCTTTTCCTTAACTGTTTGCTACAGTTAAACGACGATAAAAATAATACAAAAAAACATAAAGAAAGGAAACACATGTTGGAATGTGTTGTGATTGAAGAGCTGTTGAATATTTCCTTATGAAGATTATCTTAATGAAGCCAGGGCCCGAGGAGATCAATAACTTATACACAGGTATTAAAACTATAGACGATCACAACAGACGAGTTTTACTAAATATTTCATAATTCTAATATTATTGAACATTTAAGAGTGCGCTAATGTCCGCGCCATATGGCGAAGTCTGATACCAGGCAAGATACTGCTGTAAGACAAATCCCTCCAGCAGACACTGAAACATGTGTAATTACTTAGATATGAGCATCAATAAGGCGACAACAAATTAAGTATTGACACGGGAAAATGCTTAAACAACATACATAAAAATTAATTGATCGATGTAACAAAGAAGTCAACGTTGTCCACGTCCGCTGTATTTGTCTGCTAGTCAGATATTTACCACTAGTACTATTATAATAACTCATCGGCTGCATTCTCAACCGCATACATTTTAACGATACTAACAATAACAATGAGATTACATTAGTAAACTGTATTGGAAAACATTTTTACATCGATGTTTATCCGTCGTTCATTAACTATTTAAAAATATAGTATTATAACAGACCCACAGTTTGGTTTCCGCAATGATTGATCAATTACACGTGCTATTTTCTCATTACAAACTCTAATTAATAGAACACTGAAAAATAAGAAAACCCTGTATTGCTGCTTTATTGATTATTAGAAAGCTTTCAATTCCATCGATAGATAAAACGCGTGGTTTAAATTATTCAAAGAATGTATAGAAAATACATGTCAACAAACATTAGATCATTATCTGGAAAAGTCAGATGCTGTGTAATAAAAAAACCAGGAGTTGAATACAGATTACTTGGTTATTGAATGTTCGACAAGAATCCACTTCATTTATCATAACTGAAATTAAATGTGATTATTTTTCAGCAGAAAAACTTAAATAGAATCTCCAAAGGGAAATATTTTTAATACTTAAAGAGCCAGACCCACTCCTTTATAGATATTTTTTTCATATTTTATTGAATGGAAATGTTGTTGTATACTAATAGATGCTATATAAATAAAGACTTGTATAAAGTTTCGAACTTGAAATTGAAAGGGTACCGGATATATCGGTGCCGCAATTAATCTCATTAATCAACACCAGTATATGAATATTGATGAGGAAAAGGAAAAATCACGTGATACGTTCAAACGCGGTTAGAACCAAAACAAAATATAAGGAAGAGGTGAGTAGTACGTCCATGTGACATCGCTTGTAAAGAGATTTTACCGATAAATGCAATCAATACTCTATATATCCTGTATGGAAATCATCTGACGTATCTATTGATCACATCTTTCAACGCACACAAAAACGTGCAGATTACGAGAAAAACTACGATTAATTGCAAAGAGGCCCTCAAATGGGGGCTACGATACGCTAACGAACATATAGAACATCGCGAAATGGATCTATCTAAAGCGAATATTCGATGATAAGAGTATATATGAATATGATTTTAGAGTGATACTACACGAGATAGTCATACAAAGAGCGATACAGAGTATGAACCAGCCATCTTCCTTCTTTTCGCACTGAGTCGTTTCGAATTCTTTTTTAAAACTATTTATTACGTTAGATTGGTAGCGATTTACTTTAAAATTACGGTATTACAGGGTTAGTCAGAACTTTTGCTACCCGAGAAAAATAGAAAATCATGAATTTTTTTATGTGAAATAATATCGGTCGAGGAGTGGGTTTGGCTCTTTAACAAATGTTTTCACCTGACAGAATTTCAAAATGAAAGTAAATTTCAAAGAGAACTTACCGGAATTTGAATGTCTTACACATAAACTTAATATAGAAAGAGGCCGACTTTAATACTATACGAAATGAAAGAAAAGGAACCAATCATAATCTAGACGAGATCAAAGACGAATACCATTTCATACGTATCTGTCCTAACTTTCTAGATATTCGACAAAAAATTAATTAAACCTTATTACAGAAAAAGAATCCAAGCGTATACAAATTCTTACAACTCATATGTTATGGTAATGTGTCTGATTTAAACAGTCTAGGGAAGCATCTACTTCTGGCCGAGGGGTAAACCTTTGAAAACATTGGATAAAGCAATTGTGATACACGATATTTGGGTGTCTTGTTTATAGGTAACATGTCCATGCAGAGAGTCGAGTTTCTTTGTCGTGAGGTGTTTTTAGTCAGTTCTCAAGAAGTTGCAGATTGATTTGTTTGAATTCGTGTAATATAACCTAAATATGAATAAGATATAATGACAGAAGTACCGAAAATAGACAACAGCGCCACATACGAGGAGGTATGCGCCGACTATAAAAGTGAAAAAAAAACGAAATAAAAAAAAAAAACATCATGAAATGATTACCACATAAAAAGAACTATGCATTTAAAAGGGTTGTACAAAAACACACAAGAAAAACCTATCAACATATATTAATCAACTAAGCTGCACCACACAACTGTTTCGTCTATCTAGGGCCTTTTAGTGATGATAGGAGTCGATGAAACTGGAGGCGACGTAAAAAAAAAAAAAGTAAAAAATTGTCGAAACAAATGTCAAAACACTAAACTCATTGAACTCATGATCTTCAACATTTAGGGATTTTAAAACAACGTCAAACAAAAAGAGGAATATAGTATACGGAACTATAGTATAATGTGTAAATTCTGGACCGTACCGCTGTCCGAAATGAGAAATATAGTATACCGGTGTAAATTCTGGTCTGTACCGCTGGCCAAAATGTGGAATATAGTATACGGAACAATAGTATAATGTGTAAATTCTGGACCGTACCGCTGTCCAAAATGAGAAATATAGTTTACGGAAATATAGTATACCGGTGTAAATTCTGGACCGCACCGCTGTCCAAAATGAGAAATATAGTTTACAGAAATATAGTATACCGGTGTAAATTCTGGACCGCACCGCTGTCCAAAATGAGAAATATAGTATACATGTGTAAATTCAGGACCGTACCGCTGTCCGAAATGAGAAATATAGTATACGGAACAATAGTATAATGTGTAAATTCTGGACCGTACCGCTGGCCAAAATGAGGAGTATAGTTTACGGAAATATAGTATACATGTACCAGCATAGTATTTCATATAGACGTATTCATTTAAAAAAATATGTTTGTTGTGAAGTTGTAAAAACATAAGCATAATTTAATCATTGATGTAAATATCCTAAAACATCCCAGACACAGGCATTAAATTGATGTGGTATAGCTCGACATACCGTTGCCATGGTGATACAGTCAGATGGTGTCAAGGGGGAGTGACTAGTGTTTGACAACAGAGACAAACATTTATAATTCATCGTAAGATACTCCGGAATACACACGACACATTAATATAGTGGAGCACATTACCAGTGTTGGAACAGATATAGATGTATATAGTACATAATTGATGACGGAATTCAAAATCAATGAATTGGATGAGTTTTTACCTTGATACCATTAAAAATAGACAAAACATCCCTGACACCATTAAAAACAGACAAAAAACCCACATTGACACCATTAAAAACTGACAAAAAACAAAGATTAAAAATTATACCGGTCTAGAGTCGATGGACGTCAAAATGATTCGGACAAAAGGACACCTCCACCTCTATATTATAATACACTATCACGGGTACATGTGTATATTTATTTTTAGTGTTACGTATCATGCTTCCATTGTAGTAAAATTACATTGTGAATAATGCATGATAAAATAGCTTGATTTGGTGACAAAATCTATTTTGAACTTAAAGGAAAATATTCATTGGAAGAAATGAAAATGAGAACATCTTTTTGTTTACAGCTAAAGTGTTTCTAAATGATATAAAGTGTTTCTAAATGATATACCTGAAAGGAATATTTCAGAATACTCAACAACAAAATTATAACATGATGTAAAGCTTGTGTAGTAGTCTAGGTTGTAAAAACTGTATATTGTATAAAACACTGCAGGCTTGTGGCGTTACGATACGTACGGTGAGAAAGTCTATTGCAGTCTTAAAAATTCTCTACCAATATAACCTACCATAGTAACAAACAATTCAAGCTCATTGTAAATATCAGCGTTAACTTTGTATTTGAAAATGCCTATTAATTTCTTAAACGAACTAACCCGGCACAAACTGATCGTACCGAAAAAAAGAAGAGCCCTGCCCCTAATTTTATTAATTTTTTCGTGCATGATTTGTTTATTGTGAAACAAAACTTTGAGTGGTTTGTGAGGTTTGTGTCATGACCGTTTTTGTGGTTTCATAACAACTTGTCACGCAAATTACAGTAACCTCCTTCAGATGCTGCGAATGATTCCGTTAACTGCCGAAGGGTCACGTGCTCAGTGAGATGAAACGAAAAAAACCATTATAAGTTTACGGTGTCAGGTAAGATATTAAAAATGCATTAATGTAGGTTGGTTTCTAAGTACAGATAACCCAACTTTCTACTAATAATCTGCCGAACGAAGCAAAAACGATCGACATCAGGTGAATATTTTGTGAAGTAAATAGCACGGAAATAACTACAAAAATGTTTGGGTCATGATATTTATATACATAGTACCCAGTGACACAAGTGACAGAAATAACAAATGACTACTCATACCAGTAATAGCTAAAGGATCAGCAATTACCGACATATGCAGGAGAGGTCAACCTCACGGACACACAGAGGGGCCACAACAATGACAAGAAAAAGACAAATTTCGTTTCCGAGACAAAGAGTGTAACGTTTTACCACAACAAACACGAAAAGGCCAAACTTAACTTTGTTATCGAGACAAACATTGTGAGGTTGGCCTAAACAATGACGAGAAATTGACAAAATAACATTTGTTCCCGAGGAAAAAAAGTATGAATGTTGGTATAAGCAATGACGAGAAAAGGCCAAAACTAACTTTAACTCAGAGAAAAAAAGTGTGATATTTTGCTACAAGAACACGTAAAAGGAAAAAGTAGACTTTGTAACCGAGAGTGTGGAGTTTGGCATAAACAATGACGAGAAAATGACAAACTAAGATTTGTTTCTGAGACAAAAAGTATGAAGGTCGACATAAACAATAACGATACAATGACAAACTCAACTTTGTTATCGAGACAAACAGTGTGAGGTTGGCCTAAACAATGACTAGAAAAGGCCAAACTTAACTTTGTTATCGAGACAAACAGTGTGAGGTTGGCCTAAACAACTTTGTTATCGAGAAAACAGTGTGAGGTTGGCCTAAACTTAACTGTGTTATCGAGACAAACAGTGTGAGGTTGGCCTAAACAATGACTAGAAAAGGCCAAACTTAACTTTGTTATCGAGACAAACAGTGTGAGGTTGGCCTAAACAATGACTAGAAAAGGCCAAACTTAACTTTGTTATCGAGACAAACAGTGTGAGGTTGGCTTAAACAATGACTAGAAAAGGCCAAACTTAACTTTGTTATCGAGACAAACAGTGTGAGGTTGGCCTAAACAATGACTAGAAAAGGCCAAACTTAACTTTGTTATCGAGACAAACAGTGTGAGGTTGGCCTAAACAATGACTAGAAAAGGCCAAACTTAACTTTGTTATCGAGACAAACAGTGTGAGGTTGGCCTAAACAATGACTAGAAAAGGCCAAACTTAACTTTGTTATCGAGACAAACAGTGTGAGGTTGGCCTAAACAATGACTAGAAAAGGCCAAACTTAACTTTGTTATCGAGACAAACAGTGTGAGGTTGGCCTAAACAATGACTAGAAAAGGACAAACTTAACTTTGTTATCGAGACAAACAGTGTGAGGTTGGCCTAAACAATGACTAGAAAAGGACAAACTTAACTTTGTTATCGAGACAAGTTTGGCCACAAAATAGACAAGATAATGACAAACTTCACTTGGTTACCGAGACAGAACACACATAATTTGTCACGAAAGTGCGAAGAGAGATTCAGCGAAACGAAGACAGAACATACGTATGTATTGGCAATATGCCCTTGTTGCATTCCATACAAGTGGACTTTCGGAGTGATTCTTGTTCCAGTCATTGAGTGATATTATTACCACTAAAATTGTAAGTATTTATCACTGTATTCATTCGTTATTTGACTGATGTGTGTTTATAACAGCAAGAAAATCGCTTTTATAGGATATGCCTGTTACCCAATTCCTTTTGTCAGTTAAACTATGACAATAAAATATTCTGAAAATGAAAATACAGAACATACTTTATTGACATTGTTAGTGCTACAATAGATGAAACCAAATTGAACTTACAGGTGTGTGAGGGAGTTCCTCTTCCTCTGGTTTCAAGGTCAACTCTGTGTGTTCACCATTCTGAAAATAACTTAGATCTACAGAGGGAGTGTCCTGGACACTCCTTGTTTGAGCTGTACTGGGTCCAGACGATTGCTCACTGACCGGACGTTTTGCTTTCCTCGACCGGATGGTATTGATAATCTCACGGACGGCGTCATACTGGTCATTGTCATGATCTCCGTCTGCTATCGAATCGTCCTTGACTGATGCTTGTTTCACGCGACTGGTCATCCCGAGGTTATTTATCTAACTAATGAGTTTCCTTTAACAAAGTGTCATTGCGGTTGTCTTCCATCATCAACACGATGTTCATTCGACTGACAATCAGACAAAATATGATCGATTTCAGTGTGTATAAACCCTTAAAACCAAAAAAGAGCATCGATTAAAACTTAACAAATGAAATATTTTCGCTGAATAAAAAGAAATATACTCCGGGTCTATTAAGGTTGTAAAGGGTCCATGCACGCGCCGCAACCCGTGTTTGCTGTATTGTCGCGCCTCATCATGTGTATACACTTATCAACAGGACGGTTTTAGACTGACTGCCTTGTCACATGTTTAATTATTAATAACAGTAAAATACATTTTTAATGTATATGTCGATGCTCAATGTTACGTTTTATAATCCATGGATTCAATCACGTGAAACCCGACTTGGAAATACATTGGTTCCCATTATACAAACACTCAACATTATACCACTACACAATGATGGACAATGATATTATTACTGTCAAGGAGATAGCGACATATTCACACGTACTTAATGAAGGATGAAGGGTGATTCCCAGACTGGGAATTCATTCCTCTAAACACACGGTCTCCAAGCAGACTTTATTTCAGCCGATGTTTAGATTTATCGAAATACGGTATTCATCAGATGAATGGTGCAGTTATTGTTTGAAAACCAATCAAATAATAAGTACAGAATCACTATTATTATTCTTTGGGGAACTCAGTCTTTCATCTCCATAGATATTTTTCGTACCAATGTTGTTAATGAGTTATTGAACGTTTCATTAACATTACCCCTGAGGGAATGTAGGTATGGTTTACAGCATGTTATGAGTTTCCGATAACCTGAGCCCAGGGGTGTTAACACTAAAACACAAGCATTAAGGTGATCCGAAACAACGGAAATCGGGAAATTCTACAAAACGGACAGAAAACAGCAGGTGAATCGGCCAACTTTTAACGTTTCAGTTCAAAAGGACTTGCCTCTCCTACCGCACGTAAAAACATTTCATGAGCCCTTGATGAACAGCTCTTATAAAGGAAGATGATTGGATGGGAAACATGAGCATGATATCTGATATACAATATTTCTATATGGCCCTTCGGCCTTTATGAAATTACTCTAAAAGCAATTCTAGTGTAAATAAACTGTCATACTGTAATTCATTACCTAATGATTAAAAAGTGCTAAATGATCTGATATAAACCATCCATTAACTAATAATGAAATAGCCTAAGCTAACAATTGTGGACAAACCAGTTGATCTAGTCACAATTCCTCGTACATTTGTCTAACAGATCCACCTTCATGTATCTTTAAATGGACACTCCCTCCTCCACGTCACGTGTCTTTAAACTGACACTCCCTCCTCCACGTCACGTGTCTTTAGATGGGTACTCCCTCCTCCACGTCATGTGTCTTTAAATGGACACTCCCTCCTCCACGTCACGTGTCTTTAAATTGACACTCCCTCCTCCACGTCACGTGTCTTTAAATTGACACTCCCTCCTCCACGTCACGTGTCTTTAAATGGGTTCTCTCTCCTCCATGTAACAGTTTCTCCTACGTGTTATTAGATGAACATTTCCTCCTCCTAGTCTTGAGTCTTTGGAAGGGCACTCCCTCTCCAGGTCACAACTTTCCAACATGTGTCTTTTGGTGAACACTCCCTCCTCCATGTCACGTGTGTTTGGATGGGCACATCCTCCTCCATATCACAACTTTCCAACATGTGTCTTTGGGTGAACACTCTTTCCTCCATGTCACAGTTTCCCAATATGTGTCGTTGGAAGGGTACTCCCTCCTCCATGTCATGTGTGTTTGGATGGGCACATCCTCCTCCATGTCACAATCTTCCAACATGTGCCTTTGGGTGAACACTTCCCCTCCATGTCACAGTTTTCCAACAGATGGGAACTTCTTCCTGCAAATTTTTTTAGATGGGTACTCTGTCCTCCATGTCAAAGTCTTTGGATGGGTACTTTTTTTTATCCATGTCACAGTTCCTCCTTAGTGTCTTTCGTCAGGTAAATCTCTCTGCCATACCGAAGATCAACTACAATTTGTCTTTGGTTGGCTTATCACTCCGCCATGATGCCTACATCACAGTTCCCATACATTTGAAATCAGCCGAGTAACCTTTTAGCCACATAACAGTTCCCCTACATTTGTCTTTGGCTGGCTAACCTATCTGCCACGTCACACTCCCCCTACATTTGTCTTTGGCTGGCTAACCTATCAGTCAAATCATATATCCCCTACATTTGTCTTTGGCTGGCTAATCTATCAGCCACATCACAGTTTCCCTACATTTGTCTTTGGCTGGCTAACCAATCTGCCACATCACAGATCCCCTACATTTGTCTTTGGCTTGCGAACCTATCTGCCACATCACAATCCCCCTACATTTGTCTTTGGCTTGCGAACCTATCTGCCACATCACAATCCCCCTACATTTGTCTTTGGCTGGCTAACCTATCTACCACATCACAATCCCCCTACATTTGTCTTTGGCTAGCTAACCATTCTGCCAAATAACAGTTTCCCTACATGTGTCTTTGGCTGGCTAACCTATCTGCCACATCACAGTTCCCCTACATTTGTCTTTGGCTGGCTAACCTATCAGCCACATCACAATCCCCCTACATTTGTCTTTGGCTGGCTAAGCTATCAGCCACATCACAATCCCCCTATATTTGTCTTTGGCTAGCTAACCTATCAGTCAAGTCATAGATCTCCTAGATGTGTCTTTGGCTGGCTAACCAATCTGCCACATAACAGTTTCCCTACATGTGACTTTGGCTGGCTAACCTATCTGCCACATCACAACCCCCCTACATTTGTCTTTGGCTGGCTAACCTATCTGCCACATCACAATCCCCCTTCATTTGTCTTTGGCTGGCTGACCTATCAGCCACATCACAGTTTCCCTACATTTGTCTTTGGCTGGCTAACCAATCTGCCACATAACAGTTTCCCTACATGTGTCTGGCTGGCTAACCTATCTGCCACATCACAATCCCCCTTCATTTGTCTTTGGCTGGCTAACCAATCTGCCACATCACAATCCCCCTTCATTTGTCTTTGGCTTTGCCATGTCATAGATCCCTTATATTTGACTTCATTATTATACCCATTAATTCATTGTCGCGTACACTGCCTCTATTGATACAGATATACTTTCTCTGAATTTTTCCTTTTACACACAGAGATTTACTTATGTTTTCTCTACGTAGTTACTACATATGGCCCATTTCCCCAAAAATTGTTGTTTATAGTTACTAACACACTGACAAATGACACAATATGTAGACGTTTCAATCACTGACATATCAGATGATAAATTTTAGTTGTTTCAGGTCAGAAACTGTTCTGGTCAGAAAATGAGAGTTGCAGTAAGATATTGTGTATATGTAATACTTGATTACTTGTTGGTTCTTGTAGTATTTTATTATTGTCAATAATTATTGATTAGTAGATGGATAATAGATGTGAACAAAAAATTGATATTTGACATATGAAAAGTACAAATAAACAGAGTCCTTTTTCTGCACTTTCATGGAGTACTTGGAAGATATGCTGCCAAATGAAAAAAAAAAAAAAAAAACTGTGGCCGCAATTTGTGTTGTAAGAGTTATCTCCCTTTGAAACTTGACCATCGCATACAATTTTTGATAATTCGGTTTGTCCTTTTGATTAATCTTTAAAGATTGAACTAAGTTAGCCTTGTGGTTAATTGTTTGGCTGATCCAGACATCATAACTGCTCAATCAAAAAATCAGACTGACAGTGAAGTTTGATTCTGTTTTCAGGAAGTCCGATGTAATAGTATAGTGGCAGATACCTTCGGGCGTGCATTGCTGTTTCTATACCTCTGATTTGTGCTCTTCCAAAATCTGTATGATGCCACTCTGTCATCCTTGGGCAATCTGAACGATATGCAAATGAAGGCTGTCATTACTGAAAATCTTGTTTTTATCAATTTCTCAGTAACAATGAATGGTATCGAAATCATTTTGGTGTCTATCCCCATGTTTAGAACGCACCAATCACTTTATGGTGAATAGACATATTGAGGCGACCATTACTGAAAATCTTGTTATCTCAATCATTACACGTGGTGTCAATATAATTTTCGTGTTCATACCCATGTTCTTAGGGGTAAAGCATCGGATTAGGTCATTCCAGTATTAATCACAACTGTATTTTCTGCAAAGAATTGACAATCAACTTTAGTGTGTATGTAAATCGTCATAGAATATTTCAATTACTTGTGTTGATGCATGTTGACATCCTCTGTGCCATGCTTATCCACAAATGTTAGCAGCATTGCGAGAGAATGCGTTGAAAGTATCCCATTCTGTGAGGATATCTGTGCACCAAAATTGTCGGAGACGAGCTGAACAAGACTGTCCTCAGCGTGGTCATGTCCCCTTAATGAAGCATTGCTTACAGCTGCTGCTGATACTTTGAACCTTAGAACTTCATCATTACTGCAAGCTGCAACTCATGACATTGTTCAATCAACCCTTTCCTGTTTAAGACAACACCAAGAGCAATTTGGAGAGTTGCGAATCTATCGCTTAAGGCATTTGCAACAATGTTTCTGATGAGAGCGGATTGTAAAGTGTGGTCCAACTTTGTGAAAAGCTTTGATAGCAATGATAACAAAGTGGCACTGACACAGTCAAGGGCAATGTCCATATTGACTCTGGCATGATACTTCTTTTCATCAACTAATGATTCCTTTACATCATGGACAATCTGGTTGGCAATTTTTCTCCAGTCCTATCTTAACATCATCTTCATCACTGCTCGGCACTAGCCTCAACAAGGTTGATGCTTTACTTCGAAACACAAGAAGATTAGCAACACCTGTGCCACTCAGCAGGAGAAGATCCGAACCAAAGTATTCTAACAACCTGGAGACTAAAGTTCGGCGGCTAATGCCTTCTCCGCCATTTGACTGGTATAGGTCGTATAATTTGATGGAATTCCACATTCGCGATGATTCTGCTTTCAGTGCATTAACAGTCGATTCAAAAGCCACATCCACCTCCTCTTGACTGCTACTAGATACTGCTGAAGCTGACTTCACTGATCAAGATGAACACAACTTCTTGTACCAGTCTATGCGATATCTACCATCTGCATGCAGATGATTCACTGCCCCAGCAAAACGTGTCACTACTTCGTGTCCCCAGTTGTCCTTGCGAGATCTGCAGATATCTAGAAGTGTTTTCTTATAATTCTTCCTCCCCTCACCACGGTCTGCTGTCCTACACAGAACAACCCCTATCCACCGATCTGGAAGTTTTGGATCAATGTCGAAGCATTCCTCGCCACAGAAAAGGCAATGCTGCCTGAAGTTGAAGGTTTTCGATCCGGACCAACGCAGACGTTTTACTGCAAATGTCTCTTCGGAACATTTTGATGAGCTGAGCTTATTCAAGTGCCTCTTGATGCGAGTTTTGGATGTATACTAAAAGGATAAAGAAACGCAGGGTGAACTTTAAACCAGAAATTAAGTATGATATCGGACTTCATTTAAAACGAAATTTTGTATACTTACAGATAAATTAAAGCTTACAAATTTCCAAAGTCTGTATTTTGCATCTGACAATTGGTTTAGAGGTAGTAATGATTGAATTGAATGGACCCATAGGATTTTGAAATTGAAATTGAACTGAGTCATCAATATCTTGTGTGTCCGCCGTTTGCTGTGGTCACGGCCTTTATTCTTCTGGTCATAGAGTTCATGAGAGCGTTAATCCGTCTTATGGCGATGTTGTCCCACTCTTCAATCAGAGCTCTGGTCAACTGCTCTCGAGTAGCAGGGGGTGGCTGGCGCTTTCGAACCTGTCTATCCAACTGGTCCCAAAGATGCTCGATCGTGGACAAATCAGGGCTATATGGCGGCCAATCTAGTGGTTGAATGTTGTTGTTGGTCAGAAAGACTTGGCAAATCCTTGCTACGTGGGGCCTAGCATTATCCTGCTGGAGGGTTAGATTATGCTGCTGTAAGAAAGGGGTAACATGGGGTCGGAGGATCTCATCTCTATACTTAGCTGCTATTAAACTGCCATCAATAACAACCAATTGTGATTTTAACCCGTGTGAGATTCCTCCCCACACCATTACTGAACCACCCCCAAACCTATCCCTCTCTACAACGCAAGCGTCCGTAAAACGTTCGCCATGACGTCGGTAGACACGTTGACGGCCGTCAAATTGATAAAGACAGAATTGAGACTCGTCCGTGAAGAAAACTTGTCTCCACTGCCTCAGTGGAAACCGTTGTGGAGGATGTGCAGCGACCCAGGCCATACGACGCTGACGTCGTGCAGGGGTAAGGTGTGGACCTACGTAGGGGCGACGTGCTCTTACACCAACTTCTCGTAATCAATTCCTTACAGTTATTGAACTTATAGGACGCCCAAGATTACCACGAACTTTAAGTGCACTCTCAACGGCAGTAAGGCGCCGATTACGCACATGAGAGACGACGATATAGCGATCCTGACGTCGTGACGTTACGCGCGGACATCCTGACCTAGGTCGATCGGCCAATCGCCCAGTTTTTTCCTTCCTCCATTTACCAGAGCTGCGCACTGTACCGTGACTAAATTTTTGATACATGACAAGGTGTAATATGACCTAATTACTTAATCCACAAAGTTTCACTTTATTTGGAGAACACGTTTTTAAAATATCGGAATAAATATAACCCTGCATTTCTTTATCCTTTCAGTATATATGTAGATATACAGTCTCTATGACAAAGGATCTCTAAATGTTTGTCTGCGGAAAGATCATCATGGAGAAAATCACATGTACTTGATTCAATGCTAATCTGTATCCTATCAGTGCTTGCTACGCCAAGTTCCTTCTTGCTTCCATCTTCGTTACCCAAGAAGCAACACCCTTTCATCTCTAAACTCTACCTTGAAGATATATTTATGTTTTTCTTCCGATTAATATTTGCTGATCAATTGCTAATGTGAAACAAAGAAAAAGTCCGAACTCAAGTTCTCCAACAAATCTCTTTATACGATGTCCGCGTTCCACATACCACCTGAACAACCCGTTTCTTCACCTTCAGTTTATGTAGCTTGGATGATCCTGTCAGTTTGGGTGATTCTGTACACGTGGTCGCGATTCAACGTCTCATCCAAACAACGGTACTGCTGTTCGTCTGCTCCTTCACCTTCATATCAGTTTTTTCAGCTCTGTAGACCATGTCAGCTTGAGTAACTCTGTACACATGGGTGCGGTTTAACGTCTCATCCGAACGATGATGGTGCGGTTCGTCTGTTCCTGCCCTTTCATATCAGTTTAGGCGCTTAACTATCAGAAAAGTTTCTGCTTTACATGACCGTTACAGCTAAGATTATTAATGATGGAGGACCTCATTCGCACTTGAAAACGGTTGTTTGTTTTTTGATGGAATTATCTAATCTGAATGTGCCCCTAAAAACACGGGGTTGAACGTCCATTTTTTTGGTTCTTGATATCATGTGATCCTTACTAAAATGGCTTAATCAGATTCTTTGCCTGTCATAACATGGGGGTAGACACCAAAATAGTTTTGACACCATTTATGGTTACTGAGAAATTGACGAAAACAAGATTTCCAGTAATGGCGGACTCCCTTTGCATATTGTACGGACTGGCCAAGGATGACAGAGTGGCATCATACAGATTCTTGAACAGCACACTACAGAGGAATAGAAAAGGTGAAAAAACTTTTTTTACGGACCGCATTGTAAGGTCCTCCAAAAATCTTTGGTTTGGCAACCGGACTATAATGTTAGATCCCTAAGAGTTTGATGATAAGCATTATCTAAAGTTCCAACAATCCTTTAATTAGAAATTTCTTTGAAAATCAATGTCAACACAATGCAGTTGAACCCATAAATTTAGAAAACGAGATTTGTAACTCTTGGGTATGAAAAGTTATATATCTACTTCAGGTAGCATATGCCCTTAACTAATCTTGCTAATGTCACACTGTTCTTAGTTATCCTCCTATATGCGGTTAGTTTGCTGTACCTTTGTGATGTTTACCGTGCCACCATTAGCTGTCTTTTGTCACTACTAAAATCATTATATAATAGCACATCTTTTGTATACATGTATTAACTATGAATCAAACATAGCATTCAAGTATTCGAACTTGAATAAAATGTAGATTTTCTATAAAAAAAAAAAACACCAATTCTACTTGTTCTTCATACTGACAAGAACAATTTTAATATATATAATATATATATATATATATATATAATGGTGTCTTTCAGCCACATCCACCCTATTTCCACCATGGACATATCAGAGAATTATCTTCATCTAAATCACTATAACTCAAGCATTAAGTCATGGGGACAATATACTACACAAAGAATACCAATTTCCTTTTGTTTTATTTACTCTTCATCCTACCTCATCATGTTAACAAAACAATTTGCAGATTCTGTATGTTTTCCAGAAAAGAAGCTGAACAATAACCAGATTTCCTTAATCTTACCAACATATTCTCCATTGATGTTTCTTTTTACCAATAAAGACAAAATTACAAAAAATGCCACAAAATACAACAAAAAAATCCAGCTTTTTGTCAGGTTTTGATAGCTAGTGTTACTTTCTGCTTCTTCTTTCGGTTTTTGTGTTTAAGTGTGGCATCCTTGAAGAGCATGACCTCCCCTGATTTGTCCACATGTTGCTGTAAGAACTGAAGTCCACTCATGTTGAATCCAATTCGATCCTGTAACATATATACCAGTAAATGTTATAAAATGCCATCATTACAGTAATCTCATCATGTCAATTTTTGTTTTATTTTGTCATTAAAGGAAACAAAAATACTTAGACAATCATTTGTGTTTTTGTGACGAGGTGAACTTATGATGACCTACTCTGATTTGGTTAACCTTGGTCTGAGTGCTGCTTCGTAGTCTGTCAATGATAGGCATAAGGACAGGACTGGACGTCACCTGGCCATGGTGTACTCTGTCAAAAAAACAACTAAATGTCAGGATGTAACAAACAAAGTATCTTTTGTTAATCCCAAAAAACAGCTCATAAATCGGACTACAAAATTTGTGAATACTGGCAGACTAATCCAAAGGACACAGGATTAGGTAACAAGGAAGAAAGGCTGTATTTCATATAGTCCTAGCAAACCACCAGAAGGAAATTCCAAAAGTACAATTAAATGGGTGACTTAAAGGATGTTGTAAGTCTCTAGCAAACTATTCAAAACTACACTGAACAAAAATGAAGGTTGAATTATTTGATTTAAAGAACATTTGAATCTGAAAGTTACGAAGATTTTATAGGATAACTTCAGGAGGATTTGACCTACCTTAGTAGGAAGAAGAGGACACGACAGGTGAGCTCCACATGCCAGCCTCTCTCTAGAAACATGTCCATAACCTGTATGAGGTCTATCACATAGTTAAAGGGCAGCACCAGAAGACTTTCCTCCAGTTCACTAAAAACCAGAAAAGAAAACATCTTATATTCTCCTCCAGCTCACTAAAACACAGAAAAGTTAATTTTGCATTCTTCTCCAGTTAACTGAACCACAGAGAAAAAGTAAATCTTATTCTCCAGTTCATTATACACAGAAAAAATAAATCCTACATTCTTCTCCAGTTCAATAAAACACACAAAAATTTCAATCCTATATTCTCTTCCATTTCATTAAAATGCAGAAATTATCCATTTTTGCTCTTCTCAAGCTCACTAAAACACACAACAAAGCCATCTTCTTTTCTCATCCTATTCTCTAAAACACACAAATTCCTTTTCAAAGTCATGCTGAGATAGTCGTACCTGTTTGATAGGAGACTTAGGACATAACCATGGTTTCCTTAGGACATAACCATGGTTTCCTAGTTTTCTACTGTTTATATGTTAACAAACTAAGATGATATTTGTTTATTCACTAACCTTGACCTGATCTTTTTGAGCACCTCCAGCATGTATTTGAGTGGAGTATCCACAGAAAAAGCCATCAGCATTGGATGGAGGGGAGGCATAGGTAACTACAACGAATAAAAAAATATTATCAACCCACAGTCTGCAAACAATAACAATGACCTTCAACTTGAAATCCTTAAACATGAACTTATCAGAGGTTTTTCCTAATATAGATCATTTTCTATACATAGTAAATGTGACCTAGGCTTAACCATGGAGTCCGGAAACACAACCTTATAGTTGACCTTTGTATGAATATTCCTTATATTCCCCTTAGAAATCAAGGTGAGCAATGAGAACGATTCCAGTCTTAATTGAATAGAAAATATAAGCACTGTATGTCCAACACTGCCCCCACCCCTATCCCTGAACCTCCCAACACCCCAAGAATTGGCATGGCATAACAAGGTCATGAAGAAAGTGAGAAAAAGGTCAACATAGGGTGAAAAGGTGATAACTGTTACACAGAGATAGTTCGTCGCCTTTGTGTTAACAATTCAAATGGTTGGACCAGTTGAACCTGCAAGAAAAAATGCCAAGTACTGGTTGGGACCGAGGCTGGACTGCGTAATATTTGGCACATGCAGATTAAGCGTCCAGTCATAACTGTTCAAAACTAACTTGCTGAATAAGTTTTTAGAAGGATTCCAGCATAAGGCAAGGTTTGTGCACTCATATATTTCTGCATTATGCTATTACGTATGAATGAAATGGATGGTACCTTGGTTTTATTCAATTATTTTATGCTTGACAAGGCATTATGACACTTTTGAGCTTTATATGTATCAGTTCAAACATCTGGTGTAGCATGGTATTGCGAAACTTTAAGGGTTTCATCCAGGTAACGCTAAAGTGGCCTGTATCTCCTGTTACATATATCTTAATGTCTCTTCAATATAACTGAACAAAAAGTCTTAATTTCTTTATTCAATGCATAGTTGTTTCAAAGTTGTCTCTAACATACATGATAAGCTACATGGCCTTATCAGTCTAAATAGCGGACTCCAATGATTGAATGAGCAACACTATTAGCTACTTCTTTGACGCATGGAATGTATAGTAAATAATCCGTGAATGTCTATCAACTCACCTGTTTTCCAGCTCGTTTACACTCAGCCAGGTGTTGTTGTAATTTTTCAGTTTCTTCTTTATAGAGCTCCAGGGCCTCCATCAAACGCTCAGCCTATGTTATATAAATATACATAAAGTTATAACAGAATTTGTAGACTTTTGACCAGCCTAATTCTCCCCTTTATCAGTGTTAGATCAGAAAAAATATACAATAAATATATATATAACCACTGATCAAACAGGTGTAACACCAGCCTTATTATACCCTGTATAAACCCGAGTGTGAGACCATACTGGCATACAGACAGATAATCTTATCACAATTCAAGATTCCCACATTTTTCTAAGTAGCCTTACTTTTTTTTTGTAGGGGTCTTATGATGACACCTCTTAGACACTTCCTCTTCATCATAGTAGAGGTCAAATGAGAGCAAACTTCCTTGACTCCCACCCTCCCCCAACCCCAAATTTGTTATAGATGTCTAATGAAAACATACATCCTAGACTTTTCCCCTTAAATATGTTGTAAGGGTTTAATGAGAACACTCCACCACCCCCGAGAGTTCCCTCTAATTTTGCTGTAGGGTTATAATGATAAGGGTAACAGTGGGTGACTTACCCCTTTGACAGTTTCCACAGTTTTACGTCCAGCCATTGCCACTTCTGTGTTGGTCTCCCCAGGAACCTGTCATCATGGAAACAAATATAATTATCACATATATATATATATATATCAGTCATAGTGTCAACTTCATACATTAAACTATGGGGTGATGTCTACATTAACAGTTACACTCCAGTGTCAACAAGACACACTACACTGAGGGGTGACATCTACCATTAACAGTTACACTCCTGTGTCAACAAGACAATCTACACTGAGGGGTGACATCTACCATTAACAGTTACACTCCTGTGTGAACTAGACACACTACACTGAGGGGTGACATCTACCATTAACAGTTACACTCCTGTGTCAACAAGACAAATTACACTGAGGGGCGACATTTACCATTAACAGTTACACTCCTGTGTCAACAAGACACACTACACTGAGGGGTGACATTTACTATTAACAGTTACAATCCAGTGTCAACAAGACACACTACACTGAGGGGCGACATCTACCATTAACAGTTACACTCCTGTGTGAACTAAACACATTACATTGAGGGGCGACATTTAGAACAAAAAGTTATGCCTCGTTGTCAATAAGACACATATGTGAGATATCTTATGTTATTCTTACTATAATATAACTCATAACCCTTACCCTAGTCCTTGTGAGGAGTGAAGTTATACTTATCACAGGCTCCCCTGTTTGTCCCATGCTCTCCTCCTTCCCATACCCCTATTCCTTGTGAGGAGTGAAGTTATACTTACCACAGGCTCCCCTGTTTGACCCACGCTCTCCTCATAACCCTTACCCTAGTCCTTGTGAGGAGTTATACTTACCACAGACTCCCCTGTTCGTCCCACACTCTCCTCCTAACACTTACCCTAGTCCTTGTGAGGAGTTATACTTACCACAGGCTCCCCTGTTTGTCCCACGCTCTCCTCATACTCTTTTTCTCGCTCCTTTAAACAGAGAAAGTTTTCACTATAGCAGTGTATTATATAAAATTCTGCTGTAAGGTTTTTCCTCATAACCTTTTTTGTAGAAACTTTTTCATCACAGATCTTTTCAAAGCAACGGAATGACTGAACACTCACTGTTGACAGATTGTGTAAATTAAGCCCACATCGTTGATTTTCAAGCCATTCAACACTAAATGTGTCAGATCAACAAAAATGCCCACACCTTCAACCTAGAAGGTGTAAAACTTTTTCGTATAATTGGCCTTGTTAAGACGAGTTTTCTTAAAGTGTAAATGAGTGGAAATGACTTTATGCTGATGGCTCCTTCAAGAAATGGCGGGAGTATAAAATGAAAACACTTCATCTGAATAAGCCCTGAATCATTTCTGGCGACTATCAAATAAATCCTCACAGATTTCAAGAAAAATTTTGTTTTGTTTTAAACCATTGATGATTGTTCAAGGTCACCAGCGATGCCAAGTTACACACTGGACCTACCATTTCTCTTTCATCCTCCAGTACCAGTGGCTCCCGTGTCTTCTCCCACAGACGAAGGGATTTATCATGGGACCCCGTCACCAGAAAATTACCGCTTGGGCTTGTGGTCATACACCAGATCTCTGCATGATGTCCCTGTTTAAAAAATAAATGTAATAGAGGATAATGGCTAGTATTTACCATGGTTACATAAATATTTATTGTCCCCAGCAACAGGTAAATGTGATAAGTATTGGCCCAAGTAACAGATAAATGTTTAAAGTCCCTAGTAAATGACAATTATTTATTTACCCTAGTAACAGATGGATGTTTATTAACCCTAGTAACAGATAGATGGACATTGTCCTTAGTAACGGATAGATGTTTACTGCCCTAGTAACAGATAGATATTTACTGGTCCTAGTAACAGATAGATGTTTACTGGCCCTAGTAACAGATATATGTCTACTGGCCCTACTAACAGATATATGTTTACTGGCCCTACTAACAGATATATGGATATTGTCCTTAGTAACAGATAGATGTTTATTTCCCATGTAACAGATAAACGTTTTTGTCTCTAGTAACAAATAAATGTTGATTTATTTTAACATCACTTCGTCAACTGACCATAGCTTTACTACTTGGCGTTGTGAATTTTGATAAGTATTACCCACCTGCACTACATCATTAAAATAAAAGTGCTTCAATGTCAATAAAACAGTTGGAATGTGGTTGTAGAAATTCTGTTTGACCTCCCAAAAATAACAGTAGTTTTACAATTCAGACCTGGTACAAACCTTTAAGGTGACAATACTTTCAAAGTTGTCAGCATCCCACTGTTTAATGGTGCCATCTTTACCCCCAGTAAAGAACAGGTGTGTCCGTGGTATAAACTTTATACACATGATGCTGCAACAGTAGATAGCTCAATTATCCTTCTGTTAAAATTTTGAGAGGACAACAAAATATTTTGTTCAAAGATAGACTGTACTGTATAATACTGTGCTCAAAATCTAGCACGGTAATTGTTCACTGGATTCAAGTTCTAACAAAAAAATTGCTCCTTTTGTTCAATATCTGACAAGGTAACACAAAATTCATTGCCTTCAAATTGTGATAAGAGCAAGTCTAAGTTATAAATAAAAGCAGAAAATTGAAGTCTTGTTGTTGATTGTGCGGCCATTTACTTGAGATGTTTAAATGAAGTCACATGTGCTCAAAGGTATGTTAGGTCTCACCTGTCATCATGAGCAAAGATAGATTTGTGACAGTCCCCAAAGTCCAGGCCCCAGATCTTGGTATTTCTGTCAGCTGAGCCAGTCACCAGCAGTGTGGAGTCTGTGGAGATATCCATACAGAGGACAGGCAATTTGTGTCCATACAGGGAGAGGAAAAACTGTAACAGGCAAAAAAAAAATACATTAGGGACAAAAAAAAGGCAAAAAGGAGAAAGCAATAACAGGCAGATTGTGTCCATACAGGGAGAGGAAAAACTGTAACAGGCAAAAATTATACATTAGGGACAGAAAAAAAGCAAAAAGGAGAAAGCAATAACAGGCAGATTGTGTCCATACAGGGAGAGGAAAAACTGTAACAGGCAAAAATTATACATTAGGGACAGAAAAAAAGCAAAAAGGAGAAAGCAATAACAGGCAGATTGTGTCCATACAGGGAGAGGAAAAACTGTAACAGGCAAAAAATACATCAGGGACAGAAAAAAGGCAAAAAGGAGAAATCTTAGCAATAATAGGCAGATTGTGTCAAACACAGACAGAAAAAATGTAAGAAGGAAAAATTCAAAGAAAGAGAGCAGTGGCTCATATAAATATACCCCCAGCCCCTTATCTTTTTCTTCTGGTTTGAATCTATTGCAGAGTCAAGGGCAACCTTTGATCATTAACCCTGGCCAATAAAAACCAATATCTAATAAGGTGTAGACCTTAGTGGGGACAGTAGTGGGGAGCTGTATCACAGAGAGGACAGGCAACTTGTGTCTATACACAAAAAGCTGAATCAAAAAATGTTAAAAATGGTCAAACTTGTTCCTTGACTTTAAAAGTATTGGTCAACAAGGATAATGACCTTGCATGAATCAGTAAAGATGATATTTACTATGCTAACCAACAAGGATACTGACCTTAAGTGTGTCAGTAAAGAAGACTTTAACTGTATTGTCCAGCAAGGATACTGCTATCAATCTGTTGTCAGGGCTGAAAAAGTTTAAAACAAAAAAATATTTATTGTCAATTACAGCTAGGTAACCTTGTCATCTGAAAACAGTTTTTCACTGAAATCCCATTATAACATCATTTATTCAGATAGATCTTTGAAGTATAAACACAGTGAACCGTGTAATTATTATTTGATATCCATGATAAATTTTTTACCAGAACATACCAGTTGTTTACAGTTATTTTAACCCTACCTATATGAGGAGAGACCAACACACTAGGAGTATTGATTCTGATGATGTTACCTGCACTGAACTGCCAGGATATCCTCATCCATACGTAATGTGCGTGAATGTTCCAGAGTCAAACGTTTACTATAACATAAAACACAGTCAAGGTTATTAAAGGGACTGTACAGTAATTACACAGAGCTTAATCAACCAGACATCATTAACCCAGTTGTCCCACCATCCAGCTACAATAATCTGGCTGCCCCATTATCTAGTCACCACTAATCCAGTAATCCTACTCAGCTAACCCTAATCTGGCTGTCCCAATATCCTGTTACCACTAATCCAATAATCCCACTATCAAGCTAACCCTACTATTGTTGTCCCACTATCCTGTCACCACTAATCCAGTAGTCCCACTATCACGCTATCCCTAATCTGGTTGTCTCACTATCCTGTCACCACTAATCCAGTAATCCCACTATCAAGCTAACCCTCCTATTGTTGTCTCACTATCCTGTCACCACTAATCCAGTAATCCCACTATCACGCTAACCCTCCTATTGTTGTCTCACTATCCTGTCACCACTAATCCAGTAATCTCACTATCAAGCTAACCCTCCTATTGTTGTCTCACTATCCTGTCACCACTAATCCAGTAATCTCACTATCAAGCTAACCCTCCTATTGTTGTCTCACTACCCTGTCACCACTAATCCAGTAATCCCACTATCACACTAACCCTACTATTGTTGTCTCACTATCCTGTCACCACTAATCCCACTATCAAGCTAACCCTACTATTGTTGTCCCACTATCCTGTCACCACTAATCCAGTAGTCCCACTATCAAGCTAACTCTAATCTGGTTGACTCACTATCCTGTCACCACTAATCCAGTAATCTCACTATCACACTAACCCTACTCTGGTTGTCCCACTATCCTGTCACCACTAATCCAGTAGTCCCACTATCAAGCTAACTCTAATCTGGTTGACTCACAATCCTATCACCACTAATCCAGTAATCTCACTATCACACTAACCCTAATCTGGTTGTCTCACTATCCTGTCACCACTAAACCAGTAATCTAACTATCAAGCTAACCCTCCTATTGTTGTCCCACTATCCTGTCACCACTAATCCAGTAATCTCACTATCACACTAACCCTAATCTGGTTGTCCCACTACCTGTCACCACTAATCCAGTAATCTCACTATAAAGCTAACCCTCCTATTGTTGTCCCACTATCCTGTCACCACTAATCCAGTAATCTCACTATCAAACTAACCCTAATCTGGTTGTCTCACTATCCTGTCACCACTAATCCAGTAATCTCACTATCAAACTAACCCTAATCTGGCTGTATCACTATCCTGTCACGACTAATCCAGTAATCCCACTATCACACTAACCCTAATTTGGTTGACTCACTATCCTGTCACCACTAATCCAGTAATCCCACTATTACACTAACCCTAATTTGGTTGTCTCACTATCCTGTCACCACTAATCCAGTAATCCCACTATCAAGCTAACCCTCCTATTGTTGTCTCACTATCCTGTCACCACGAATCCAATAATCCCACTATCACACTAACCCTAATTTGGTTGACTCACTATCCTGTCACCACTAATCCAGTAGTCCCACTATCACACTAACCCTAATCTGGCTGTATCACTATCCTGTCACGACTAATCCAGTAGTCCCACTATCACGCTTACCCTAATCTGTTTGTCTCACAATCCTATCACCACTAATCCAGTAATCTCACTATCACACTAACCCTAATCTGGCTGTATCACTATCCTGTCACGACTAATCCAGTAATCTCACTATCACACAAACCCTAATCTGGCTGTATCACTATCCTGTCACGACTAATCCAGTAATCTCACTATCACACTAACCCTAATCTGTTTGTCCCACTATCCTGTCACCACTAATCCAGTAATCTCACTATTACACTAACCCTACTATTGTTGACTTACTATCCTGTCACCACTAATCCAGTAATCTCACTATAAAGCCAACCATACTATTGTTGACTCACTATCCTGTCACCAGTAATCTGGTTGTTCCACAATTTATCACTTTAAGTCTGTTTTTCCCATTTTCCAATAACCTCTTATTTTATTGTCTCACTTTCCAAGAATCTCTTTCCCTTAAGTGGATTTAATAATTCATGATGTGGGTAAGGTTGAAAACCTCAAAATTCAATGCCATAGTGGTATCTGATTTAAAAGACTGTATAATAGAGGGTTGTGAGTAAATCTTACTTTGTTTGAACCTAGAAAGCAAATTTAATGTCAGAACCTACATTATAACCTGAAATAGCATAGTTATTAAACACAAGGTATGTGAATAATTAAGAAATAATTTTAATTTTTTGTTGTTTACTGGTGTGTAAACTGCATTTTTTTTACAGACAGCATTAGCGCGTCATGTTAAAATATCTGTAAAAAATAAATGCAGTTTACACACCAGTAAACAACAAAAAATTAAAATTATTTCTTATATTTACATTTTTTTGGTTTCCTCTTTGAGAATACCGCATTAAAAAATTCTGGTTTCAATTGTTTGGACATTACACGCTTAGGCGAGAATACCTGACATCTGATGGAATAGCCGAACAGCTGACTCCAATTTGGCGGAAACAATTGTCATACACAAGACATAAGCAAATAAAGTTCCACAATATAGCATCATTTATTTGAATTACAAACAAAAAACAACAACTTGTAAGTAATTCTTTCATTTTGTATAATGTTTTTTCGTACACATAAGAAGTTGTCTGTAGGTTATCATTTTCATTCATAGCCGTCCGGTGTTTATTGGCATCAAGCCAAGTGTGCTTGCTGTCAAGTTACTGAAGGCCAATGTATTCATACGCGTAAGGTTTACCGAAGTGTAAACGTCAATTTCGTTGGTAGGTCTATTTAGAGGATACACACCGGAAATGTAAATATTGTATAATGTATGTTTCAGTGTATTGTGTGTGACTGAATATCAGTATGTGGTTTGTCTGAGATTGTGTCATTATGAGATTTTGAATTTTATCCTACTCACCTTGTACTAGAATTATCTGTGTCACTGACTAGCTCAAAATTCCAGAACTTGACTTGCTGATCAGCACTGCCTGACACAATTCCTCGCTGTCAAAATAAGCCCAAAATAAAAAGATCTTCACTGACTCTTTAATTTTTTTTATATTTAATCAACTTTATCATATGTTACATTTTAAGTCAGGTCAACTGTAAATGAATCATGTAGTAACTTGATTATAGCATAAAGACCTCTCCAATTACTCTTGAAAACTAGTGGCATAAATTTCAGATTTCAAATCCAAAATAGCTCTGATGGTCATCTTGAATATTATATAAATCTCTGAATTGACATGCATTTATTGAATCCATACTTGAGAAACAGTGATTATGTTGAGACTTATTTATGTATTAAGTTTTATGTAGATACCTCTTATAGTTTTAGTGTAATGCACTGGACAAAATTAGGTATGAAAAATAAGAAAGGGCAATAACTCCTAAATTATGCAAATGAGCAAATGAGAGTGAGGGTTATGGTGCAATGCAATTCTGATTGCTGAGATCTATCTAATTATAAATTATTATGTCGATACTTCTAATAGTTTTTGTGTTATACTCCAGACAATCAGAAAGACAGACAGACAAAGCAGCAAATATGTGCTCTCCTTTTGGGAAGCATACAGAATAAAAAATGAATTCAATTCAAGAAATTCTAATTTTGGAAACCCACAAAATTCCATCATTTGAACAAAAAACAAAAAAAAATTGGGTAAAATGTACCAAAGTATTCCCTGCCTTTATCTCATTTAAAAGGAACCTCATATGATCTTACTTGACATCAATTTATGCTTTGCAAGATACTGATCTTAACACAACTTCCAAAACTTTAGGAAGTCAAGCCAACAGAAATTAACACATTAATCTTGCTGTTGCTCTTTCATCATAGCGAGATAGTAAGTAATTGGGAAAGCCCAGCATCTGATAATAGTGGGCTATATATGTATATATATAATCTAAAAAAGCTATTAATCATAGTAGGCATATATTAAAATGTGTATATTTGTACTATCACTTACCTTATCGGGGGTCATAGATAAAGACCACACCTCTTTACTGTGAGCGTCTATACTCTCCAGTAGAGATCCACTGGCAATGTCAAATATCAGTAGTTTACCATTCTATAACACAGAATACAGAAACAATATAATTTGATCTACTGACAACCTTGATAAATATTTGGTACATAATGATATGAAATAGTAGAAAATAGACTTTACCTACTCATTACAACTGCCAATACCTGTTTCACCACGTCAGCTATATATAGAATTAATAAGTAAATGAAGTCTTGACGTTGACTTTTAACCTTTCAGAATCAAGGATCCTTTACGGGAAATATGTGACACTCAATCAGCGACGAGTACAGACTGAGCGTTTTTATACAGGGTCCATTACCTTGGTGCCTATGATAATGTGTCTGTCGCCAGGAGCAAAGGTGGAACACAGGGCGTAACTACAGGGCATAGTTCGAATACACTGCAATGTCGATCTGCAATCACAACACAATAATCCATACAAGTTTTCTGTGGAGCTATGTCTTGCCATCCCTGCTTTATAAAATCCACTAAAAATTCATATTTGTTCACCCCAAAATAGATCATAGTAATCTAATTGATTTGATTTATACACCCATGATCTACCTACACACCATATTTTGTTGCTGAAGTGATTCTTTCAGAGAAACTGATCACAATAAACCTTCTAAACAATGGGAATGGAGACCTGCAGAATTAGTAACATGTAAGTTTTGTTTCGGTTCCTTTGTAGCAATGAGGCAACACAACTTAATAATCATAGCTAAAACCCTAAGATTTTTAAGTCCAAAAACTTAACCTGTCTCAAGGGTAAGAAAGTTGTACAATACTTTTTCATACATTAATACACAACACGTATTTAGTACCTGTTCCAGATCTTGGCAGTCTCACCACTGGCAGATAGTATAGCTGTGTTGTCTGAGCTAAAACTCACTGTCCGTACATCTGTGCGATGACCAAGAATGGTCAAATTCTTCACATTCTCTGCAGTACACTTCTTCACTTCAATGTTACACGAACACGTCTGAAGTGAGTTGTTGTTTAAAACCGCCACCATCTGTAATAAAATAGTCAAATCTTATTAATCTCACTAAACCCAATACCTGTATGTCACAGGACCATATATAGAGTGAGTTGTTTAGTACGACCATTATGTGTGATAGAACACTCTAATCTTACTCTATATCTCATTGTAACAGGACCATATATGGAGTGAGTTGTTTAGTACGACCATTATGTGTGATAGAACACTCTAATCTTACTCTATATCTCATTGTAACAGGACCATATATGGAGTGAGTTGTTTAGTATGACCACCATCTTTAAAAAGAACACTCATTACTCATTCCAATATAATCTTTACCAAATGTAATCTAGTATGAATTCAATAACATGAAATGTTACTGACAGCATTAATTCTCTGTTTGAGAATTATATTTGGCATCATAGAATTAAGTTTTATATTTATCCTTTAGAACCATGTGATCTGTATTTACCTGCATGTTTGACCCTGCAAACTACATCCAGTGTACTCCCCATAACCCATGACCCTGTAAACTGCACCACATGCACAGCCCATGTCTTTGATGGGCTGTGCATGTGGTGCAGTTTCAAATCATTTGTTTCACCACAAAGTGTGACCCTTCAGAAATGCATCACCTGCACTCACCTTAAAGCCTAGAACTTTTACAACTCTAGTCTCTTGCGTCTGTGGCCTTTAAGACAAAAGCATCTGTTACCTTGAGCTACACATCACCTGTGCTCTTTCCAGCAAGTGATCTGGATAACCTAATCACCATAAGGCCTTTTGACCCAGGACATTTAACACTACATATCTGTTCTCACCTTGGCCTGTGAACTTTCCTCCAGCACCACGTCAACTGAAGCTACCTTAGAGGTCATCTTGATACAGGTAACCTTCTGTATTTCATCCTCCAGAGTGAGTTCTGCTGTCTTGACCTCTCCCTCCTCCCCATCAGCTCTGTCAAAGAAAGCCACATTACTAGTCATTTAAAGATTATGCTGAAGACAAGTTGCAATGAAGTTGGATATAATCTTGGCTAGGATGAGCAGTTTTTTCAAATATTTTATACACAAATGTAAAAAAAATGAGAACTATTTTCATACAAATATACATGTACATTAACTATATACCAAGGAAAAAATACATTCACAAAAAACCTTTATTTTAAAGAAAACTTATATATATATCATGATGTTACAAAAAACAAACAATAAGTTTAATATTCAACAGACATGATAAAGGGTCTGGAACTTAGAAAATCAATGTTAACTCAAAGCAATGCACTCCAACTGACTTGCATGTAAACCCAGACACAGTACACTATTCTCAAGCCTTCACTTCTTTGACTTCAGTGTGAACCTTGAAGCAATACAGTGCAAAACCTGTAGGAATACAGTTGTTTCAAACTGTACACCGACTTTAATTTCCGCCTTAACTTTAAGTAATACATTGTTTTCGATTCTTCCACTGACCTTGACTACACATGCTACAAAGTAATTTCCCTCACCCAATACTCTACTCACTTTGACTTTTTGTTTAGTTTCTTCTGTCGTTTACTCTGGCGCTTACTCAATTCTTGTTCAGATGGAAGTTTGTACACCTCAACTAAAGCATCATTACCCTATGGAGATAAAACATAACAATACTGACAATCAAGTTATAACGCTGCACAGTTAAAATAATACACCTACAATGTCACTGGGCCAACTGATGGTATGATTACAGGTGAGAACACAGATAAATATAAAGTAGTTCTATGTTCTGTTACACTGTGAAGGGACCAGTCTTATTAAAGACAATAACTTAAGTTTTAATTACTGATTGTTTGTTATATTAAAAATTCATCTCTCACATGACAGAGGAGAACTTGATCTGATTCATCTGTTGTCATGGAAACCACTCTATCACGACCTTGTCTCATGATGGAGCCAACTTTGGAACAGCGGAGGATAGTCTGAAACAAAGGACATCCAGTTAGAACATGTATAAAAAGGGAAGTAACTCTTTCTTTCCACATTTTACAAAGATATTGATGACCATAATAGGTTCTTAGAAATTGTCTGCCCTTCATTTTTACATGCCTGAACATGAAAAGCCATTACATTCATTATTAACATGGACAACTTATACATACCAAATCATCACTGTCTTCTGATTCCTCTTCACCATCAGACGCATCATTGTCTGGTACTTGAAGTCTTCTCCGTTTGTTCTGTGGTTCATCATCATCCTGTTGTCCAGCCTAAATATTTTGTCAACCATTTGAACAATATATTTTATGCTACTGAAAATATTATAGTTTAACTTAAATATATTATTACCACATTTACATACAGCAAAATCTTGATATATTATTCCTACATTTACATACAGTAAAAACCTTGATATATTATTCCCACATTTACATACAGTAAAACCTTGATGTATTATTTCCACATTCACATACATTATTACATTTGTAACTACACTGAAACAATATATTTACCTGTTCTGTGATGTAATTGATATCCCAAACACGTAATTCACTATCTCCTGATCCTGTTACAATCCTGTGGCCATCACGTGTGATGACAAAGTCATGTACCTGTTAACATCATCAATCACATCATAAAACTACAATAACATCTAATTAATCCTTAATGTACACAGGACAAATGTCTCAACATTCTAGACAAACATGACAATATAATACCTATAAAATGTAACTAGTGAGGATTCACCTACCTCTGTCCTGTGTCCAACCAACGTATGAAAGCAATGCTGGGTATCTAGATCCCAAAACTTCACAAATGTGTCTTTTGAACTGTAAACATAAAGATTCAGCATTAAGACAAACCACAAGTCATATTGAGATCACAGCCCCCTTCTACAGAAAGACTTTGTAAACTACCATTTTCAGATGATATCATAGTCCCCTACCCCAGCGGACCTACATAATCCCTCATGCATGGTGATATCACATACTTCCCTTCATTAAGATATCAGTTCCCAGCTCTAAGGTATCACAGTTTCCATCCTAAGGGATACCTCATTCCTTCATCCTAAAGTATACAACTCACTCAAAAAGATATTGTAGTTCCTAATCTTAGGGCATATCAGTCCCATCTTCTGGGACACCAGATTCATGTCCAATGGATATCAAACACATCTATCCTAGGGATATCAGTTCTTAATACTTGGCAATATCACATGCTCACATACTCTTTGGTATTTCCCAGATTCCCACTCTGAAGACATCACAGACTCTCATTCTGGTGATATCACGGACTCCTAATCTTGGATATATATCACAGTATATGAGATAATATCACATACTTGCAGATAATACAAATGTCCTTTTTTAAGGGAGATCTCCATTTCAGTTTGATCTCAAAACCTCTTACAGTGGAATATAAAAGATAATCTACACCCCATGGTGTGTGACATAAGGTATCATTAGTAAGCCCAATAATGGGTACATATCAGATACATTCAGTTCAGATTAAGATCACAAAATATCCTCTCACATTAAACAATCCATTTCTTACCTTGTGACCAGCACATTGTTTTTTGACAGAAACCTGGCCTGGGTGATCATGCCCTTGTGACCCTTGAGTCGATATAGACCACTCTCACTGACTATGTCCCATACAATAACATCTGTGTCCTGTTGGTAGATGACATTTCAAAACATGTATATTTTGGTTCTATTGCAATATATGATGGGGTCTTTAGTGTAAAGTGGGACAGTCTACACAATACATCTATTACTGACAGTAAAACAACCCTGGTAAATACTAGCTGCAATCTACCATTACAGTAGAGAGAACTTCTCTTTAGCTTTATCGGTTGGGCCTAAGTCTAATCAGCCAGCAGTCTACGAGTTAATTCCTATTGGTAACATTGAAATAAATGATGACCTCTGTTACTCTGAAAGCATTTTAATCATGATATGTTTCATAAAGAGTCAATCAATAACATCAATGATCAAGTTTTTACTTATGGTAAATTTGGTAAAAGTATGCTAGTAAACTTTTGATTGAGACTTAAAAGTACATTTTTGTTAAGACATTTATTGTATGTGGATTGGTTATTCTATCTTTATCTTTCAGGAGGAAATTATTCCTCAGTCTTTTCCAGTTCTATCATAGGTGATTTCATTCCATAGTTCCCTCAGTGTCCTCATAGAAAATCAAATCCATAACCCCTGGCTTACCTGTCTACTGCTACACCTATCAAGCTCAAGAGAAAATTACCTCTAACATGCACAAAAAAAATTGAAATGTGAAGTTTTCTTATTTTCATTTTTTTCCTATGGCAACAAAATAAAAGTCTGAAGTGTCTCCAAGATAAAAGGAAACACCAGAGTACTGGCTGGCTTGTACCTAGGAAAGTGTACATAAGTACAAAATTCTATCTTAACAGTTAATTTTAACGCTGTCGTATGTGGGAAGCAGATCTACACACACATATTTTTAAATGTTTAAAAAGACAAAATTTAAATACAGCAATAAAACAGTTACTGATTGTTAGTACATCTTCACACTAACCTTTGCTCCTGATACCAGATGAAGCCCTTTAACATCATATTGTAAGGCTGTCACTGTAGACTTGTGTCCACTGAAGTTAATGGTTGCTTCTCCTGATGAGATGTCAAATATACGAACCATGCCATCATTGTACCCAACTGCCATGTGGCGTCGGTCTGGAGAGCGGGCTATCTTTGTCACTTCATGCTTGTCTCCCTTTAGTGTCATGTACTGCAGTAACAAACATTGTGAAGATTAGTGTCTTTAAAATTGACTGTCATACTGAGATCATGTAAAGAAATAAAATACAAAGTTGGATTAATAAGACATGTTTTACATAAGTTGTTTTATGACTGCCTACCTTTTCCCCGGTGCGCACATCCCAAATGATGACATCTTCACACACTCCTACAGCACAGTGGCGCCCCCTCATTCCCTTTAGCTCCATGAACACCACATTGGATTTCTGACTAGCGACCAGACCAAATACTGCATCTTGTACATAGCGCAGGTACTGTTTTGTCAGACCCATCTTAGCTATTCCTCAAATCTGAAAGCATTATAAAAAGTTGATTTAGGATGATTCTTATAGCCCAGATTTAAAGGACAACCGTAAGACCATCAATGAAAGTAGACACTTCAATTGTGCTAAAGAAAATTTTAATGCCATTGGCACTGAAAGGTCAATACTGAAATACTCAATACTGTGCAGATGGAATGGAATCCTGATATTTGATCACTAGGAGTTATAGAATCAAATCAAAGCAAGGCAAGAACAAAAATGAGATATATATATTTTGAAGTTTGATTTTTGTTGGGGGTTCAATATAGAGCATAAGTAACTTTACAGGACACAAAACTATTCTGTTGATACCTTTTGATAGGTCAGTTTTAAGTAACGAAATGAATTTTCAATCATGTCTGCAATGAGGATCAAAATAGTGAATAATCTCTGAAAACAAGACTGGATGTCATACTTCTTTCACTGCTTTCTTTATCACATATTTCAATTCATCAACATTTTGAACATTTCAGGCAAAATTGGGACAATTTGCCTTCATATATCAATATGTGTCATCAAAGACTTTATAGGGACTTACCAGAAAGCTGGGCAAAAAATTAAGGAAGTTTTGCCTTATTTGATAAACAAAGAGCCCTGGTCCAATTGTCAAACTGATGCACAAAATTGGATAAAGATTTCCAACTAGATGAGACTGGTAAAGCAAGCTAATGCACTCTAAACTTAGTTATCAATTAAAAAAACAAAATATCAGTCTTCTGTGATGCAATGTAACTCTCAGATAATGAATATATTGCCCACTACCAACTGATCAATATGACACACAGTTGTGTACATACTGTTTTTAATCTTAACTTTTTCTTATAAATACTGTACTCCTTATTTAATGGTTTAAATCCGATATAATTACACCGGTTTCCTATCATTATGTAGTTGAAATCAGAATTTTACAACAACACGACTGACACTAAATACTGTTGTAAGTGAACTGCTGTTATAACATAGTTTAGCCAAGCAGACTATCGAAACAAGAAACGTTGGTGTTTGCCCAGTTTTCTACAGACTCTGTCAAAATCAGTTTAAATCCTCAAAAATATTTACCTGTTTCTCCATACACGTGCTATAATTATCATGTCTGTGAAAAGCTTGTGTTGAACGGGCGACTCCTTCTGTTTTGATTGACGCAGATAATTTTAGGGATATTCTAAATCAATATTATCAATCCGAGTACGTTGAACAAATTCCGGATTGTTAGAAGACGGCGTAGCAGACGATTTTCTTGAATATGAAATCAGTGTTTAATGAGTGCACCACAATTAATCAGAAATAAATTTATACAGCGTCAAACTAGAGACATCTAGTCAGGCTATTCTATTATTATTACTACTACTATAAAAAATATAAACCGGTACTTTGTCGTTAAAAATTTTTCAAGGAAAACAAGTAGTTTTTGGGCGATTCTGAACCCATATAGGGTATCATACAGATGTCATTATATCATTAGAAGAAATTTTCTGGTGACACTATTTAAAGTTTAAAGTGAGTTTCGTGTTGATTCGAAAGGTTTTCATTTATTTGCTTGCCGCAAATATATTTTTTTTCACATATTCATACACACGTTGATTTTTTTCCTCTTCTCTACAAGTTGGATTGAGACGCCCTAGGTATATTTTGACAATTAAACATTCGACTAAGCCAAATCACCAAGTAGAATATTTTATTAGTTATTGAATGGTGAGCTATGATACACTAATGTTATCTGTCAGGGACGTATAATGACGGTTTTTTTTAATTACACTTTATTGTTCCATGGTTTCTTCAGACCAGCATTTGCATCAGAAATTTACGAACTTTTGGGTACGTGTAAATCTAACCCTGTGATAGATTCTATGAGGATAATCAACACGAAGAATTGTCTTCCGTTGAAAATACATATACCAAAAATCAATATCTTCTCTTCAATCAAAAGATCATACACTTCATACAAATCTGTAGTCATCCCCAATTCTCCCAGCAGAATAAAGACATTTCAGCGAGTCTCAGCAGGAAAAGCACTTTAGTAAATTCGATGTCTTCACCTAAAGCAGAAAAAGACACTTTAGCAAGTTCTGAGACTTCGCCTAGTAAAGAGAAACAAAAGAAAACATTTCAACAAGTCCTCCGTCTCTCAACAGAAAAAGTAAGTTATTAAATTGACAGGAAATTTATCGAGCATTTCCGTCGTATATGAACACCAACATTGGGAGACGAGGACACAGCAGACTTGTCTATGCCTACAGCTAAATTCTATCTTTACCTACAGCCTAACTGTATGATAAGTGGGATGATTTCAACTTCCGTATTGCGAACATTCACCCATTTCTAGATAGAAACATTCATCAATTTTTAGATAGAAACATTCCCCCCATTTCTAGATAGAAGCATTCCCCCATTTCTAGATTCCCCATTTCTGGATAGAAACATTTCCCATTTCTAAATAGAAACATTCCCCATTTCTAGGTAGAAACATTTTCCCATTTCTGGATAGGAACATGCCCGTTCTAGGTAGAAACATTTCCCCATTTCTAGATAGAAACATTTCCCCATTTCTGGATAGGAACATTCCCCCATTTCCCCAACCTGTTTTTAATATCGCAGTTGATATTCAGTGATTTATTCCCAATATCACGATTTTCGTGCAAGATGTCGACAGGTGTCCGATCAATTTTCGACACAGGTTTTTCGGAGATGCGAGTTGATGCAGATTATCATCGGGAAGTTTTGTGATCGTTACAATGATCTCATTTAGAAACATTTGATATGCCTAATGGTTCTGCTATTGTTAAGATTGACCAAGAAATACACCATGTTTACCCTTCAGAACACTTGGCATAGTCTTGAAATACTTTTCAAGGGGTCTATGTGCACGTTTTTGTCTCTTGATTACATGTTGCTCTCGTTTAATCGAATTTGAGTTTGAATTACCTTTGTTTACTTTGCAAACCAGCAGAGAAATGTTATTGACGCTAATATTAGTTCTAATAAGTACATATAAAAGCAAACTTGTTATTTTACATGTTACCTGAATCGAAGCGATGGTCTGTGAAGATTTCAAGTTTGTTCATTGTTTGGCACCAGGTTTTATTTTGAACAGGTTGTCAATCATTTATATAGTTCCCGGAAAGATAATGCAGTCCGTTTGCCGAGGTGAGAGATAGCTAAGTATGGGACGAAATCCCTCATGTGCAGCAAGGTAGGGAATGACAAAACGTTCAGCAATGTTGAACACCTGTATCAAGAGCCAGATCTGCAGGTGCAAATTACATACAAATGTTGTGCGTAGATCTGGTCTTAGATACCTGTATCGCTTCTTGAGCCAATTAAATCTTACAAACCGCTAGTGTGTTTTTGTTTTGCCTCTATACGTTCAGTACCATTTTTTCGTTTACATTTTGTTCATTAGCTTGTTTTATTGCGTACCTAGTTATAACAGTAAATATAATTACATTGTTACTGTTTTATTAGTAAGGTATGTACTAGAATGTTTGCTCTGTAATATTTTCATTGATCATAATTTGTAGATCTAATACTTGCCAGTGTCTATGATAATCATAGCTGCTGTGTTAGGAACATTATGCTATTTTCCCCATGATGCCATCAAATGTATTTTTCCTACTTGTATTGGCTGTATGCATGTATTTTACTTTTACAACTGCCTTTGTTGTAAATATTTGTTTTTGTCGCAACATTAGCTCTACAAGGCTATTATCTTTGTTGTCCCAAATCAACCTGCTGCTTCAGATCTATGCTTGTGTCTTGTTGAGGTTGTATGAACCGCTTCTATCTTTATATAAACATGTATACATTATAAATGACATATCTAGATACGATAATTTCAGTCCTATTGTCAAAGAATTAGACATGAAAATATTGAGTAAACAGTTACGTCTTTGTCCGAGAAATTGTCTGAAGGGCAAGATATCTTTCATTATACGTATGAGATATTCGCCGTGGGTGATAGATTACCCAGTTATCATCGGCCTTCTGTCAAAATATTCCCTAATCAATCTATCCATGTTCAGGGTGTCATCTTCTCTCTGGCGACATCGAATGTAAATGTTCAATATAAAAAGAATTCTGCTTTTCTTTTATATAAAACGCAGTATAGAAAACCAAGTTTGGCAAAAAATCCCTAAACACAAAACACACACAAGCACAAAAGAGGGGTAGAATCTTATTCTACAGTGGCGTTTTAAAACAAGAAAGTCGATTTAAGTAAATCCGGACGCTTTCATTCACCGCACTCCGTATCAGTAACTACTGCGATTCCTGGTGCGTGCGCAAGCTAATGTGTTCAATGCATCACGTTGTGGACTTACTTCCACTTGTCGGATAGGATCCGAAGTGTAAGGACATACTGTGAATTACGAGTTCATGGACACGGACAGGGCCACCATGATGCTTGACGATGTCGGATAATATCATAGTGGACTGGTTAAAATCCGTTAGGTTGGAATTATACACACAGGCGTTTTTAGATAATGGTTACGATGAGTTAGAAGTGTGTAAACAGATTGGTGAAGCCGATCTTGATGCTATTGGGGTTCACAACGGGGTTCACAGAGAAATTTTACTTCAGGCTGTCACTAGACTCCGGGAGGAGGGTGGCACGTCAGTTTACTTTACATTAGAAAACACAGATGTACCTCGAAAGTGTGTGAAGAATGGCACGGAACAAAGTAAAAGTGTTAAATTGGGGACGAGAAGTGCGTCCTCCCGCAGAGGTCTCCCAAAGGCAGGCGATGACATCCCCTACAAAACACTGGAACAGCTGAGGAAGTGTATTGGAGACAAATTGGTCAAGGATGGCATTGACCTCGCATGCCCTCCCTACATCAAACCGGTAATTGCTAATATTGACTAATCTGACCCGACAGGCACATTCGCTCGTTACCTTACTAGTGATGAGTAGTGTAACTGGCTACCGTTATTTTTTGGAACACAAGTGTTCTTTAACTTAAATATAATCGATTTTATGACACTTCAACTTATTTAATCCATAATTTATCATACTTTGTTATATAATATTCTGTAAGACTTATGTATAAAATGTAAGTGACATTTTTTGGGACTCAGATATTTGAGTTTTGGACTCATACTTATCCTATGGGACTGCTCAAACTTTGAGAACCCACTATATCTCTTAGAATTAGGACTCGTCAAAATGTTTGAATTGGACTTTTGGACTCGCCTGAAAAAAATCCTACAAATGTAAATGTTGAAGCTCTATTATTTAACAGAAACATTGTGGTGACAAGAAGTAGATGTATTGAATTATTTTCAGTTCAGGTGTTAAAATAATATATAACAAGTTAGTCTGTGATAATACTACTGATGTTAGGCTGGTGTTTTGGTCTAGTTGTCAATGTGGTTGGAGCATGCAGGTCCAACACTCAAACAGTGAATTTGCATGAGTTATATCACATCTGTTGTTTGTACTGAGAACTACGACCTCCCGTGATTTGCTTACATTAAGAATAAAAGTCTTGGAGAAAATAACTCCAAGTATATATATGTGTACTGGGTCCTGCTTATATTAGTTGAAGGGTGGAGTAAATACAACTTTTTCGCGTCAAGTTCATAAATCTCCGCTGGAGAGGAGCTTTGTTTGTGTAGTCCACAATACACAGACACCAATCATTGCATAATATACACATGAAATTAGGATCCTGAGCTTACTGTAAAATGTCAAAATTTTTGAAGAACAGTTGGCTGAACAAGTTTTTTTTCTCCAAAAGAAATGAAAAATAAACAGATGAAAAAGATTTGGCAATGGAGCATTTTGTAATAACAACTTGTCTAGATTAATTTCTTATACTGTCACAGAAATTGTATATTTTTATCAAATTTTTGTGACAATTGAGATATCTCTTATGCAGAAAGAAATTAATTATACTTATGCAACATGTGTTTTCATCTTTCTTTATCAAACAGTAATACACATATGAATTTAAATATATGCTTTTGTATTTGTGATATATGTAGCTGTCAGCTTTAGTTGTACAGTATATTCTAGAAATTGAAACTGTTGTAGACAACAGAATTTTCAATAACTAAGCACTTGTACTGATAAATATCAGAAAGCTGACAAATATTGTATGTGCTAATATGTGTTGAACATTCTGATTCATCTCAAAAATTTTCATTTCTTTGAAATATTTTTTCTCTTTCAAATGATGTCCAGGTGTTGAATTTGTTAAGAAATTTGAAAAATAGTTAAATGAAATTAAATATGAGTGGTTCTTCGCGCTCTATTGAGTTAATATTAGTCTGTCGTATACATCTGCTTTAGTTTATTGAAAGTTAAATATTTTTATCTTTTCAATGTTTTATACAATAAAACTGCATAAAACGTTTTAGGAACAAGTTAATCACTATTATGTCTAAATATTTGATAAGAAATGAACAATTGAATAGGTAAGGTGGGTGGTTTCTGATGATAAGTGACTATGTCTGTTGGAGTGTGGAAGAGGCAGTAAGTGATACCTTTAAACACTTTGTCCTCTTCCTGACAGCTGGCTATTGTAGACAGCTACAGGTGTACACTACAGGTATCCACACACCATACTTGTCACAGGTAGAGCATACTATCAGTTAGGTGTGGTAGCCAGCACTTTTATAATTACTTGGTGTATAATGCTTACTGTTGACTGTGATATGTTAACTCTAAATTATTTGGATTTTGTGCTTACTGACTTACAGATAACATGTTTGACATACCTGTAGCAACCCACCTCACTTATATCTTGCGTTTACCTTTATAATATCATATTAATTTATAACATGGTAATACAAATATGAATATCAACCTGTCATCATACTTTATCTCTGTGGACTGAACTTCAGGGTTTCCAATTTGTGTTTTTGTAATTAGGATTCATGCATGAATACCTTAATCTGTGCTACCACAACTAGTATCATTAATACCCTCCATCCCTACACCAAACTTCTATTCCATCGTCAAAGAATCATGTACATTCTCATATCCTTAGGGTCCCAAAACTTGAAATCATCAGCATATCCCTGTAACAGCAAATAGCGTTGCAACAGTGTATAGTTGCCTAAAAATTCTTGTTTAAGGTTTAGAATTACTTGGGTAAAATAGGGACTGTCAATGGTATATACTGTAGATGATCAGGGATGGCTGGTGGGTGAATTTAGGGACTCGGTATGTCCTTGTTAGGTTGAGGGTTGAGGTTGGGACTACCCGTTGGTTGGAGGTGAGATGTACCAGTATTCAGGCCGTCCCTAGAGGACTGTGTACCTGATAGGTGGATCACATCGAAATACAAGTTGTCCCTGGGTACTACATGTGTACCTAGTGTATGGTGGGGAAAAGCTAATGATAGGTACACCCAGGTATGTTGTGACTGCCTGTCATCTGTATTACCTGTTGTTTACTGGTCAGTAGCTAATACAGGTGAGACAAGCACCTAGTACACAGAAATAGTTCAACTTCATAAGTTAGAATGATATATAAGAAATATGCTTGGTATATATCACTGATAAGATATTTGTTTGCGGAGTATAGGTATAAACTATACATGGATTGGCTTATCAGTGATTGTCTTCAGAAGAGCAGGCCCTGGACTGTAGAGTTTTATTGGGATGACTTCTACAGCATACAGATGATGTTAATAACAGGTGTATGATGGTTGTTAAATAGTGCTGGCTGAAGAGGTATTACAATGTAATGAACATTGTGATTGGAATTTGTTAGAGTTAGATTTGTAGCTAGGTGTATCTAATACTTGGTGCTGTGTTTCATCGGTCTACAGTATGGGTGTTACTAGCTATAACTAGACCATTACTGTGGGCTAATGAACTTGTTGGAATCTGCCTTGATAGCACCCCTTTACCCCTTCTCCAACTCCCTCTCTCACAAACAAGTCAACCACCACCACCACATCTGGAAGTCGCTGCAACTGTAGCCTCATTTACTGCCTTACTACACTTTGTTTACTTGTAATAGACTGGTGTTATTTATCTTAATTTACTTGTAATGTGGCCATTAATTTGTGTTGGTATGGTAGAGACACCCCATGCTGTTAAGCGTATTATGATGTTATTTATAATTTCTGTAGTCGTCAACAATATTTAATATGTATATAATTGTCATACTGACAATTCTGTTTTTATGTACATTGTAATTTGTGTTTTCTACTAGAATTTATAATTGGCTACCAGGATCTACAGCATGCAATGGAATTATAGAAACTCAGATATTGCAAAGAAAATATATATAGTTAATTAAAAAAAACAAAATCTCCTGTTACATTTCATATATTTTGCAGATTTATGTGTCTGCTTAAAATGTTGAGTCATCGGTTTATATTTACATGTAGATACAATGTTGCATCATAGTATCAACTCAGAGAAAAGAAAACAATCATTATGCTTCAGTTCGTAAAGCAGGAAAGTTTTATTTCTCTCATAAAAATAGTATACATAAAAAAGTTTATTAAAAAATACTATAAGAAATTGACCTTAGGGCTGTGGGAGTACTTCATTAATGAAAGGTTATTCAATCTGCACATTATGATAACGGTTGTGTGTTTATTGTATCTATACCTACATACATGTATCCTTGTGCAATGGTTTAGTGGCACATGGCCTGATAACATGCATGTGTGTTTGTAGGGAATACACATGTTCATAATTAGCTCACCATTACTGATGATTTCATTAATGTATTGTCAATATCAAATGGTCATCATGTAATAACACTGAAATTTAAGTTAGGATAAGTGAGGTCTAGGAAAAAAGAAAACCTGGTAGAAATTCATGGTGTGACTTTTGATAGACAATTATTCTTCTTTATTGATCATTGTTTCATTTTCCTTCGGTTCAACACATGACGTGGATTGAAATTTGCATGTCATTATTGACATTTTTAAAAAATTGAATTGTATTTTTTTATTTGGCTGGGAGAAGTGGGTTTGAATTTTTTATTTGCTGCAGACTTTGTGTCTATGACCAGATGTAATTGTGTTTGTATATTACACAGCGGGGAATACTGGAGAATAACGTTTTGTGGCAATACAAAGACCTGCTATAGGATTGTCAGTGTTACTGAATATTCATTTGTTAGGAGGATAGATATTAAATAAAAGATGATATACAAAATAAAATATTGACTCAGTCTCCCAACTGTGAAAGTTGATAAAAATACAAGACATTTTGACATCAAAGCCTTCCTGTACTGAAGGGTTGGACGCCCCACTCAGTCCTATACCCACCTCTGGTGCCACAAATTCTGGACTATTGTCCGATTATATGTACATCTGTTAGCATGTCTATGTAAATCCACATTTGTGGGCATTGAATTGGACCTGACTTTTGTTGACATTTCCTACAGTGTCAGTCGTGTGTAACACTGTAACAGACCACTGTACCACAGGTAGCAGTGTATAGTGAATAATGAAATTTTTATGAGGTGATAATATGTATACAATTCAAATATATTACATTTTTTTTGTTTGTGGTTGATGAAAACATCTGAAGTATTTGTGGTGTGGTATTATACCTATACATATATAGCTGTAGAAGTGCTATATATGTTTGGAATGGGTAATGCAATGTTCTATTTAAGAAGAAATTGGCTTTATGAAATGTTCTTATTGCTAATTTTGAAAATTCCTTTCCTGACTTGTCACTTTGATATAATATTTTGATACGTGTGATCTGCATTCCCCTCCCCCATAAGTTCTGTAGAATTCTTGTGTCTGATGTAACATAAACAACCCATGGGCAGTTAAGTTGAGTTAATTTATTATGGTCATCCAATGTATTGGTAACTAAAAATCTGATTACAAATAATTAAATGTGTAGTCAATAATGAAGCCACTTTGCCATTTTTAAACCAAGATTTCAAAATTTTAGTTGCATGATATCTTCTACAGCAGGGAAATTTTCTTAGGTGTATAGTACACAAAATTTGTTTTTTATTCCAGGACAACTCGGCTTGTCATAGCAGTCTAGCTGCCTTAGCGGTCAAGTACACTGACCAGCTGAAAGGCTCAAGCCTCCAGGATGTGTATCGATGTCTGGAGGAACTGTCATTGTGGCGAATCAATGGTCCTCACAACTATTATTCAGTAAGTCTCTACTTCTACTATTTAGGTAGTGATCCATTTCTACTATTGGGTGGACCCCTGACTCTGGTTTTGAGAGGACCTCTAACTCTACTATTGAGCAGACCTCAAACTCTTAAGTATTGAGGTAGCCTCTAATTCTTTTCATGGTTGAATTCCCTATTGGGTCATCAAATCTTTAATTGATTGAATGACCTTCAACTCTTCTGTTTAGTAAATGACCGCCAACTCATTTATTGTGTAAATAACCTCCAACTCTTTAATTGTGTAAATGACCTCTAATTTTGCTTTAGGATAAGTCTTTAAAAATGTAGAAAATAAACTTAAAACTAGTTACTGATTTTCTCACATTAAGATTCACCTTTGTTGGTTATGGCTGCAACAATGTAGTTGTGTTCTTGGTAACTCTGCTGTAACAATGAACTGTATCCATAGTTTATTCAAGTTTGAAAATCAATCAATCAAAAATTTCCATTAATTTAATTTCATACAGACAATGAAAGTTAGATAAGTTAGATAGGGGAGATAAAAGTGGATGTTTGACAGAATCAAATGGCCCAGCATCAGCACCCAGTCTTGCTGGCTCCATCAGGTCCTCACATCCACCTGACTCTACATCACTGGTGATTCATTAAAGTACAATGTCGGCATCAGATTAATGCATATGGTTGATGCACTGATTTGCTAGCACATTACAAAACAGAAAAAATGTTTTTATTGTGGCCATAATAAAGTCACCACAGAAAAGAGAATTTAAATTTTCATATACAGAATACATGGAAACAGCTTGTTTTTTCTTGTTCTTACATAAAAATTTCCACCTAGTGATAACTTTGCTTTGAAATTACATTAAAAACACTGATTTCAGATTTAATATTTCGTCTTATTTTATGCACTCTTTGCAAAATGACAAAACTTTTTTTTAAAGTTATCTGCAATGAAAATTTCACGGCATAGTATACCCAGATTTTAGGAAACAATACAAACTGATTCAAGGTTACAGGGAAAACATATGCACACATTTATATAAAAATGAGTTTAAATGTACTGTATCTTTTGAAATTTTTTACATTTAAAGATGGGTGTTGTTTCTTGTTATTATTGCAACTAGAGATGATGAGGAGACTATCAATGCCTTTGTACATGTTTGGAGATTAGGCTAACAAGCTCCTTTCCTTTGATTATCTATGTTGTATCTAATGATGTTGGTAGCTAGTGCTGTAGTTTCATAGTCATTTAGGCAATTTACTTTTCGACTGCAGTACACCTTATTCCTAATAAGAATAAACAAGGTGACTGCAGTACACCTCATTCCTAATGAGAATAAACAAGATAACTGTAGTTCACCTCATTCCTTATAAGAATTAACACAGTCTAAACCCAAAAAATGTCTAAAATACATGTACAGCCCTTTATAGCAAGGATATGGCATGTTCTGCTGCTCTGACTGGTGGACTATATAGCTATGTCAGACCTTAGTCTTCCTTCATAGGTTTTCAGTCATGACTAAAGTTTGAATTGACCACCATAGGAATTGATGGAGTTGGAGACACTTGTACTGCAGTAACGTATTGATTTGCAAATGAAATCCTACACTGCAGTTTGTCTGGGTTTATCCCTAATTGACCATGTGTCACAGTGACCCCATCAGCTAGTAGGGGCTAAATAAAACGGGATTCTGTCATGCAGGCACTACCAGATAGCAACGTCATCCAATAGTCCATTGATTTAGTCCCCAACTCCTATTTCTATTGCCCTATTTGTTCTAGGAAGAAAAAAGATTATCGGAAATTCTTTTTCATTGTATGTATTGGCATGACTTGACCAAGTTAGAGCCCAAGGCATGCAGATAAAAAGGGACACAGCTGTACTGCATTGCAATGGCCATTGGTCCCTCCTCGTGCCAGACTCTCGTAACTTAAATCTATCGATTCATCAAGTTTAATGATGGGGAAAATTAAATACCCTGACAGATAGATCAATATGTGAATTCTTTATGAGGAGTTTTTTCTTTAGTGCTTCTCTATGAAATATATTGAGGGTTACATCTTCATAGATCTCTGGGTGTGTCTGATGTACATAAGAATTAAGAGGGAGGACTATTATTAAAGGCTTGGTATGAAGATTGTGGTATACTATAGACAGTAATAACAGTACTGTACCACTTTGTAGGACAACCTGGTACTTAGCTGTGTGTATCAATTATTGACGGCACCCCTCCAGGAAGGCACACTATTTAGTGTATAAAGGACAATTGATTTTCTCTGTTCTCTATAAATGAATGCTGATGTTGTTTCTTGGCAGCCTTTGATACCAATCTACTTATATACATATGGATGTTTACTCTTGTGAGATACAACTTCTCCAAAGGTCAGGTTATAAAATTTCATAGGTAAATTTCAGATCTAGGAAAGGATATATATAAACTCACATGTATGTTGCATTTTAACAAAAGACTCTTAACAATGTCTGTTGTTTTAAGTTATAATCTTAAGCGCCTTTGAGCTCCCAGCCCAATACAGATTACAGACAGATCTATAGACCTTAAATTCCTGCCAGGCTTACACATGAGTTGATCTATAGACCTTAATAAAGCTCTGTCAGACTTACACAGATCATGGACAAGATCTATAGATCTTACATCCTTGTGAGGCTTACACAGATCATGAATAGATCTTTAGACCTTACATCCTTGTCAGGCTTACACAGATCATGGACAAGATCTGTAGACCTTACATCCTTGTCAGGCTTACACAGATCATGGACAAGATCTGTAGACCTTACATCCTTGTCAAGCTTACACAGATCATGGACAGATCTGTAGACCTTACATCCCTGCCAGGCTTACACAGATCATGGACAAGATCTGTAGACCTTACATCCTTGTCAGGCTTACACAGATCATGGACAGATCTGTAGACCTTACATCCATGTCAGGCTTACACAGATCATGGACAGATCTGTAGACCTTACGTCCTTGCCAGGCTTACACAGATCATTTACAGATCTGTAGACCTTACACCCTTTTCAGTCCTACATGTTATACATCTAAACCCTACATGACAGTGATCATGGTTAGACCTAACAATGTGTCAATGCTATCATGTTTCTTGTGAAAGAAAAGGAAAGCAAGCATTCAGAAGAAATTATTTTTTGTACTTTTGGGGCAGCCTGTTCTCTTGGTTTTCAGCTGTCAACCCAAGGTTTTGTATAATTATTGGAAAAAATGCAAATTAGACCCAGTGTAATTATGTGTCATTATGCTTTCATGTATGAGAATTTGATAAATAATTATCTTTCTTTCATACAAAGTAAATTGCATGTTGTAATGACATAAGGAAACAGTGCAATCAACATGTCCATTCACCATTTATATGGAAACATTTACATATTCATCATTTGTGTGTGAAGTAATACCTTTTAACAGAAAATACATGTATGAATAGTCAGTGTTTTGATCTAAAGTAAAAATATTTTCAGCCTTTTAAGTATATTCTTCAGCCTGTACATTATGACAGACTGCCACATGCAAGTGCTATAAAGCTAGACTCTTAAACATTTTCTCAGGATTGAAATGTTGAATATGCTTGTGTTGGTGACTTTTTGTGTCTGTGAGTTATAGGTGGCCATATGTTGAATGTGGAATTCTGGTCTAGCAAGTCTATGAAATTACTCTGGTGTGACCTAGTGCTCAACGAGGCACATCCACCTGTGACCTTGGGTCACACTCAGTGATTAGATAGATCTTGGTAGTGGTGTAGGAGATAAGCCGAGGTTATCTGTTGTACCATTGAAGATAATAACAGGATCTCCCCACACACACCTTTAGTACCATACAACTGTTTCAGTTATAACCGTTCACATCAAAGAAATTTAAGAGGGTGTTTGTGACTTGTAATTGGTGTAACAGTAAACGATGAAGGTTTTAATTAAACCTTTATACATAGTGAACATCCACTATTCCAGTGAACTGAGATATAGACCCTCATGACCAGGTATTTGTTAGAGAAGTAGACAGGGTTGTGTCTATACAAAGTGTGACAATGACAAATTACAACAAAAAGCTAATATATTCGTTGTTATGACTTTTATAGTATAGAAATTCCTTACCGTATTTATCTTGCAAGAAGCCCAGGGAGCCAACAATATGCTTGTGGAGGTAGGGGGCGTGGGGGCCACACGCCCATCATCTCCTAATACGGGATGGGCTTATATAAAACACCACGTTTGAAGTATGATTGATTTGTAGATGAAATGAAATTGATTTGTAGTTCTACTGAACAACAATAGATATGGGTGGGCTTATTACATAACTTCTAGAATATTCATATATATATATATATATATATATACATATATAATATTGTTTGTAAATGTCGGCTTTGTGGAACCTTCCAATATCTGCTTGTGTTTGCAGCAGTTTTGTAGTGGTGTTTGTGAGATTTTAATTATACATATAAATGCAAATAAATTCCATTGGGGAATCTCCAAAAGGAATTATTCACATTGGTTTTCTTTGCCAGGCCTGCAGTTTGCATGTGTTTTCCCTCAAATGAACACAAGACTTCAAGTTTACAGACAAATTGTGTCAGCTGTTTACAAATTGGTGATTCAGGAACTTGTGATGATACATGATGCAGATTTTTTTTTTTTTTAAAGTGTAGGTTTCAGTATAATAAAAACTGTTGAAACATACATTTGAGATTTCATGTTTGTGTAAAAATGCCAGAAGGAACAGCTATCAGTTAGGGGCCACTGATTGGAGTATAATATATGTATGTTTAAGTCCAGTAAGATGTATGGAGATATATGTGTGTGAAGGGAATCCATATCCTATGTATTGTTCATGGCGTGCAAGTATAGAGATAACATTGCCTAAACTGGAGCTGACATCACATGATCTTCTATGCTTTATTGTTAACATGTCAAGAAAACGAAAATTCATCATCTACGTGAAAAAAAAAATTCCAAAAATCAATAGTCTTTCATTGGTTTTCATTTAAGAAAATAAAAACTGCATGAGAAGGTGAAAGCCAATAAGAATGATGTGAATTCCTTATAGTATGATTGTAACCCAGATAAAATGTATAGCAGACACCGAAGGCATCTTGGATACAATTCCTACGGGTACTTAGTTACTTTCTATACAATCTGCAGGTCTCCATGATGTACATGTCAATTGTATGCTGGCGAAGCTAGCTGTTGGAAAGTTAGGTAATCGAAATTCAATTATTTCATATTAGTAGAATTCACAAAATTTTGCTGTGTTCCACAGTGCCTCCATTGTGTGTATAGCTACCTTTGGTAAAAGAGTCATATCACCGCGTGTATAGGTTTAGCCTAGGATGATGAGGGAGAAATTCTTCCATTGGTAAATATTCAAAATCATTGTGTGCAGTGTTATCTTTAGCATGATGATGATGGAGAAATAAATGGAGTCCTCTTCACTACTTGATGATGTAACCACTTTACTTGAATTTAACCCGTCAAATATCAAAAAATTGTTTAAAAAGTTCATTCATCAGTTTTAGTAGAGAATCATTCATGTAAAAAAAATACAAATGTATGATTTTGCATAAAATACTTTGGTATACCCAACACATACTGATATTTTTATAGACATAAACAAGGTTTTTATCATTAATCCTATAGACTGTAACAGAATTATAGTAATTTGAATAGTAATGTTGCTTTATGACACAAAAGTAGTTAAAAACCAAAAAATCTGGTAGAATTTCTATTGTACTTCTAAGTTAATCTTTCTAATACATGGGTCTAGATTCCATATAAACTTCGAGTTACAGCTGATCTTTTTCTGTTAATACTTATACAGATTATATAATGTGTTTTGGTAAGAATTATTTTGTCAATGAGATACGACGTGAGAATGCACCCATCACTAGGGTATAGAGATGATGGAAAGTCTTAATTATAATGTGCTGGAACTCCCACATTCCATGGTGTGCATATCTGAGACTTATGATTTATGTAATACTGTCTGTACTACAGCCAGCTGTGAGAAGTTGGACCTAGATCAAATGTATGGTGACAGTGTACTGGAATTATTGGTAGACATATATTTCCACATTGTGTTAACTGATACTGAGAGGTGTTGGCAGTATTTGAAAGCCATCACAAGATGATGAGGCACAGCCTGGTACTGCACCAACTCTTTGTGCATACTGCTTGTCCTGTATTCAATCCTTCCCAATAATCCTTTTGTATAAGCATTGAGTGACCTAGAATTTTTGGTGGAAACAACAGCTTGGTTTTCTTCCACAACCCAAAACCTGAACGGTAATGGTGGATATATATATAGGGTTTGTATAGTAATGCTGAGCATAAGATCTGTACAGTAGGTCTGTTACAACAGTAACCCAGGATAAAACGTCTACAGAAACCCTTGTTATAAAGTCTGTACAGTAATCCATGATATAAGATCTGTACAGTAGGTCTGTACAGTAACCCTGGGTATGAGGTCTGTACAGTAACCCTGGGTGTTAGGTCTATACAATAACCATTGGTATAAGGTCTGTACAGTAACCCTGGGTATAAGGTCTGTACAGTATCCCTGGGTATGAGGTCTGTACAGTAATCCATGATACAAGATCTGTACAGTAGGTCTGTACAGTAACCCTGGGTATGAGATCTGTACAGTAACCCTGGGCATGAAGTCTGTACTGTAACAACAACAACATTAAAATGAAGATGGTGTATTATCTTTGTGTACTGTCTTCTGTCTTATTGAACCTTTGATCGGTGACATTCTAACACTTGGGTTTCAAATTGTGTAGTTTCTTTTGATGAACAATTTGTAAACTATGAGGGAGACTTGGCCATCAACAAAGCAACAAAGGTCAAAGATATTGATATATGGCACTGAACAAGTGTCACAGTACTCTGACCTCCTACCCCCTCCCACACTATCCTTCCCATCATTACAGCACATGTCAGTTGGCTACTTATCCTGCTACATTTCTGTTGGTTCATTCCATAAAAAAGTTGGCTCAGATTAAGCTTGTATAGGTCATGTGTTAATGTATGTTGTTATTCTAGAATTCTCTGTTGCCCCTTTCCTAAATTAAATATCATCTTTATATTTTTGGTCAGAATTCAAGAATGTTTTATGATTTTGTATAAGAAATTTCAGAATGATCAAGTTTCACTGTTATTGATGTATTTAAAGAAAATGTAAAATAGGAAATATCAAACTTGTTTGGCTTTGGGTGCCTTCACACATTGTCTACACACAAATATATGGCCTGATGTTACATACGGTTTGTTAAGCAATCTCTACATCAGTGTCTGTACTGTTAAATATTAATGAAGGCCCTTGCATGCTGACAAAATTCTTATAGTCCCATGTTATTTCTTGGAATTTTCACAAAGCCGTCCATGTCAAAAACAAGCATGGTGGTCATTCTAGAATTTGACTTATAACCTGATGACCTATTGATCCCATGATGCAAAAGGCTATTGTAAACTTTCGTTATGACTTTGAAGTAACTGTGAAGTCCAGATAATATTGTTGTGATTCATGTTAAAAGGTATGATTACTTAAATCCATGCAAATGTTATTTTTATTTCATTCTTCAAAATCATCCTTTATATGATTGTAAATGGAGTTTCTAGAGGAGCTGTTTCAGTCACAAACATGTGACAAGCAGGTACCTGCTGAAAAACTCCATCTTGTACTGGTGTACTGGTACACTTCATTTTTTTTTTTGTCATCATGCCAATTTTTTTCCCCCGTCCCAATAGAAGCTGCACCAGTATATAAACTGCGCGCCTGATTCACGATGAAAAAAGGTGCGGCTCATATCCGGAAAATACGGTACATATATAACAATACAAATATATCATCACATAGGATGGCTCTCAATTTCCACACACTTCATTCATGCTGTCACTACTTTAATTGTAAATTCTGGGGACTAGAGCCAAGGCTGTGTGAGTACAGAGTGTTCCTGATATCCCTTGCTTGGATGCCATGCAATATTTAGGGGGATTGAGTAAAAGGGACAAACAATGGAAGATATCAATTGCAACAAGGATAAATTATCCTTAGCTTGTTGTGATTGATATGTTGTGTTTCTTTAATTGTACATACAAATATCCTTACATACATGTAACTACACATATACCTACATCATAAATCTGGAAAAAACAATTTTATTGAAAAGACACAACTAGCACATATTCTCCACATAATGCAAACATATCTATATATCTTTAATTTAATTTTAATTAAGATTTAACCATTATTTATTTGTGTTAAGAGCTGTTGCTTTCCTGACACATAATTAGTACATTTACACTCAGATATCTTTATACCTGTAATTACTTGTGTAACATACTATATATACATTTCTCTGGGTATTTTTAGTCTGATAATAGGGTCCAATTTGGAAAGATCTGTCAGTAAAATTTCATTAACAATTTCTAAACCTGTAAATATTTTATCTTTTGTCATTAAAAATGCTTGATCATCAAGAAGACTTTTTGGTGATATTAAACTGTTACATTTCATAACTTTGCCAGATTTTGATTTATTGGCCATCAAAAGTAATTAACCTTGTGTTGATTTAGTCTTCAGTTACCCATTGGTGTTATTTGATACTATCAATAGTTATCTTATATAAGGATCATTGATTAAGTCGATCTTTCCATATCACGATCATTCCAAGTTGAATTTGCCTCATTATTGATTGACAAAAATAAACAAGTTGCTGTTGTGAAAACTTTCCAATTTTGAACAGAAGTGCTGTGTATTATACATTCCAATGATATGACCTACCTTAGGAATAGGATGAATACCCGTCATATATTACTCTAAAATCATTAGGTCTCGTGGGGAATTCCATTTCCTTGATTTTGTGGGAACTCTTAGTCCAAGGATTTATATGTCCACAAACTGTTTAAATTTGTATAAATAGATTCTTTATCACCCAAGAAACACGTTTTCTGGGGATATTAATATGGGTTCAGTGCATCCATGCATCCATCTGAGGGCTTTTCCGGGGTATACCTTCAAAAGTGCTCAACACAATTTTACAAAACATGCTGTTTATATTCAGTTGGTGTACTTGTTGTGCCTTTTACTATTGACGACATTTCATTTTTTATATTTTTCCGTTACCATGGAAACATAGTCAAAAAACAAAATTAGTTTACTTTCCTTTCCAGGCTACAACTTCAAAACTGTTCCACTCAACTCAATGAAACGTTCTGTATATATTAAGTTAGTGCCCTGGTTGTGTCTTTTGCTATTGATGACATTTCATTTTGGATATTTTTTCTGTTACCATGGGAACAACCTTCCTTTCCAGGCTATAACTTCAAAACCATTCAACTCAACTCCACAAAACTTACCGTATTTATTAAGTTAGAGCATTTGTTGTGCCTTTTGCTATTGATGATATTTCATTTTATATGCTTTTGCTGTTACCATGGAAACATAGCAAAAAAACACAAAATTAGTGTATACTTTCCTTTCCGCCATACAACATCAAAACTGTTCCAACTCAGCAAAACATTCTGTATATTAGGTTAGTGCCCAAGTTGTGCCTTTGTTTATTGAGGACATTTTATTATTTATCTTTTTTCTGTTACTATTGAATTTTTCAATTTCTTGTGACTTCTTGTATTACTCCAGAGCTTATAGAGTGTTGCCTAAATTGTATTCATGGACAATACCAAGCTCTGTTTAAGTATCAACACTCGAACACACAGGATCTACATCAAGATATAAACTCTTGAAGGTTGATATATACAATATATATGTAAATATATATAAAATGTTGAAGTTGATGAGATACAAGGAAATTTATCTGATAATTGATAAAAGATGTGTTACATTTTACACTAGCACTTTCAATGTGTTAGGTATTCAGGTGATTGTAAAGGTACATAGTTGAGTGACATCACAAATTGTAATACCAGTATATATATATATATCATATTTTGATTTTACACCAACAGCTGGGTGTGGAGGATAATGCCATGTTCAGTGGCTCCTTGTTGAGTTATATTTTTATATCTAGTGTCCACAAATAGTAAATTTCTGTAGAAGCATGAATTTGGAGTTCCATGAAAATAAATTTGACAGTAAAAGTATGTCCAGTGATTAAGATATGGCAGATTTTTGTAAAGGAGATGTCAACAAAACACTCGTGCAACTGTAAGGTGACAGACTACCTTGCATATATAAGGGCATATTCCCAGTACTTTCACTAGCAGTCATCTATGTCACCCACAGATTCTCTACCATGTATTATAATCATGTTCTGATGTCTTTTACTTGCAGACAGCCATGCCACCTGGTCAAGCAGCAGCCATGGTAACTTCACTGTATGCCAGTTCCAGTCCGGCTCCATCTCATCCCACTTCCCTCACTGGCCATTCTCCCTATGCTAGAACTGGTCATACTCAGTATTCTTGTCAAGCAGGGCATTCACCTTACTCTAGTTCAATTCAAACTGGACAGTCTACATACGCTGGTTCTAGTCAGGTTAGCCATTCACCATATGCTAGCTCAGGCCAGGTGTGTCAGTCACCCCTCGCTAGCTCCAACCAGACTCCTGTGCACGCAACTGCCTACCCTGTGTATGCCAGCTCAGGGCCGAATCCACCCTGTACTGCATCCAAACCTGTTTATGGAAGTCCAGGCACACAACCACCACCCATTCCCTCCTCACTCCCGGTAAGTTACCTCCTCTCTCTGCAGAAAATAGCTATTACTTCATCTTACTAATCACATCCATTTTATATAATGACCCAAGTTCCTAACCAACCAACCACCTCTCCTAACCAATGTTCATACCCAGATAGTAATACTCTGTATGCCTCCAGTCTCAGATGTTTCCTACTTCTACTCTAGATCTTCACACCCAGTTTCATATAACCCCTGTATTGGCAGATTTACTATTGCTCCAGTACTGGAAGATAATATACCCCATGTCAAAGACATTTTGTCACCCTACTGTAGACTTCTGCTGTACCCTACCTATATTCTCTCCACCCTACTGTAGACTTCTGCTGTACCCTACCTATATTCTCTCCACCCTACTGTAGACTTCTGCTGTACCCTACCTATATTCTCTCCACCCTACTGTAGACTTCTGCTGTACCCTACCTATATTCTCTCCTTTCTACTGTAGATTCCTGCTGTACCTTACCTATATTCTCTCACCCTATTGTAGATTCCTGCTGTACCCTAACTATATTCTCTCACCTTACTGTAGACTCCTGCTGTACACTGCCTATATTCTCTCACCCTACTGTAGACTTCTGCTGTATCCTACCTATATTCTCCCCACCCTACTGTAGAGTTCTGCTGTACCCTACCAATATTCTCTCCACCCTACTGTAGACTTCTGCTGTACCCTACCTATATTCTCTCACCCTACTGTAGAGTTCTGCTGTACCCTACCTATATTCTCTCCTTTCTACTGTAGATTCCTGCTGTACCTTACCTATATTCTCTCACCCTATTGTAGATTCCTGCTGTACACTGCCTTTATTCTCTCACCCTAATTTAGACTTCTGCTGTACCCTACCTATATTCTCTCACCCTACTGTAGACTCCTGCTGTACCCTGCCTTTATTCTCTCACCCTAATTTAGACTTCTGCTGTACCCTACCTATATTCTCTCCACCCTACTGTAGTCTTCTGCTGTACCCTGCCTATATTCTCTCCTTCCTACTGTAGACTTCTGCTGTACCCTACCTATATTCTCTCCTTCCTACTGTAGATTCCTGCTTTACCCTACCTATATTCTCTCACCCTACTGTAGAGTTCTGCTGTGCCCTACCTATATTCTCTCCACCCTACTGTAGACTTCTGCTGTACCTTACCTATATTCTCCCCTTCCTACTGTAGACTTCTGCTGTACCCTAACTATATTCTCTCCTTCCTACTGTAGACTTCTGCTGTACCCTACCTATATTCTCTCCTTTCTACTGTAGACTTCTGCTGTACCCTGCCTATATTCTCTCCACCCTACTGTAGAGTTCTGCTGTACCCTACCTATATTCTCTCCACCCTATTGTAGACTTCTGCTGTACCCTACCTATATTCTCTCCACCCTAATGTAGCTTCTGCTGTACCCTACATAGGTTCTCACTTTCTTCACTCTGTACTCTGTCCAAACATCAGAGAGAGGAAACAGTAATTGATATTCATATAAGAAATAAAAATTGGAAAAAATGTACAAAGATAAAAACATTAAGCAACTTGCAAATGCTTAGAATTAGCAGGTAACTTCAAGTAATTTCTTGTCAGGCGATTGGCAGTCAATGATTAATTGATAAGATCAGCTTTGATGATAGATGCTAGATGTCAATACTAACTTTCACATTAAGATTTGTGTTTGCTGACAGTAGTACATTGGACACCTGTTTTGTGAGGACGGGTGCCAGCAGCACGAATACCAGCCTTACCTGGCTGGCTTTGATAGCAATACCTGTGCTATCAGGCTCTCTCACTTTTCACCTGACTCGACTAATGACTGATATATTTCTCCTGTAGGATCTAAAGCTTGATAAGTCAGCGTGTTAGTGACACTAGATTAGATGTATACAATCAGAGTATTGGAAAAATCATTACAGATCCAAACAAGTACTCTATGTAATCACATGACATGGCAAGGGCAGGTCTGGCAGGGTCACTCAAGCATGTCAAAATGGACATTGATTATTGTATAATCAAAAAGTGATGCATCAAATACAGGAAATCATCCCAACCAGTGAGGCAGAACAAAATAACCGATCATCTCATTAAGATTGGTGTAACGGAAATTCTGCTTTTTAACTTGTGTATCATTGGAATATAGGGACATGATACCTGAGTTCTAATGTTTCTTTTGATTAATGCTGTAGTCTATTGAAGTTCTAGGTCTAATCTACCTACAGAACTATTGATTGCCAGTCATCAAGCATATGTCGCCCAGTCGTCTGTTTAGAGTTTAGGAGTTCCAGCTTCAAATCCTGATATGGCTAAAGCATTACAAGCTCACTTTTATCATTAGTGTGCCTTACATCAACCACATACCAGCTATTTTTCTCTTGAATAATTATAAAGGACTTACTGTTTTGTTAAAATGAATGACCTTGACCCATTTTTCAAATCAATGGCATCATAATATATTAATAGAAGTTCTAAAGTGTCTTATGTATAGCTGAGGGGCCAGTAATATTGATATTTTGGTAGCAGCATGATGTGATAAAATGCTGTCATGTCTGCTGACAAAAATGACCTTGATCTATCCTCAAAGTCCAAAAACAATAATGAGGAGAGGTTTTGAAATCTTAAATGGACTTCTCTCTGAATATCCTACAGCAATCAAGTTTGCCCAAGTGCATTACATTGACCCACTTTCAAAATCACATCTTCTGAACATAATACCTTCAATGTTCTTTTACCAATATGTTTTATGCAGAAATAGTCATGATATGCGAGTATAGCATGATTATCTATTGTGATATTACTAGTATCCAGAACACCTTGTATAGAATCATTTTAGTGTAGGTAAAATTATGTTGAGCCAATTTTAATAAATTTGAAAGCAAGTCATTTTAATGTTTTAAATGCAAGATGAATAGCTGATGAGTTTGTTAGCAGCTATGGCTACCGATGAAAGAACATATTCATGTCAATTTTGTCCAAGGGTGAATTAAATACTTGCTTTTTGCAGCCTGCAACCAGCCATGTGGAGAAGAACATTGACCTGCACAGTGTACACACAAGGTAAGAGCTTAGTTTGTGATTTAAAGATGTGAAGTGTCCTGACCAGAAAACATTCATATGTTTACCAGTGTAACACATGCTATCATACTAATTGATAAGTTTGCGTGTATTAATTATGACAAATGATGTAGTTGATGGGAGATTCCTATGCACTTAATTGTAAGGTGTGTGTGACATAACTTTGGTGTGAAACCTGCCCTGGGGCTCTATACCTACTGAACCTGTGACCCATACACAATGTTGTTGAGTGATACATATAGGATGTTATGTATCTTGTGTGTGACAACTTTCAGTAACCTCCTCAAATGTATTTGAAACAACAAGTTTTCAACATTTCCCATAAGTTAATTAAAGCCAATTTGTCACTGCCCACACTAATGGTTGGGTGAGGTGTGTGGATCAGGTAGACAGGATAGGGTACATGTATCATTGTGATGTCATGTGTATCTCCCGTGCATTATAGGTAATGTAATTTGGAGTGGTTGTCATGAACAGCATGGAAACAGTATTGATAATCAGCTCGTGTTCATAAAACACAAAACAAGTAAATAATTCACTGCAGTGTGTTTTTATGAGGAAGCTACTGAAACACCACTAAATGTCTAGAACAGTCTAGTGGAACTTGTAATGTAGCTTTAGATGCTTGTAACTATCTCTTAGGTAAAAGGGATTATCCTTGTTCTGATAATATGTATTTTTTTTTTATTTTAAGTATAACTGGAAATACCATCAGCAGATGAATGGGTAAAAGGGTGATAAATTGTTGTAACATATGAGCCATCAGAGTTTTACAATTCAGTGCTTTTCTAAGTTATGATCTGTGAATAACTTCCCCATACATTTCTGTGTTATATCTATCTGAAGTTTTTACCAACACTGTCATGTATTGTCGATGTCTGCAACTTCAATCAAATGAAGGTGTGGTTTTCAGTAAAAATAAAGCTTTTTGCAAATAGCATTAATAAAGATAAAGGAATTTTGAGTACAACATCATAGTGGTAGTGATGATTAGAGAAATTTTGAGTACAACATCATAGTGGTAGTGATGATTAGAGAAATTTTGAGTACAACATCACAGTGTTACTGATAACAGAAGTTTCGAGTACAACATCATAGCACTGGTGATATTAGAGAAGTTTTGAGTACGTCACAGCAGTAGTGATAAAAAGTTGATGATAAACAACACCTTGTGGTTAGAATCCTGTTTCAGTGATGCATGAACTACACTCAACAAGCATATGTGAATTTGAAATGCTAATGTATACATCCTATCAATAATGAAATGTTAACGAAAAGTTAAGTTAGAATTCACTGTTTGATGTGACATCCTTTGTCTCAATGTTCGTAAGTGTTAACGTCAAGTACTGTATGTTTTGACATCTTACTCTGTATATAAATAGTTATATATACAGTAGCAGGTGATCTTTTACTATAAACCAAGGATTTGTTTGACTAAATTCAAAAGCAGAATAAAAGCCAAAACCTGTAGGCATTAATACATGAGCTTGTGTCACATTATGATAGTGAGGATGGTGATAAGGTAAGGGAAGCTTACCAGGTTTTTGGAGGCAAAGATGACATTGAAGGAATGGGGGAAAATGTGAGGAATTTGATTTTGGAAAACTGAGTTAAAAATGAAAGGGGAAAGAGTCATGTGGTCCTGTGAGGGGGACTGTGTGGTATTGTAGGATAGTGAGTTAAAAGGGGAGGAGAAGTTATTAGGGGGAGGGAACAAAGCTGTTTTAGCCCTTGGAGGGGGACTATGTGGTTTTGTAGAATGGATTACTATTCTGAATGGTAAAGAAATTGTATACTTAGTCGTTCAAAAGGGACTGTGTAGTATTATAGAGTGGAGTGCTGATGAGGGGGATGGAGAAGATGTATGTGTGCAGGGGGGACAGAACTGTTTGGTCCTGGGCTTGGGACTGTAGGGGATTATTTACATAACTCAGCATTGAATGACAAACCAGTCAGCCCTCCACTAAAATCTTTATAATTCTTGTCAGTTTTTGTGTCAGAACGCTCTGCAAATCTCCTGTCAACAGGATGATAAACAGCTGACTATACAATGGTGGGTCAAAGGTCAAACTCCAATACAATGAGCTCCCAGACACTAAAAAATCTCATAGAAATGCTTTCCTGGTGCAGACAGTGGTGATTGTCATGCTTCTTCTCCCTCTTTGTGTTTCCTTCACAACAAATCATATTAATGATGTGTTATCGGGATCCCATGTAAGTGGTAGGTTTCTCTGAAATCTTCAATTGTAGATTTAACTGAATTTGCATTTTGGACATCCTGACTTGTAGTTTAAACATAAATGGATTGGTATTAGGTTATCTAAGTGATTGAATATTTTATCTGATGATGATGACATTTTTATGATTATCAACTTTTGATAGGTCACTTTAAAAGTGTCCATTTTCAGTTCTATACTAGCAAGTTACCATGGTTACTTGGTAGTTTTGTTGTATTGGATATTGGCATAGTTACCAGGGAATAGTCAGTCTGGATGATAAGAAACAGCCAGCAGCAGAAAGACAAACACAAGTGACACTGTATGGTCTGGAGTCTATGTCACTATGAGGTCTGTACTCATTCATTGACATTTTGAGGTCTTGAGAATGTGTTCCTGTGAGGTCTGTAGTCTCTGACACTGTGAGGTCATTAGCATGTGATGATTTGAGTCTGCTGTCTGTGACCCTTTGATGTCTGGAGTCAGTTGTTTCTCTGAAGTCTGGAGTCTGTTACTGTGAGGTCTTGAGGCTGTCAGTTTGAGGTCTTGTGTCTATGACATTATGAAGTCTATAGGTTGTGACACTGTTAGCTCATTTGTTTAGAATGTTGGCTTATGTAACCTCGTATGAACATATGAGGTGTTCCCTACCTGGTGCATCTTCTGTTCCTCAGGAAGCAGAAAAATGGGATGGACTGTAATGTTGTGGATTGTATCCTTGGTCATGAAGACTTCACCTCAAACTGACCCAGGCTGTTCACAGGGCATTAAACCTAGCAAACAAATGTTAGACTGTAGTCTTTGACACTGTGAGGTCTTTAATATATGACACTGTGGAGTCTGGTGTCTGTGACACTATAAGGTCTGTGATTTGTGACACTGTGGAGTGTAGTGTCTGTGACACTGTAAGGTCTGTGATTTGTGACACTGTGGAGTCTGGTGTCTGTGACACTGTAAGGTCTGTGATTTGTGACTCTGTGGAGTGTAGTGTCTGTGCGCTGTAAGGTCTGTGATTTGTGACACTGTGGAGTCTGGTGTCTGTGACACTGTAAGGTCTGTGATTTGTGACACTGTGGAGTGTAGTGTCTGTGACACTGTAAGGTCTGTGATTTGTGACACTGTGGAGTCTGGTGTCTGTGACACTGTAAGGTCTGTGATTTGTGACTCTGTGGAGTGTAGTGTCTGTGCGCTGTAAGGTCTGTGATTTGTGACTCTGTGGAGTGTAGTGTCTGTGACACTGTAAGGTCTGTGATTTGTGACACTGTGGAGTCTGGTGTCTGTGACACTGTAAGGTCTGTGATTTGTGACTCTGTGGAGTGTAGTGTCTGTGCGCTGTAAGGTCTGTGATTTGTGACACTGTGGAGTCTGGTGTCTGTGACACTGTAAGGTCTGTGATTTGTGACACTGTGGAGTGTAGTGTCTGTGACACTGTAAGGTCTGTGATTTGTGACACTGTGGAGTCTGGTGTCTGTGACACTGTAAGGTCTGTGATTTGTGACTCTGTGGAGTGTAGTGTCTGTGCGCTGTAAGGTCTGTGATTTGTGACTCTGTGGAGTGTAGTGTCTGTGACACTGTAAGGTCTGTGATTTGTGACACTGTGGAGTCTGGTGTCTGTGACACTGTAAGGTCTGTGATTTGTGACTCTGTGGAGTGTAGTGTCTGTGCGCTGTAAGGTCTGTGATTTGTGACACTGTGGAGTCTGGTGTCTGTGACACTGTGAAGTCTGGTATCTGTGACAATGTAAGGTCTGGTGTCTCTGATACTGGGATGTTGTAAGATTTTTGTCATAGTAAGGTCTGAAGTCTGTATCTTTGTAAAATCATTGGTCTATGATGCTTTGAGGTTATTAATCTGTAAAACTGAGGTCATTAGTGTGTGATACTAGGTCTAGAGTCTGTGAGACTGAGGTCATTAGTCTGATACTAGGTCTAGAGTCTGTGAGACTGAGGTAGTCTGTGAGACTGAGGTCATTAGTGTGTGATACTAGGTCCTGAGTCTGTGAGACTGAGGTCATTAGTGTGTGATACTAGGTCTAGAGTCTGTGAGACTGAGGTCATTAGTCTGATACTAGGTCTAGAGTCTGTGAGACTGAGGTCATTAGTGTGTGAGACTAGGTCTTGAGTCAGTGAGACTGAGGTCATTAGTGTGTGATACTAGGTCTGGAGTCTGTGAGACTGAGGTCATTAGTGTGTGATACTAGGTCTAGAGTCTTTGAGACTGAGGTAGTCTGTGAGACTGAGGTTATTAGTGTGTGATACTAGGTCTGGAGTCAGTGAGACTGAGGTCATTAGTGTGTGATACTAGGTCTGGAGTCTGTGAGACTGAGGTAGTCTGTGAGACAGAGGTCATAAGTCTGTGATACCAGGTCTGGAGTCTGTGAGACTGAGGTCATTAGTGTGTGATACTAGGTCTGGAGTCTGTGAGACTGAGGTCATTAGTCTGTGATACTAGGTCTAGAGTCTGTGAGACTGAGGTCATTAGTGTGTGTTACTAGGTCTGGAGTCAGTGAGACTGAGGTCATTAGTGTGTGTTACTAGGTCTGGAGTCAGTGAGACTGAGGTCATTAGTGTGTGTTACTAGGTCTGGAGTCAGTGAGACTGAGGTCATTAGTGTGTGATACTAGGTCTGGAGTCTGTGATACTAGGTCTTGAGTCTGTGAGACTGAGGTCATTAGTGTGTGATACTAGGTCTGGTGTCTGTGAGACTGAGGTCATTAGTGTGTGATACTAGGTCTGGAGTCTGTGAGACTGAGGTCATTAGTGTGTGATACTAGGTCTGGAGTCTGTGAAACTGAGGTCGTCTGTGAGACTGAGGTCATTAGTGTGGGATACTAGGTCTAGGGTTGGTGAAACTGAGGTCATTAGTCTGATACTAGGTCTGAAGTCTGATACTGAGGTTTGGAGTCTGATACTGAGGTTTGGAGTCTGTGATACTGAGGTTTGGAGTCTGTGATACTGAGGTCTAGAGTCTGTGATACTGAGGTTTGGAGTCTCAGATGCTGAGGTCTAGAGTCTGTGATACCTGAGGTCTGTAGTCTCTGATATTGAGGTCTGGAGTCTGTGTCACTATGGGATGTGGGATCTGGTTTATATAAAGCTGTGAAGACTGTAGTCATTCATATGTGTGTGACACTGGTGTGATGTGTATGTGACATTGTGGTTTGATGTTTTTGACACTGTGGTTGGAAGATTGTGTGTTTAACACAACAACAGCAGTGCTGTTTTCCAGTATGACAAGAATGTTGGTGCCACTTGGTGATACCATCTATCAAAAACTCCATTCCACTCCCTAGGGCAGTTTTCACACAAAATTGTTGGGTTTGACTGAAGTCTGCTGGTGTAATGGAAGACAAATGAACAGCAGAAAGGATAGGATCATTATCAGTCACAGCCATGTGCAAGCCGTTTTGTTGGCTGTTTGTTATGGAATGGTATTGTTGGGGGTCCCTTGGTAGTTGATTAGGCACTAGCTATGTGATACAGCTAATATGTACAGAACAACTCCTATTAGTCCTGGCTTTGTTTAGTGAAAATCAGATTTTAATAGACCAAACATTGCGAAAAATAAATGAAGTGTTTAGGTGGAATTGGAAATCAATAAACTTCAGGAATGTTGTGCAAATTAATGATTTTTGCCCAAATCTGTATCTGAGAAAGAGGTCATGATCTACTTTCTGTCAATATCACAACCAGACGAAGTTTAGGAACAGTTTTCAAAATTACTAATAAGACAATTATTTATTCATATTTTTCAAATCAAATTTAAAGAAAGCATTGCACTAACATTTCAGACATTCTATTACCGGGGTTTATATTGCTAATTCTATGGAAGAACTTAATCGAAGGATTGGTTACTATAGTAAAAGCTAAGTCAGTGGAGGTATTTGATTGGTGTAAAATAAGGTTAGTTTTTGTTTGGGGTATTCGTGTCCTCACATCACACCATGGCCATGTGTAGAAGGTTCTGGAGGAATTTCTCCATATATTTGGTTTATTTTTATTGGCACTTGATGAAACATTTGGTTATAGACGAAATGTTCAGTTATATAGCAGAAGAATTATGATAATTTGAATGAGGGTATGCATGTTGCTAGGGGAAGTACCGAATATTATTGTGTATTATATAAAACTATTTTGGTTATCATTTTATTTCAACTTGAAAATAGAAAGAGAGATCATTTTGAACTAACAGAAGAATAAATTTGTAATGGAGACTGGGCTGTAATGGCAGATGGATTTGTATTCGCAGTTGTATATTTTAGCAATTTGTACATTTATGACATCTGTATTTACAACTCTGCTATAAGAATGTACACTTGTCAGAATAAGTTGGTTTTAGCCCTAGTGATGTTGATGCAGCCATTCATCTGGATTCTGTAAAATGACAAGATGGGTCGGATAGGTTGGCGTATTTTCAGTAGTGATTAATATCTTGGGCATAAAAAGTCTGCTCTGACAATGATGTATCTGTCTGTCTACCCAAGACACCCTAAAGATGGAGCAAATCTCATGGAACCAGTTTCAAAGTATATAATACATAGGTCACAGACTGGTGTGCTAGAAATGGTGACACATAGGGATCTCAGAACTCCAGCTGATTTTCAAAGTTCTATCCTTGTCTGTGAGGTTTTTGATCGAGTATAGTGTAAAATGTTATTATAGTCTGCCTTCTATTTAAATCATTTCAGGTCGAGCATTGATATCAAAATACTTTTTCAGTATCAAACTCTTTTAAAATTTCAATTTGATATTAAACCAGTATTTTGATAAAATTAAGAATTGATGAAAATAGTTGAATACATGAAAAGCTGGTGAATTTTATGCAACAACACTTACATTTAGTACCATTTATGAGAGTCATTTATTTATGGAAAAGTCTGGTTGTATATTAACCGTTCCTATTTTACAATAGACAAGGAAAACCCTGTGAAAACCAAATTTGAAAATTTACTTTTAAACCAGTACAAAGGGATTCTGGGAGCAATCCATGTTTGTATACTGCGGAGAGGGAGAAGAAACTAAGTACGGAGAAAAATTATAAGCCTCAGAAAATAGTTTTTTTTTTTTTTTTGGCGTTTACCTCATTTGAGGGACTAACACCTTAATACACCATATTTGAATTTATATTTTGTATTGGACAAGTGAATATTTGAAATGCTTAGAGACAATAATAACTAATTATTAGAAACAATAACAACTGATGATTTGTGTCTTAAATCAGGGGAAAAAGTTGAAAGTCTCTGTCCTTACTAAAAAGGGTTGGCAAGTATGTCTATCATGCGTTTGTTATTTCATTGTTTTACAACAAGTAATGTGTTTCAGTATAACTTCATTTTGTTGTAGTTTATGTCTATAACGAGAAATTCCTATCTGTCTGTTGTTATGATTTGTGTTATGGCTAAACTATTGAATATCACATAGGTCTCTATACATGCACAGTGAGTGTTGCACATTGTTTGGAGATTCCTGGTCTGTTTAGTCTGTGAGTGAAAGTACTGAACAAGTGATCCCTTTGTTCAGCTTGCTTAACATTTCACTGTAAAGGAAGTGGATATTTTGAAAAGAAATCTTTCAGACATGTGTTTGTTTAATTCCAGTCAAAGGAGATCTTCAGCTGTAATATTTGAATTAGCACACTTTGTATTAAAACCCATCTCCAATAGTCTCCTGAGATAAACCCTTGTAGAAATCTTAAGCTTGGTTTAGTGTACCCTGATACAGTCCACTGATAACGATAGAACTTTTAATACATCTCTTGTCTTTAAAGTGTCTGCCATTGACTTGGGAATCAGACATCTTCTGGGTAGGATTAACTTCTCTGGCAGATTTATCTTTATATGATCACTAAGGAAGATTTCATCAAAACATTTTGGGCTCCTAAACAAATTGGAAACTTACTCCCATAAAACATCTACACCAGACCTCCGGAGTCAATATCTAAATGGCTGTTTGTAGCCATTAGTTACCATTCTGGCAGGCGGTTTGAAATATTCATCAACACATCACAATAATGTAAGCTCAGCTTTGTTTTTGGTTTAACTGAAGTAGAACACAAGTTTTTTTTCAAATGAAGAAATTGAATATAGAAATATATCTTAAATCTTTCTCCTGTCTTGATTGCCATACAGCCAAACTGTGAATTTGTAGGACTTCTGACCTCCGCTAAAAACTTTCAATATGTGTCCGCATGTCATTCTCATTTTAAAACTTTTTAAAAGTAATTTTTGTATTCATATCTGGTAATTGTTTCCTTGTCTTTTTAAAAGTTGATTGTTATTCTTGTTAATATTTTCTAAGACTAGTTAAAACATGCCATGTGGTATGTGAAACTTAAAAGAGATACAGTTACAAGATAAGATATTGTCCTTGTTATTAAAGACAGAAATATTAGTTCCTGAAATCAGTTGTGTACAAAATGTTTATCTACGAGCTATGTAACACTTTTGTACTTGGTTCACACCTGGTGTCTTTCATCTTACCAGGTACTGACTGTGCCAGTGTTTCTAGTGCTTTACATAGGCACCTGGCTCCAACAAAATGTCTTCCATATCTATTTTCACTGTTATAGTTATGTGTGATGTTCTACCCTATCTGACCACCTGTGGAGTTTTGCTGGAGAAGTACTCTAAAACAGTGATAACTTCACTTCCTAGTTCTAATGAGTTGAACCGTTGGATGTCATCTTCCTGACTTTTTTTAGGTGTATTGCTTTGCTGCTTTGATAAGGTGTAGATTCTCACTTCATTTCTGTACCCAAAAATCTCCTGTTTTGCCTAATTAGCATTCTGACTTTACAGAGTTGTGTATCTTCATAGTATATCCTGTTGGCCAACTATAGAAGATTCAAGACTCCAAATAAAGATAGTGAAAACTGAAGGTTTAAATAAAAACTAGTGAGGTTATATAGTTTTAGGTTCTGATAAAAGTTCTTCTGGGAATATCTACAAGACTTTCAATCATAAAAATTGTGTAATGTAGAAACATCCCATCGAGACCTATTGGGAACTCCCCTACTTTTATTTTAAATCCAGTTGATGTATTCTTACTCAGACAGTTTGATATATAAAGTATTTGAATTGGTTTTGTTTTAGAATATACATCATGATTTTATGGGTTCAGATATGGAGGGGATTACGAACCACATGAAACTACTTCAGGTTTAGTTTGCTGTGACTTCAGGAATCAGAAATAGTGAGAATACATTAACAACATTTTATATTTAGTAAAATCTATATATAGATTGAACTAGTTATATGGTCAATTGAACTAGTTATATAATGTATATGTATGAACAATTGTTAAAGGCTACTGTCACCATGGATGGTAATGGACTATGTATCATAACTGGAATCCAACTGGGTTAAAGTCAATGTGTCCTTGGCAGTGATATTCTTATTCACAGCTCTGAAACACAAATTTTCCTTTCTGAAGACTATATATGTTGAGTATTTTACAGTAATATATTGTGTAAAGATGATATTTCTTAATGATAATTTTATGGAGATCTAGTAATGCTGATATTTTGATGACAGTGAAAAAGGTTAAGAATTACGTGGGGTAATTGCAATGTCAAGGTCAAACTATTTGTCATTTCATGTGGTATAGGATCAACCTATCTGGAATTGTATGAGCTCAAGGTCAGTCCCTGTTTCAAAATTTGCAGAGTTATTAGTCTGGTCAGTTTGTAATTTGTTCACAAGTCCAGGGCTGACATGTCTCTCTGCCATTGTTGATTTACTGGAATGTAATGATAGGGGTCAACACCATGTCTATCTGGATATCAAAACCAAGTTAAACTGGTCTACCTGTATCAGATAGGTATCACAATGAACAGGTATAATTGAATTAAAATGTCCATTGTGGTTATAACACTTAAGTATATACATTTCTTCAGTATTCAAATAGGCTTTAAATTCCATTAAGTCAGTGGTTAAAGTGAATCACTTTGACGCCGGCTTTACTTGCCACAAAACCAAAATTTTCACTTATTGTTTGTAATAGAATCCAAATTTTCAAAAACATTGGATTACTCTTTCACAAAAGCTGGAAAATTGTTTCTAGATGTGACACCTTTTAAATATTTCTCTGTATTTAGTTCTTTCTATAGTCAGAGGCCTTTGTGCTTTAATTGGTAGAAAATTTAGGTATGGCTGAAATATTTTATTTTTGGATCAAATTTGATGATTTTCCAAAAATAAATAGTTTTGTTTGCACATGATTTATTGGATGAAATTTGCTTAGGAAGTCCCCTAATACCACCATCCGGGTTAGTCTTTATCTGTTGAATCAAAATGTTGACTTGTCTACTCATGGATTATGAGTACCCAGAAACTCCAGGAAAATAAATCCATATATGAAAATTAGTTATTTTACTGCTGTTTATTTAACTCATTGAGAAATGACATACAGATGCAAATTTAATTTGAGAGTTTGTCAGATTTTGATCACAACCTGAGTGGGGTTCTAATGTCTTCCAAGCACAGAATTGGTGCAATCGGGTGAGCATTTTTCATGGATTGTTTTGTAGTATGAGAATTCTTTCTTGAGAGGCTGTGATCACAAGAGGAGTACTTCTGTGTTTTATTATCAATTCAGCCCTGTTCTAAAGCTCAAGGCCATACAAAATTGATCCCCATTGTGTATCTATTAAGTGATACCAAGGTTAATGTTTACATTTACAGACTTTTTGATGTCACCACAATTGCCATTATTATGTCACTGGACTGATAACAAGTTAAAAGCTTTTATTAACTGTACGTGTTTGTGATATTTTGATGTCAAGGTCACTGAATATTGGTACCAAGGTTTAATTGTTGTTTGTACTGAGATGTAAGTGTTGTTTTGATGTCAGGATCACTGAATATTGGTACCAAGGTGTTTGTGTTGTTTGAACGAAAGTGTTAGTGTTGGTCTCTTAGTATTGGTATCAAGGTGTTCGTGCTAAATACTGTTCTGTTTTGACACCTTATGGTCAGTTTTAGTGCTGGACATTGTACTGTTTTGACACCTGAAGGTCACTCTGAGTATTGGTATCAAGGTCCCTTTATATGACAGCCTGCCACTATAGGGTTATCCAGACAAATTCTAATGTGATTAGGTCTCCTTATCAAACTAACAAGAAGGAACAAAGGCAATATTGGGCCAAATCCTCTGGTGTGATTGATGTGAGTAGGAGATGTTGTGATAGGAAAGTGATATAGAAATGGCCAGTATTGGTGTTGACACTATGGACAAAGGTATAGATTGGGGGCACTTGTGTGTAATGTCTGGTATTCCTGATCCTTACACTCTTTGTGTTATACAAACATCTACTCAGCCCTTCAGCTTCTGTGTAAGTGCCTGCTAATTCTATCATAACTAGATTGCTGCTAAATAAACTGAAATGGAGCCCTGGCAGATTGTTGATGTGTCTACTTAGTCTGTGTACCAATAGTCATAACCAAAATATCTGTACAGGTCATAGCTGATTATAATATCAGTACTCTGTGGACATGTCTCATCTTCCATGGTTTTCCATGAGATGTGAATGTCCAATACCTGTAAGGCAAATGTGTCCTTTCCATGTGAGAAAGCTTTGTTATAAGTGTGTCCAGTCTATAGCTTCCATGTCAGATAAGTGTGTGTTTAGTATGTCCCTTCCATAGGTTCCATGTCAGATAAGTGTGTGTTTAGTATCTCCCTTCCATAGGTTCCATGTCAGATAAGTGTGTGTTTAGTATGTCCCTTCCATAGGTTCCATGTCAGATAAGTGTGTGTTTAGTATGTCCCTTCCATAGGTTCCATGTCAGATAAGTGTGTGTTTAGTATGTCCCTTCCATAGTGTGTGTTTAGTATGTCATGTCAGATAAGTGTGTGTGTTTAGTATGTCCCTTCCATAGGTTCCATGTCAGATAAGTGTGTGTTTAGTATCTCCCTTCCATAGGTTCCATGTCAGATAAGTGTGTGTTTAGTATCTCCCTTCCATAGGTTCCATGTCAGATAAGTGTGTGTTTAGTATCTCCCTTCCATAGGTTCCATGTCAGATAAGTGTGTGTTTAGTATCTCCCTTCCATAGGTTCCATGTCAGATAAGTGTGTGTTTAGTATGTCCCTTCCATAGGTTCCATGTCAGATAAGTGTGTGTTTAGTATGTCCCTTCCATAGGTTCCATGTCAGATAAGTGTGTGTTTAGTATGTCCCTTCCATAGGTTCCATGTCAGATAAGTGTGTGTTTAGTATCTCCCTTCCATAGGTTCCATGTCAGATAAGTGTGTGTTTAGTATCTCCCTTCCATAGGTTCCATGAGACAAAGGTATAAAATTTCTATAATTCTCTGTGAGACGTGTGTTCCCTATGACACATTTCTTTTCACTGTAACACATATCTGTTCACTGTGACATATATCAGTTCACTGTGACACATCTTTTCCTGTGACACATATCTTTTCCCTATGACACATGTCTGTTCCCTGTAGCACATCTTTTCCGTGTAACACATCTGCTTCCTGTGACACATGTCTGTTCCCTGTGACACATCTTTTCCTGTGACACATATCTTTTCCCTATGACACATGTCTGTTCCCTGTAGCACATCTTTTCCGTGTAACACATCTGCTTCCTGTGACACATGTCTGTTCCCTGTGACATATATGTGTTCCCTGTGACACATGTCTGTTCCCTGTAGCACATCTTTTCCGTGTAACACATCTGCTTCCTGTGACACATGTCTGTTCCCTGTGACATATATGTGTTCCCTGTGACACATGTCTGTTCCCTGTGATACATAACTAGCTCTCCTGCCTCTAGATCCAAACCCAGTGAACAATGTAATTTCTTTATACTGTATTGGAAATCAAATGTCATTTTTCTTTGTATTTTCTGGTTACTTGCAGCAAGGTGTCATATATTGCATCTGTCTATCCGTACTTCACTGACCTCTATAGTACTGAGGTCATTGCCTCCATCCACTGGGAATAAATACAGGTGTTAACATATCACTGCTTGGTCCCTAGAACAGACCTCTTGTCACCGTGAAAGTCATTTATTGACCTATGGCTTTCCAATCCATCCTGCTCATAATAAATGAGGATTTAATATATTTCCATAATCAGCTCTCCCATCACAGACTCGCTGTTGACTGAAACATCTGGTGGGTGCTGATCAGAACAAAAAAAAAAAAAACATAAAAAAATACATGCAGTATAGTTGACCAGTACTCAACCTTAAACAGCTTGGCTCATAAACAAGGACCTTCATCAGGCATGTCCACATAACTTATTCATCACAACAAAGATGTGGTCGCATGTGGTCTCCAAAGTATTAGTGCTGTTACTGAGCATTACCAACAGATTAAACACCCAGCTTTAACCACACCACCACAATGGGCTTCATTATCATTAATACCACTTCCCTTTAGCTAAGGGGTCTGGTATTGGCCAATATCACCACAGACTGATGGGTCTGAGGCTGGTCTGTATCACCAGACTGATGGGTCTGAGACTGGTCTGTATCACCACAGACTGATGGGTCTGAGATTGGTCTGTATCACCACAGACTGATGGGTCTGAGGCTGGTCTGTATCACCACAGACTGATGGGTCTGAGGCTGGTCTGTATCACCAGACTGATGGGTCTGAGACTGGTCTGTATCACTACAGAATATTGGGTCTGAGACTAGCTTAAAGCTTCCAACTTGTTTAGATCCAATGTCTTGGGCATGACAGACTTTACACAAGGACAGAGATTTATGGACAAATACCTAAATACAGATTGGGAAATGGCAGGCCAGCAGTACTGTAATGCAAATGATGCCAACAAATTGGTGTGAAATCAGCTTCTCTCAGCCCCAGGATCCAATATATTTTCAAACTGAGGTGTTGACCCCCTCAGGGAGATGAGTTTCTCATCAGAAATTCTTCCTAGACATTTATAGTTAGGCAAGGGAAATCCTGTTCTATTTCATGAACAGGGCTAAAACACATGGCCTTTTAATTTTTGCTGTTGAAAACATCAATTTAAAAGAAGATTTAAATTGTCAATTTCAGTAAAATTACTCGCATTATGAGATTAATCAAATCTTTCTTGATTTACTCACAGCTAATCACAATGGCCTGACTAATGCCACAGGGCAAACTATACACGGAGTGACATTATCTGTGTAAAATGAGGTTATAGTGTCTTGGAGGGGTCCAGTGTGACACAGTAGAACTAGATAGTCATATGTTCAGGAAGGGGTCCTGTGTAATACAGAAAAGGGAGATAATAATGTTTTCATGTTGGGGAAAATTTTCACTGTTACACAGAAAAGGGAAAAAATCATATGTTTGTGTGAGAAGGGGTCCTGTGTAACGCAGAAAAGGAAGAAAATCATATTGTCATGTTGAGAAGGAATTCCAGTGTTACACAGAAAAGGGAGACAATCTTGTGTTATTGTTAGGGAAGGGGTCTGGTTTTGCAGATTAAAGATGGGGTCCTATGCACAATAATATTAAGGGAGACAATTATATGTTCCTGTTTGATGGGGGGTTGGGAGAGTGTGTGTGAATACACTGTGTGATAAAGACAATTAAGAAGTACCAACATCACAGCTGTTACCAAATCTGTATTCTGATATAAGCTGTTCCAATGTAGATTCAATATAAAGTTAGCAGAGTTAATAGATGGGCCATAATTAAAATACACTCAGTTTTGATTGAAATGCACACTGTTCTTAACTGGCCTTCATGCATGCACTAGTGACTTAATGTGCTGGTACTGTTCATACAACTTTTTATTGATATGTGATTGTCTGTTTCAGATACATCTATGATAACACAGGCTTCCAGACTGACCACAGCAATGAAGATTTAGGTCAGTATACAGACTATATCTATACCCTATCCTCACTGGAAAATATTGAATGTATTAATAGGCCATCTGATCTGAAGGTTCAGGATGACCTGTAGCCATGTGTTTTGTCTGTTGTTGTGCACTGTGTGTAATTTACCCATTTAAACTATTTCTTTTCACTAACCCAAAAGCCCATGGTTCTGATATCAGGCCTGAAGCTTGCTAGGAAGAAGGGCAACCCAGATTTAATGCTTGCTTTGTCTGTCTGTCCATCCATCCATCCATCCATTTGTCTATTTAAACTATTTCTTTTCAATAACCCAAAAGCCCATGGTTCTGATATTAAGCTTAAAGCATGCTGAGAAGAAGGGCAACATAGATTTAATGCTTGCTTCATCTGTCTGTCCTTGCATTTGTCTTTCCGTCCGTAGCAAAACTTTGCCTACATTTAAGCAAGGGTAATGAAACGTGGTGTATACATTGGTCATACTAAGGTGATGTGCAGTGTAAAACCCTTGACCCCTCAATTACAGAGTTATTGCCCTTCCTTAAAATTTTGTATTCAGAGCATAACTTTGCTTTCATCTAAGCTAGGATAATGAAATTTGATGTATACATCAGACATCAAAAAGTAAAGTGCAGTGTAACAAAGTCAGGGCCCATTACCTCTCAGTTACAGAGATATAGACCTTCGTTAAAATTTTTGTCATTGCTTGCATTGTGCTTGCATTTAAATAAGGATAATGATACATGTATACATTGGTCATGCTCAGAAAATGTGTATTATACCAAATTCAGGGCTTGCAACCCCTTAGTTAAAGATTTATTGATGTCCTTTATTAAAATTTTGTGTCCAATAAGTTGATTTCTTGGAACATTCATCATTTTCCCTGATACTCATGTTTCAAATTAGTTATTAAACTTAACTCACTTTTTAGGTCAGAGATCAAATGTGATAGTATTTTTTAATGACTTCTTTTCTTGTTTTGTAACATATTGTGAAGGAGGGTTCCCTAGTTTGTTCAAATGAATGACTTTGTCACAGAGGTCAACTGTGTTGAGAATTGAAAATTTCTTTGGAAGTCAAAAGAGTGTTCATAGTCTGTTATGCTGTGTTTGCTGTCTGTGGTTAATTAATTAAAACAGATGCATAGTTGTTTTAATCATTAATGTTATAAAGGTAGTCAGTTTTTTTTTTCATAATGTATATTCTGACAGTAACATGTTACATGTGAACAGAACAAGCTAAAACCTTTGATTTGTGTTAAAATTTACTAATAAAAAAACTCACAACACAAATGTTTGTTGAGGCCTACTAATGAAGATATATGTCTTTACTGATGATGACAAATGGTTTGTTCCTTGGTGATGTGAGAAGGAGAGTGAGGTAGCTCTTTGCTGATTACAAAATCTGGTATGACATGACTCAATTAATCTTTTTTTTGGTCCCTCACTATATCTTATTGGTTTGAAGCTTCCATCAAATGCAGCTTTTCCAATAACTAATTCAATGACACTGACATTAAAATCAGCTTTTCCAATAACTAATTCAATGACACTGACATTAAAATCAGCTTTCCCAGTAACTATTTCAGTGACACTGACATTAAAATAAGTTTTCCCAGTAACTATTTCATTGAAGCTGACATCTTAACCAGTTTCCCAGTATCCATTTTTGAACCTGAAGCCACATTCACAACATTTATTGAATTGAATCTGGCTTCAGAACAAGCAATCCTAACATCCATTTGACTGAAGCTGAAATCAAATATAGTTTTCCAAGCATCGTTTTGATTTAACATCAAAACCTATAATTGTATCCATGGTTATCCCAGTGTATACCCTAAACACTTGTGCTGTACTGTATACAGTCTTCTGTTCATTGTACGCATGATATTTGTGTTTGTAAGATTGCATGTGACGGGGCAGCCCTGACTGGCAGCAGTAGACTATCAATGGCTGTAAGATTACACACACGACACTTCCTATCTATGATTTAACTCGACATGTGTGTCAGCATTGCTCCGATTTTGTCAATGATCAATAATTGACTCTATTATCTATGGCCAGAGAGTTAGGGCAGGTCATTAACTTGTGTTTGTCAATCTGTATTGTCTGTCTCCCAGATCATTTGAATTCTGATTTAACTGCTTTGTGGAAAAAATGTTTGTCTTCCAGTCAGTACACTGTCTCTTAAATCAGTCTAATTCCTGCTCAGATTAAATGTAAGACTTTGTTATTGTCTGTATGTTTGTCTGAATTCCAAGCTATTAGAGTTGGTGTTACATTGTTTTGTCTTTCTGCATTCTGTCTCTCCAAGTAGGTGAATATGTATTGAAGTGAATAGTTTATGTACTGTCTGATTCTACAATCAGGGGAGGTAACTTCTAATGGAAATCTATTTTAGTCATGACCAGGTTGGCTGATGAATGTGTTTTAAAGCCTCGCATGCATTGTTTTTAAGCCTTTTCAGTATAGGTTAAACATGCCACATACAATCAGAAAGAATACAATGTAAACAGGCAAATGAAAGGGAAATAAATAGCTTCATGATAAAAGCTGGCACATATTTTTATAGAACCTGGCACATATTTTTACTTTAAAATGTTTGTGTATTCTGACCTTCCCAACAAATGTAAACTTGACGTGCAAAGGCTACAGTAATGAAGCTGCCATTTAAAGAGGATATTACTGAACTCCGAAATATCTAACAGGGATTGGAAACAAACTTAGCAATGTACAGTAAATGAAGTCACCATTTAGAGAGGATATTACTGAACTCCGAAATATCTAACAGGGATTGGAAACAAACTTAGCAGTGTCTGAAAGCAAAGGATTGGAATCTGAGCAGTATCTTAAATGGAAAGGTTATGAGCTGACCAATGAATTAAAGGGAAAGATTACAATTTCAGCAATGTCTTAAAGGAAAGTGTTAAAACATAAAAGAATATTAAAGCAAAGGTTTGGATGAGCAAATGTCTTACAGGGAAGGCAAAACCTTAGCAATCTTTTAGGGAAGGGTGAAAATAAATGCTGAACAATGTCTTAAAGTTTAGAGTTAAAATCTGAGCATCGTTTTATTTTGAGGTGTCCTTATAGGGGAGGTTGTATGGATAAGGGACCAATATTAAATATTGCTTTGATGGAAAAGGTTACAATGTAACAATGTCTTAGAGGGAAGGGGAAAATGTCTTTATAGATGAAATATGTTGCAAATAATATTATGGAAATTTGAGTAAGGGCCAGAACTGAACTGATTATAGGGAAGTAATAAAAACTGAAATTTGTCTGAAAGGGAAATGTAAGAAACTAAGCAATGTCTTATATTGGAGAAATTCAAACTAAAAATGTCTTAACGTAAGGGATTAATGAGGTCTCAGCATTGTCTAACAGTGGTGGTGGTTTTTATCAAATTGGCATGTCTAGATATATATATATATATTTAAAAGATCCAGATATATTCATTGGCTATACCAATATATTCACATAGAACATTAAAACTTCCATTAAACTTCAGACCATTATAAAGCAGACATCTTTATAAGAAGATAAAACACCAGCCATCTAAAACACTTTTCTTGTTTAGTTTCCACATAAAGATTGCTGACAGATGAGAATCTAATATTGACTGCTCACACTAACACAGCAGTGGGCCACTAGTGATGACTGTCATTAGGTCATCACACTGTCTGAGAGTATCTCACATCTCTGGACTAGTGCACCTAGCTCTGGTGCTGTTTAATGTGATGGCATTGGTTAAGTGCAGGCATTGGAATTCTGCTTTAGTATAGAATCAGTTCTGTGATGTGAATTATAATGACATACTGTGTAAATATGGAATTTTGTGAAGGCAAGGGGCATAAGCAATCATATACATGTCTGTGAAACCTGAAATATGATTTTGATCTAAGGAGAATAGATATGTTGTAAATACAATTTAGAGAAGAGAGTTACAACAAAATTGTTAGAGAGGCAATTTCTTGAGGCAAGAAGAAGAAAATGATTCACAAGGGAATCTGGTAATATTCCCTTTAAATTACTGTTTTGGGAATGGTAGTGTATGAAATGATATATACATTGATATGGTTTGGATGTTAAAAGATTGGTTTGATAGTGAGGGATATTCTATACTGTCATGGTTTGAAGGTTAAGCAATGGTCTTTACTGCTATGATTTCAGAGGTTGAGGAATATTCTGTATTGCTGTGGTTTGGTGGTTAAGGAATGGTCTTTACTGCTATAGTTTGGTGGTTAAGGAATGGTCTTTACTGCTATAGTTTGGTGGTTAAGGAATGGTCTTTTCTGCCATAGTTTGGTGGTTAAGGAATGGTCTTTTCTGCCATAGTTTGGTGGTTAAGGAATGGTCTTTTCTGCCATAGTTTGGTGGTTAAGGAATGGTCTTTTCTGCCATAGTTTGGTGGTTAAGGGAATGGTCTTTACTGCTATGGTTTGGTGGTTAAGGAATGGTCTTTACTGATATGGTTTCAGGAGGTGAGGAATATTCTGTACTGCTATGGTATAGGGGTTTGGGAGTAGTCTGTACTGCTATGGTTAGGTGGTTAAGGAATGGTCTTTACTGCCTTAGTTTGGTGGTTAAGGAATGGTCTTTACTGCTATGGTTTGGTGGTTAAGGAATGGTCTTTACTGCTATGGTTTGGTGGTTAAGGAATGGTCTTTACTGCTATGGTTTGGTGGTTAAGGAATGGTCTTTACTGCTATGGTTTGGTGGTTAAGGAATGGTCTTTACTGCTATGGTTTGGTGGTTAAGGAATGGTCTTTACTGCTATGGTTTGGTGGTTAAGGAATGGTCTTTACTGCTATGGTTTGGTGGTTAAGGAATGGTCTTCTCTGCCATAATTTGGTGGTTAAGGGAATGGTCTTTACTGCTATGGTTTGGTGGTTAAGGAATGGTCTTTACTGCTATGGTTTGGTGGTTAAGGAATGGTCTTTACTGCTATGGTTTGGTGGTTAAGGAATGGTCTTTACTACTATAGTTTGGTGGTTAAGAAATGGTCTTTCCTACCATAGTTTGGTGGTTAAGGAATGGTCTTTACTGCTATAGTTTGGTGGTTAAGGAATGGTCTTTCCTGCCGTACTTTGGTGGTTAAGGAATGGTCTTTACTGCTATGGTTTGGTGGTTAAGAAATGGTCTTTCCTACCATAGTTTGGTGGTTAAGGAATGGTCTTTCCTGCCATAGTTTGGTGGTTAAGGAATGGTCTTTACTGCTATGGTTTGGTGCTTAGGAATCATTTTGAATGCTACAGTTTTTATATTATGTTTTTGTTAATAAATGGTATTTACTGCTATGGTTTAAAGGAGAGAAATCATTTTGCTGTAAGAGACATTTATTAGCTCTCTTGCCCTGTCTCTCTGTCAAGCATCAACTTTTCCCTTCTAACAACTTTTTCTCAACAACCTAAAAGCCCAGGGTACTTATATTTAGCCAATAAAACTAGTTTGAATTTAGGACTGCCAAGTTTGTTCATATGATTGACCTTGAAATACTTGAGGTCAAAGGGGTAAAATAAGTTTAAATTTCTTCTTTTCAACAAGGTCTTGGGTCAAGTTGTTGTATAGTAGCAAGCTTGAGGAAGAGGCTTTTACATTTGCAGAAAGCAACTTAATAAAACTAAAATGTCTTTTGTGCAAGCTTCAGAACTAGTGAGTGATTCAGGAACATTTGGCCTCTTGTTTTGATGTTAGGTATAATGTGGAAAACAAGCATTGGTGTGTTTGCAGTAAATCAATAGGCTTGTGGTGGACATATCTGGCAGTGTAATTATTCTGTTGTAGAAGCTAGTGATCCTACTGACCACTTGTCCTGTCCACTACTAATCTATCCTGCAGACTTGACCTCTGTGTGACCTCTGCTAGGCTGGAGAATTCCCCATTTCCTCACAGGACTTATAATGACCCTGCTTTATCTAATAACATAATTACGGTATTTCTTTCAATGCTTTGCTTCGATTTGGTTATTTATGTGCTTGGATCTTTTGAAGTGTGGCCATTTGCAGCCTTTTACAGACCAACAAAGTGACTGTTTCTGGCTGGCTCTGTTCATCTCCTTGTGTCTAGGTACTGGTTGTATATGTATCGGTAGGACTGGAGTCAAAAATCTTCTCATTGTCATTGCATATGATTCTTAATAATTTATGGAAAGTCCCTAGGGACCTAAGAAGCTGTTGCTTTCTCCTTTCAGTCAATCTGGCAGTGTAAACTTTGACTCCTTAAAACAGAGTAATGGAACTAGTTGGAAAATTATGTCTTGAAAACAAACCAAACATAATAAGTTAATGGAAGAATTCCAAAGCACATTTCATTTATACAGGGAAGAAACTTCAGGAAACTATCAACTGGCATAATGATTTGTAATGAGACCGTTATCAAAAAGTCAGACACAATCTGTCTGTAGAATCACCAGTAGATATTGGTAGAAGATATCCTCACTAGTATTATTGATGAATATCTTCTGGAAGATAACATCACTGGTACATACCATCAATGGTAGATATGTTCACTGATAGATATTCTCCAAGGTGGATACCCTTACTGGTAGATATCATCAGTGGTAGATACCCTCACTGGTAGATACCCTCACTGGTAGATATCATCAGTGGTAGATATTATCACTGGTAGATGTCATCACTGGTAGATACCCTCACTTGTAGATACCCTCACTTGTAGATACCCTCACAGGGAGATACCCTCACTGGGAGATACCCTCACTGGGAGATACCCTCACTGGTAGATACCCTCACTGGTAGATACCCTCAATGGTAGATAACCTCACTGGTAGATATCCTCACTGGTAGATAACATCACTTGTATATATCCTCACTCTTAGACACCATCACTGCTAGATGTCCTCATGGGTAGATGTCATTACTTGTAGATACCCTCACTGGTAGATATTCTCCCTGGTAGATACCCTTACTGGTACATAACATCACTGTAAGATATTATTCCTGGTAGATACCCTCACTGGTACATAACATCACAGATAACCATGCTTGTCAATACTCTCACTGGTAGATAACATCACTGGTAGATACCCTCACTGGTACATAACATCACAGATAACCATGCTTGTCAATACTCTCACTGGTAGATAACATCACTGGTAGATACCCTCACTGGTACATAACATCACAGATAACCACGCTTTTCGATACCCTCACCTGCAGATAACATCACTGGTAGATATTCTTCCTGGTAGATACCCTCACTGGTACATAACATCACAGTTAGATAACCATGCTTGTCAATACCCTCACCAGTAGATAACATCACTGGTAGATACCCTCACCGTTAGATAACATCATTGTGAGATTTTCACTGATAGGTAACAATCCCTGTTGATATCCTCACTGGTAGAATACATTACTGGTAGATAATATGACTTAAAGTTATCTTTCACTGGTAGATGTAAATGTTGAAAAAGTAACAGGAAATAGATTTCCATAATAAGATTAGAACATTGGTATGAATTTATTAGCTGTCACATGTTGTTGAAACATTTGTCTTCAGAATGCTATATGTATAGTTCCGTACAGCTTGATCCCTTCAACCATGTCATTGAAATATTTGGGATCTGGCCCTCACTTGATATTTGATAGTGTGCTTCAAAGGAACTGTGATAAGGTGTCAATTTACTACAGGGTTATTTTTCAAGTAAACAAAGACCCTGTCACATATGATATTGTAGTTTCACCAGGAAAATTGGACTCCATTTCTCTGTCTTGAAACATAAATAAATCCTCGTCTTAAGGAACAATTTGACTGACAGCTGTCACCATAAAAACCTTTTGCATATGAGGATATCTTCTGATTGTCCTAATTTGTTTTACTGGAGTTCAGTTACACTTCTATAGAAGAGGAAGCACCTGTTTTCCTCCCCCACTTACTAGGTACACACCTACAAACTTGTAAGTCTGGACAGGTGTCAGATTGTACAACAGACCAGACGGCTCTGTTGGTATCACATTGGCATGTACATCTCACTCCAGGCGTCACATTTCACAAGCCCTTTCTGATACTGCCTTTAGATTGGGGATTGTAACAAGGGGATGTTGCCAAGAGTTGCATGCCCCTGATAAGATAGGGGTAGGAGGGAGAAAGTGAGGTCATGACCTTTTGTATCAGGAGTAGCAATACTCAGTGAGCTAATTATCTATACTTAATGGAATTTGCCCAAGTCCACACGATTAATTGCTGTATAGATTTTTGATGTGTGTACATGAAAAGTGATAAGATTGGTAATCATCTCCACAGACTCCTGCAGGAGACTGAAACAGACCACTCTGCTATCATGCATACATCTTACATAATTTACACAGAATCTCCCTCTGGATTTCTAGTTTTTTTTATGCTGATTAAAAAGATGTTTGATTACAATTTTTACCCAGTTTGATTGATTTAGTTAATTGATTTGATTGGTAGTATCAGCGAACATCTTCAATTTTTTCTGGTTTTATTTTGTGAATTTCCTGATAAGAAAACTGTATTGCCATAGAGTTGGTATGCTGTTGGATCTGTATAGCAGTAGTTGGTTTTAGATAGAGAGTAAATAGTATGGCTATCAACACTTAACTAAGTGGATAGTGATGTGTTTTAACAGAGGTTGCCTGATGGATGGGACGGATGACAGGTGATGGATTTATTACCTTTCTCAAGGGGACCATTACTTTCACTGCAAACCCTAGAAACACAGAAAACATTGCTTTCATATTTCATTCAGAATTTCAAATATTGTTAAAAGCATAAATTTTGAAGGGACACATGTTTTTAAGAGTGCTATTATACATAAGCTCAAATTTTCACTATATTTTGTTGAAAGTAGCCATCAGTATACCATGTAAAAATTAGTTAAAAAAGGTCACTGTGACTTACCAATTTGTTGCTGTCATGGCTATTTCCAGCTGATTCTGAGCTGAAATTCTTCATGCTAGATAATATACTTGCACCTGGTTCAATGTTCTAATTTACTGTTAATTCATTAAATAAACATAATGACATCAGAAAATTTGGTGAAAAAAGTTACTCAGATACCTTATGTTTTATATTTACATTTTGAAAACATAAGTATCTTTTATGATTTATAGAGCCAAAATGTTTGTACCTCATCTTATCCATAAGGAGTACCAGATGCTGTAAATAATTTTCTACAGATGTATTCAAAAAGAGTCAATTTTGCTGTAATACATTGAACAGACATATTGAGAGGGAACTTACTTTGGAGCTACCCATTGTCATGTCTTTAAAGTAAAGTTGCTTAGCATTAACATAACAGATAAATCCTTATAAGGGAAATTACCTGAATGCCTGCATTGGACAGAAGTATTGAGAGGGAACTTTCTTAGGAGTTACACATTGTCATGTCTTTAAAGTAAAGTTGCTTAGCATTAACATAACAGATAAATTCTTATAAGGGAAATTACCTGAATGCCTGCATTGGACAGACGTATTGAGATGGAACTTTCTTTGGAGTTACACATTGTCATGTCTTTAAAGTAAAGTTGCTTAGCATTAACATAACAGATAAATCCTTATAAGGGAAATTACCTGAATGCCACGAAAGCATTAAAGAGTGTTACAGTATTATTAAGTGAGATTTATTTCATGTTTTAGGGATAATATTTAGTCAGGTGATGTGTAGCTAGGAGTCATTTGGTCATGATATGCATGGATTGGTTTCTTTCTGTAGTTTGTTGTCTAAAATAGGGACAGGGTCTTCTGCCTCCATTTTCACTAGGTTGTCTGTCATGTAGAGAGCTCTGATAGAGATGTTGGTACTACTAGTAAAAGCATGATTGATACAGTGTGTTGTGAGTTAGATGTTATGAATTGAATGTGAAGATGATGAGTCCCCACAGGAATTGGTAGGCTTCCTTCAGTAAGCTTTTCCACTTTGGACTTATTAGTGAAATGTTGAAATGTTTTGCATCCTTAATGTGTTTTGATCCTGATTGATAGGAATTTGATTGTAGAAACTTGACTGATAAGAGATCAGCGCTCCCGCAGCCAATCTACATAAATATATATAAATACATTACTCCCTCTTCATTACAGAAGGCAAAGATGACGATAAAAAGAAGTCTTCCACTTTGGGTCGATTCTTCCGGAATATTGGGTTGCGACGATCTGGAAAGAAGCACTCGTACAAACCACATAAAGGTATATATATAGTGGCTAATGTACGGCTATAACGGTATCCATGGAAATCTCTGGTGTTCTAGCAATAGATTTATACTTATAGTCATGTAATTTTGGAGGTCAATGACACAAAGGTCACATCAGTCTATACTACTCAGAAAATTGAAACACAAAGCCCAATAATAAAATAGGAAAGTAATCAATGTAAAGGAGGAACAAAGAACAAAATGTCATTGCTAAAAAAAGGATCAACTGGCCTTCAGGTCAATACCCAGATCATGTTGTATGCTTAACTAGTCACAGAAGAATAAAGAAAAAGAACAAGAATGGAATATCTTCATATTACAACATAGCTTACCAATGCTTTACTTTTGTAGGGGACCCAAATGCTTATGACATCACTATGGACGATGACGACCGAATGGCACTAATGTTGATGGTCAAAGAGGGCAAGATTACCACTGAACATGCCCTTCAAGTGGTCAGTGGAAATTGGCCAGAAGGCACCATTGTAGGACTGACCTCTGATTAAATCTAATATTTAATGTGTGATTGTTGTTATATCTGCCATGTAGAACAGAAGTAGACATGAAGTTGTAACAGAGAGTGAAATCATCCTCTGATGTAGATTGGTATCATACATAGTATGATGATTAGTCCTGTTATAGATTTTATATGTCATCATCAACCACTTCAGGGTATACAATATCCGAGATCAAGTAGGGTTGAATTGCATAATTCATCAAAAGGATAAATGATACGGTCTTGAAGAATATTACAATTTCAAAGTACTGATGTTTTAAACATTTAGGAATAAAATTATCATCTTGGTATTTGGTAAATGTGACAAATGTCAACACTGTTTGTAGATGTTTTGTACATGGTTTCAGATTTTACATGAAAAGAACACTGAATTGTCAATAAAAATTTCTAAAATAGAAAGCTTTTTAAATGTCGGTTCCAAATTTATATTTAATGATTTTATCTTGAAGGTGAAAAAATATGAGGAAGAAAGACGGAAAGATATTGAACAGGTAAGTGTACAGGTTGTAATGAAAAGGTACAAAAAAATTTGTTATACAGCAAATCTGTCAAATAAGAGAAAAGATTGTATAAAAAGAGGGGGAACAAAAATAAAAAAAAATATCTACCTTACACCAGGAACTTATGATGGTGGTTGCTTTGTTGGAGGTGTCTACAAATACTGTTTTTTATTTCAGAGAGAGAAGGCTTCAAAAAGGAAGAAGAAACTACCTAAACCAGTCAAGTCACCATCAGCTACTTATACAGGTAAACACAGCACCATCATTGATCACTTCATTTAAAAATTTATATTGAAAATTCCATTACATCAAGATAATTTTGCCTCATATTCAAATAGATGTTTCTTTGTCATTTTAGGGTCAGTTCCACGTTGTGATATCTGTTCTGGTTACAAAGGATCTCCACATGACCTTGGTTACCCGATGGGCAATGTTTGTGTGGACCCTACTCATCAGATGGAATACAGTCAACACCGACGTGTACACAGTGTTGGTCACATTGACCATGCCTACTCTTCCCGTTCCCCAGAGGGCACACGCTCACTAAACTGTACACCTACCCACTGTGCCATGAGTCGGTCATCAGCAGTCAGTACCCCTGTCAGTTTTTATTCGCCGGGCCACCATCCTAGACTGTACTCTCCAGTATTCCCACAAGATCCGCGCCTCGCACACTACCAATGTCGTGCATGTAGTCACCCCCATGGCTCCATGTCCTCTGGTGGTGTTGCTGGTCGCTGCCATACAGCCCTTGGTGTGCGCGTCAGTGAATCATCACCTGGGGTGAATTTGACGCGGGACGACCTATCACCAGGTGGGGAGGCCAGTCGGTCAGGGTCATGTGTTGACCATTCCCCATCCACTACCTCCTTTGATCTAGTGTCATCTGAGTCTGAACATTCAATTGACTGTCAGTCACATGGTCATCCCTCTCACAACCGCATGGCCAATCAAAAGGAGAGTGGCCACTACCTCAGCAATACTGGTGCAATATCTCCCGGAGACAGGAACAAGTCACCCCAGGGAGTCTGGCAGAGAAATGTGGCTCACCGGGATACAAATAGTCGTAATAATGTCAAGGTAAGACAACTATTTACAGTTAAAACTTGTTTGTTAAAATGGGATCAAGAGTTTCTGACTTTTAGCTCATTTATCTGCAGGGCAAAGGAAAGGGCAAGTAAGCTTATGATATAGTGCAGCTAACATTAGTTTTTCCCTTTAAAAATCTTTTTCTCAAGAACCAAGTGACTATAGGTACTGATGTTAGAAATATAGCGTGCTGGGATTTGAAGTATATTCAAATGAATGACCTTGTCCCACATTCAGGATAATAAGGGTCAAATAGGTTATCAATAATTAAGAAACTCAAGGTATCATGAAGTGTGCTTGAAGAAATTGCTAACAAGTGTGTTTAATTAAATGACCTTGACCCACTTTCAAGGCCATAAGGGTCAAATTTGTTAAGTATTTTCAAACAACTTTTCATTAAACAAGAGGTCAAGGGTACTGATATGGGGCCAGGAGTTAAATATGCTGAAATCTTAAACAGCTTCTTCTCAATAACCAAAATATTCAGGGTGTAAATATTGTGCTCTAGGCTTGAAGCATACTTAAATGAAGCACTACCAAATTTGTATGAATGAATATCCTTGACCCTTTTTCAAGGTCAAAGGGATCAGATATGTTAAAATTTTAAAACAATTTCTCAATAAATCAAGAGCAGGTACTGATATTGGGCCTGTGACGTGCTGGAATGAAGGCTACCAAATGTACCGGTATATAAATGAACTAATTTGACCCACTTTCAAGGTCACAGAGGTTAAATGTGCTAAAACCTTTAAATGACTTCTTCTCAATAACTGAGAGGCTGAGGGCGCTGATAGTGGGCTTATATGATGCTGGGATGATGGACATAAAGTTTGATCAAATGAATGACCGTGCCTCACTTTCTAGGTCACTGCAAATTGGAAACTTTACCTATATTAAAAAGTACACTGTAAATTTGACCTTGACCCACTTTGTAGCTCAGAATTATCAATTAGATCTGCAAACATTGAATGACAGGTGAAATTATACAGACCATTTGGGCCTCTTGTTTACAGTAATCATAATTTACCAGAATATTTATACCTATCTAGAAATTGGAACATGGTTTAACATTTCTAAAAGATTTTTTTGGGGTTAAAAATAGGACACTTACAATTTCCTCACAGATAACGAAGAAAATTAATCTTAAGCATCTGGGACATTTAGATAGGATTTAACACCGACTGAGAATGTGAAATACCAAGGGTCTGACCTTCCAGGAGACAGAGGGATGGAATGGCCAAATAGGGAAAATAGAAGTAAATCTTTAAAATTCTTCATTTGTTCAAATAAAAGAAATTTAACCAAATTTTGGTTAGAGCATTCTTATATGAAGGGAACTTGTTTTGAATTTAGGGAAGGTCTACAATCCTAGAGACTGAGTTGCAAGGCCTAGAAGGAATAAATCTTCAAAATATGTCTTCTTCTGTTCAGATTCTTGGTAAAATTTTTTCTAAATCATCCTAGGTTAGAGAGAAACCAAGTTCGTGTAAAATGCTATTAATGTAGGTGGTCCATGAGAAGAGAGTTCAAGGTCCAATATGAGATCTACAACAAAATGTTTCAGTCTGCTGAAATTAACAGATTATAGTTAATAAGATAAAAAATTTGTCTAAAGTATCCTCAGGTGAAATGGAATCAATCTGTACAATTGATGGTTTTTAAACTAACCTAGCTAAATGGGGTTGATGCCAAATAAGGTAGTTTTCAAATAGTTCTTCTCTACTGATGAGAGGATTGAATTGAAATTTAGTCATAAACCTTAAAGGATTTTTTGATGTGAGACCAAACTTTTTTTTTACTCAAAATCCTATATATATTTGTCTGAAAATACTTGGTAAAAGATTTTGATTTCCATTTTTAAAACTTTTCTTTGCTAATCCACTATCTGTCTATGATGGGGATGTAAATCACTTTTGTCTGTCAGAAGTAAGGAGGAATCTTTTGGAGGCTCTTTGTTTATCATATATTGAACTTGATTTGGTATTTAAGATGGCTGTCAGCCTCCATTTTGAATTTAGACATGGAACTTTTTCGTTGCTATTTCTGAAGAATAACTGAAAGAATCTTCTTTTTTTCTTTATTTTAATTCCCTTTTAACATTCCATGATGAAGCCTTTTTGATATGCCCATTAGGAAGTGATTCTCTGTGCTGATACAATTAGAGATATTTTAGATGCCTTGTTACTTTAGCTTCTAACTCCATTCATCATTTTAAAATCAATATCGTTCATGTTATAATAATATAATGGCCTGACCCTGATGCAAAATTCAGAAGAGTTTTACACATTTCTGTTGACATTCCTGTACTAAATATGACAGTTGTTTAAACGTGCTGTATTATGGTGTGGATACTGACACGAGTTGTGTAAGACTAGTCACCGACTTGAGGCAGTGCTGCCCCCTCTCTGTCCCAGACACGCCTGGCGGTCATTCGTACCATGTTGCATTAACAGTGCTTCCTGTCAAGTGGCTGAGTAACCAATGTTCTTGATGTTTTCTAAGTTTTATTGATTTTGAATGTTTGTAACACTAGTTAGAATGGGAGCAGTGCTGAACACATTAATCAAATGATGATGAAGCATTTTGTGCCTTTTTGTTGAATCCTACTTCACCACGGCCATTGCATCTCGTCAAATGTGTAACATGGTCTGGGGTTTGGACAGCAGGTATTTTTTATTTGTTTCACGGTTTATTGTGGCCCCTTAGGGACAGATTGACGACTGTCATTGATGAATTATTCAGTCTCCTGTACATAGTGATAAACCAGTTCCTGGACCCTCTGGAACTCCTTCTGTTACTGTGGTACACCAGCTTATTACCAGATTAATGAAATCTATATGCTTCCTCTCTGCTTCACGCCAAATTGGGGGAAGTGGTCGACCATTTGACAATGGTTAATAGAACAAGCTGTAATTGTTCCACTAAACAGCCATTCTAAAGATAATGTCGCCTGTTTATGAAGGCCAGTTTCCTGGACACAAATTCTGTCGTTGGTGGTTGAGTGGATTGTCGCTGGGCAGTGTTTAGGATAAGTGCATAGGGATTAGGAACCACAACATGTAACAAAGTGTTGTGTTTCTTGCTGTCACAGAAAAGAAATGACTGGATTCTGTGACTGTTTTAATGTTCCATTTTCTAATGTGTTGTAAAGGAATGTAGTAATGAGACACTCAGAGCAATTCACCAACAATGTATTATAATGATCCATAATGAAATCAGAATAAATGACACAGATGACCAGTTCTAATAGGATAGAATTATGTGACAGGGATTAGGATAGGTGTGTTCTGATAGGATAGGAGTATGTGACAGGGATTAGGATAGGTGTATTCTGATAGGAGAGGAGTATGTGACAGGGATTAGGATAGGTATGTTCTGATAGGAGAGGAGTATGTGACAGGGATAGATGTGTTCTGATAGGATAGGAGTATGTGACAGGGATAGGTGTGTTCTGATAGGATAGGAGTATGTGACAGGGATAGGTGTGTTCTGATAGGATAGGAGTATGTGACAGGGATTAGGATAGGTGTGTTCTTATAGGATAGAATTATGTGACAGGGATTAGGATAGGTGTGTTCTTATAGGATAGGAGTATGTGACAGGGATAGGTGTGTTCTTATAGGATAGGAGTATGTGACAGGGATTAGGATAGGTGTGTTCTTATAGGATAGGAGTATGTGACAGGGATAGGTGTGTTCTGATAGGATAGGAGTATGTGACAGGGATTAGGATAGGTGTGTTCTTATAGGATAGAATTATGTGACAGGGATTAGGATAGGTGTGTTCTTATAGGATAGAATTATGTGACAGGGATTAGGATAGGTGTGTTCTTATAGGATAGGAGTATGTGACAGTGATAGGTGTGTTCTTATAGGATAGGAGTATGTGACAGGGATTAGTATAGGTGTGTTCTTATAGGATAGAATTATGTGACAGGGATTAGGATAGGTGTGTTCTTATAGGATAGGAGTATGTGACAGGGATTAGGATAGGTGTGTTCTTATAGGATAGAATTATGTAACAGGGATTAGGATAGGTGTGTTCTTATAGGATAGGAGTATGTGACAGGGATAGATGTGTTCTGATAGAATAGAAGTATGTGACAGGGATAGGTGTGTTCTGATAGGATAGGAGTATGTGACAGGGATAGGTGTGTTCTGATAGGATAGGAGTATGTGACAGGGATAGGTGTGTTCTGATAGGATAGGAGTATGTGACAGGGATAGATGTGTTCTGATAGGATAGGAGTATGTGACAGGGATAGGTGTGTTCTGATAGGATAGGAGTATGTGACAGGGATAGGTGTGTTCTGATAGGATAGAGTATGTGACAGGGATTAGGATATGTGTGTTCTGATAGGATAGGAGTATGTGACAGGGATGGGGATAGATGTGTTCTGATAGGATAGGAGTATGTGACAGGGATAGGTGTGTTCTGATAGGATAGGAGTATGTGACAGGGATAGGTGTGTTCTGATAGGATAGTTGTATGTGACAGGGATAGATGTGTTCTGATGGGATAGGAGTATGTGACAGGGATGAGGATAGGTGTGTTCTGATGGGATTGGAGTATGTGACAGGTATGGGGATAGATGTGTTCTGATAGGATAGGAGTATGTGACAGGGATGGGGATAGATGTGTTCTGATGGGATAGGAGTATGTGACAGGGATGGGGATAGATGTGTTCTGATGAGATAGGAGTATGTCACTCGGACAGGTGTGTATTACAGGGATGGGGATAGATGTGTTCTGATAAGATAGGAGTATGTCACTCGGACAGGTGTGTATTACAGGGATGGGGATAGATGTGTTCTGATAAGATAGGAGTATGTCACTCGAACAGGTGTCCATTACAGGGTTGGGGATGGGTGTATTCAAATGGAAAAGAAATATTTGGTGAGAATAGATGTTTTTTGATGTGATAGAAATATAGTAGTTGTAAAATAACTGAAATAAAGTTTTGTTTTTGTGTTATAGGGAAATGTAATGTTTTTGTGTATTTCAGGAAAACTTAGTGATAGGAGCCTCCCCAAAGTCTGCCAGCTCTGACAGTAACCATAGTGCTGATTCCAGTGGACTGTGTAAGTATTTACCATCCAAGTTATGTTGATAACCAGCAGGGACATGAAATCTAATTTATAAGTCAGTAATTAAAGCTGTAGTAAGTCTTTGGTTATTTAATACATATATTTATCAGATAAAACAACAGAGGAGTGCAGAGAATCATAATGTGATATTATATCCACTGTGTGTGGCAGTAGAAGGTAGTTAACTTTAACATTGGAAGGCAACTGTGTGTGGCAGTAGAGGGTAGTTAACTGTTACATTGTAAGGCAACTGTGTGTGGCAGTAGAAGGTATTTCAGTGTTACATAGAAATGCCACTGTGTGTGGCAGTAGAGGTTAGTTAACTTTAACATTGGAAGGCAACTGTGTGTGGCAGTAGAGGGTAGTTAACTGTTACATTGTAAGGCAACTGTGTGTGGCAGTAGAAGGTATTTCAGTGTTACATAGAAATGCCACTGTGTGTGGCAGTAGAGGTTAGTTAACTTTAACATTGGAAGGCAGTGTTACATAGAAATGCCACTGTGTGTGGCAGTAGAGGGTAGTTAACTGTAACATTGTAAGGCAACTGTGTGTGGCAGTAGAAGGTATTTCAGTGTTACATAGAAATGCCACTGTGTGTGGCAGTAGAGGGTAGTTAACTGTTACATTGTAAGGCAACTGTGTGTGGCAGTAGAAGGTATTTCAGTGTTACATAGAAATGCCACTGTGTGTGGCAGTAGAGGGTAGTTAACTGTAACATTGTAAGGCAACTGTGTGTGGCAGTAGAAGGTATTTCAGTGTTACATAGAAATGCCACTGTGTGTGGCAGTAGAGGGTAGTTAACTGTTACATTGTAAGGCAACTGTGTGTGGCAGTAGAAGGTATTTCAGTGTTACATAGAAATGCCACTGTGTGTGGCAGTAGAGGGTAGTTAACTGTAACATTGTAAGGCAACTGTGTGTGGCAGTAGAAGGTATTTCAGTGTTACATAGAAATGCCACTGTGTGTGGCAGTAGAGGTTAGTTAACTTTAACATTGGAAGGCAACTGTATGTGGCAGTAAAAGGTATTTCAGTGTTACATAGAAATGCCACTGTGTGTGGCAGTAGAGGGTAGTTAACTGTAACATTGTAAGGCAACTGTATGTGGCAGTAGAAGGTATTTCTTCATTGTCTGAAATAACTGTTGCATATAGCATATTTCAATGTGTCATTGGAAAGCCAATGTATGTGGCAGTAGAGGGTATTTCAGTCTGGAACTGGAAGGCAATTATGTGGCAGTTGAAGTTATTTTACTGTGGCATAGGAAGGCCACTCAGTGTGGCAGTAGAAGGAATTCATTGTGGCATTTAATGGCCAATGAAAGGGCCTACAAGGATTTCAATCTGGTCCTTCTGAAGAACATCGTATGGCTGAATGTGTTATTGGTAGGGATTGTAATTTTGGATAGCCATTTAGTTTATTGGCAAAGCAAGGGCTTGAGTTGCTGTAAATTAGATCAATGTTATACACATGGCATTAATGCAGCATTAATAATAAACACTGTGATTTAAACTGCTCTATTGTTAGCATGAGAGATGAAATATCTTGGATGGAATTTTTGAGCACCACATCGTAAAATCAGTTTTATTATAAGGTGGAGAGAAGATATGTCCTTGAGGGAAATTTAAGCACCTGATAATTATATCAGTTTTATTTCAAGCTTGAAAGATGAAATGTCCTTGACATGCTCTTTTAGTGCCACTTCATAAATACAATTTGATATACATTGTACAGTTTAACTATGTTATGTCTTTGACATATTTATCCAGTAACAAAGTAATGATACCTTTTATGCAAGCAGAACAAATTATTTCACAAGTAATACATTTCTGGTGTTTTACAGTTTTGTCAAAGTATGAATAGCTGATTATGAAAAAGCTCATGAAAGATTTATCCTTATTGTGATGGTTGTATTAACACCTAGGTAATGTTATTCCAGAAGGTGTTGTAGTAGTGGTGGTGGAGGGGTTTGTCTGAATTTTTATTAGGTTAAGCTGTTTACTCTCTCATTAAAGATGGTTTTCTATAATAAGAAAATCCAATTTCTCTCTTCGTCATTAGGTAGCTACCGAAGTAGCAGCCCTAATGCAGGTCAGACCATGGTGTCAGGGGAGGAAGTTTCAGGGTGTGGTCAAGTATCATACGTCCAGGCACATTCTCATTTTGTGCCCACCTCCAATAGTAGAGATGCCCTCACATTACAGGTAAGTGACTTTTGCTGACATATTGACATACTAAGTTGATCTTTGTTTACATTGTGACATATAAATGAGTCCTGTTTGATGTATTACAGAAGGGGGATGTCATCCGTGTCCTTTACAAGCCTCCAGGGGATCTATGGAGAGGCGTTCTTAAGGGAAAGACTGGCTGGTTCAGAGTATCATGTGTGGAACCCCTGTACACTGGAGAAACCACTCTTGAGCCATGGCTGGACAGGCGTCCTAACAAACCCAAAACTGTACAGGAGGTGCTTCAGGTCATAGGATTGGAGGTATGTTGTTTAGGTAATCAGATCTTAGAGGAATGGAAGTAGTATGTCACAGCAACCAGATGGTACAGGACTGGAGGTAGGATGTCACAGCAACCAGATCATATAGGCCTGAAGGAAAGTTGTCATAGTAACCATAGTATATTGGCATGTAGGAAGGGTATATCTTGTGAAAAGTCATAAAATGTGGACAGTCATAGTTACCAGGTCAAGTAAGGGTAGAAGCTCTGATACTGATGTGGTTATAATGAAGGCATACACTTCAAGATGTAGTAGTGATGGATCAGAGTATCAGACAGTACGTAGGTTGTTTAAATCATCACCTGGTATGGTTAAAGGTGCTTTGTCTGTAAACAATCACCATGTCATTGGTTGTCATAGATACCAGATTGTAGAACAGGAGATGACTGGATATATCTGTCTTGTCTTAGTGTAGGTCTGTTCTCATTACTAACCTTTTGTTTCTGCAGGCAAACTAGTATGTCAGTTAAATGTAACATTTCAAGCATAAAGTTGGAAAGAGCTGCAGATTTTAGTAAAGGCCTTGAAATGCTTTATTAAGGTTTATCAGAAAACAAAAGAAGGTCAGTAAGTGTAAAACAGCCCAGTAATACTGGTAGGTGTTAGAGTTATCCAATAATACTGATATATATAGACTATGATACCGCTGAAAATATTAAACGTTATTGTGAACTTTTTAACCCACTTTGGTTATATCTTAATGGTATAAAATTGCTTTTTTTAGAGTCTGGAGGCAGTGTTTATCCAGAACGGCTTTGATGAATTGGATTGTTTTGCTGATATTGAAGAAGAGGATCTTGATGCCTTGGGTATATTTGACCCACTGATCAGGACCAAACTGCTTAGTACAGCTGACCTCATCAAAAACACACAAGGTTAGTAAACTGCTCTCCATATCATTCCTTATTTCAACCAAACTTCACACACAGGAACAAGATAAGTCTCAGTAGAGGTCAAATTTCAGGGATGTAGTAACAAAGATAATGTTATCATTTCTGTTTTTTGGAAGTACATACTAGTTAGTGCTGTGGAAGGAAATCAGATTCCATGCATTTGGCAATCTTTTTTGCCCATCAGCCAAAGTTGAACTTCATGGGAATTTGTATGTATAGCAATGCCTTGTTATTTAATCGTAGCTGTTAAATATTGAATGAAAATGATTGTGGTATCTTACAGATACACCAACGTTGCAGTGGAAGGTCCACCAGGGACGAGCAGGACCTCCTGTTGTCTTCCTGAACAAAGAGTACCGACATGGCACATCTTACCCTCCAAGTCAGGACTCGGGTTGCTACGCAAGTTTTGAACATCTAGCTCATCGGGATGCATACCCAACCACAAGTGAATTGAAGCAGCAGTATTGTTTACATTCCAACAAGGAGAACATTTCCCCTGGAGTGCGGGCTGGAGCCCAAGGCCTGGGAATGTCCCGGCTCCAACGGGGACACTCGGGCCTGAGTAGTTCAGAGACTTGTGAGGACATGGACAAGAGTGATAAGGAGTATACTGCTGAGGATCGTGAGGTCAGTGAGATAACCAATAGTGTGGATTGTCCGCCCTCAACCAATGACCTGTCCAGACAGTCTGGTGATATGGTCATCATGTGTAACTATGCTGGAACGCAAACTACTCCTACCTATGGGAGATCCAACTGTGATAATTTAGCTAATAACCTTTCCTCACCCAAAGCTCACATACGCCAAAGTAGCAGCACCAGTGGTGACTTTGTGTCTTCTAGTCAATCACAACAAGGGAGTGTGTGTTCCCCATTACATAGTGTACAACCGTTTCCACGTAAGTGTGTTCCCAGACAGGACTGGAATTTTCGAGATGTTCAGGTCCAAGTTATGTGTCCTCTAGGAAGTCTGAATCTAAACGCTGATGGTGAACAGAATGGTGAGGGGCTGCCTCCTCCCCATCACGTAACACCTTCTCATTCACACCCGTCACACCCTCCCACCTCTCTAGTGCTAAGTAATCCTCAGGGGCGCAAACCCCATGAGACAGGTAATGGAGTGTACCGCAGTGTGTCTCGTCCAGATGACGGAGGGTACCGAAGTGTAGGTCAGTTGTCACGACGATCCATGTCTGCAGACAGAGCCAATGTCAAGGCAACCAAACAAGAAGACCCGCCAGAATACAGAACTGTGATGCGCTCTCTACTCAGTCTTATAACATCAAAGCTCCTGTCTGAAAATATAGATCTTGCCTTAGAACCATACTCCACACAGGTAGGTATAGCCATATAAACCTGTATTGTTACCTTATCCTTACATGGCAACATCCATGGTGGAAATTCCTTGTCTTACTCCCAGGCAAACTGTCGGTGTTATGGTTTGTAGGTATTACATGATTAATATCTCTTCAGTGTTGTAGTTTATAGGTATTACATGATTAATATCTCTTCAGTGTTGTAGTTTATAGGTATTAGGAGTTTATAGGTATTAGGAGATTAATATCTCTTCAGTGTTGTAGTTTATAGGTATTACAGATTAATATCTCTTCAGTGTTGTAGTTTATAGGTATTACATGATTAATATATCTTCAGTGTTGTAGTTTATAGGTATTACATGATTAATATATCTTCAGTGTTGTAGTTTATAGGTATTAGGTGATTAATATCTCTTCAGTGTTGTAGTTTATAGGTATTACATGATTAATATCTCTTCAGTGTTGTAGTTTATAGGTATTAGGAGATTAATATCTCTTCAGTGTTGTTGTTTATAGGTATTACATGATTAATATCTCTTCAGTGTTGTAGTTTATAGGTATTAGGTGATTAATATCTCTTCAGTGTTGTAGTTTATAGGTATTACATGATTAATATCTCTTCAGTGTTGTAGTTTATAGGTATTAGGAGATTAATATCTCTTCAGTGTTGTAGTTTATAGGTATTAGGATGATTAATATCTCTTCAGTGTTGTAGTTTATAGGTATTACATGATTAATATAGTGTTGTAGTTTATAGGTATTACATGATTAATATCTCTTCAGTGTTGTAGTTTATAGGTATAAGGAGATTAATATCTCTTCAGTGTTGCAGTTTATAGGTATTAGGAGATTAATATCTCTTCAGTGTTGTAGTTTATAGGTATTAGGAGATTAATATCTCTTCAGTGTTGTAGTTTATAGGTATTAGGAGATTAATATCTCTTCAGTGTTGTAGTTTATAGGTATTAGGAGATTAATATCTCTTCAGTGTTGTAGTTTATAGGTATTACATGATTAATATCTCTTCAGTGTTGTAGTTTATAGGTATTACATGATTAATATCTCTTCAGTGTTGTAGTTTATAGGTATTAGGAGATTAATATCTCTTCAGTGTTGTAGTTTATAGGTATTAGGAGATTAATATCTCTTCAGTGTTGTAGTTTATAGGTATTACATGATTAATATCTCTTCAGTGTTGTAGTTTATAGGTATTACATGATTAATATCTCTTCAGTGTTGTAGTTTATAGGTATTAGGTGATTAATATCTCTTCAGTGTTGTAGTTTATAGGTATTACATGATTAATATCTCTTCAGTGTTGTAGTTTATAGGTATTACATGATTAATATCTCTTCAGTGTTGTAGTTTATAGGTATTAGGAGTGATTTAATATCTTAATTCTCTTCAGTGTTGTAGTTTATAGGTATTAGGAGATTAATATCTCTTCAGTGTTGTAGTTTATAGGTATTAGGAGATTAACACCTCTTCAGTGTTGTAGTTTATAGGTATTAGGTGATTAATATCTCTTCAGTGTTGTAGTTTATAGGTATTAGGAGATTAACACCTCTTCAGTGTTGTAGTTTATAGGTATTAGGTGATTAATATCTCTTCAGTGTTGTAGTTTATAGGTATTAGGTGATTAATATCTCTTCAGTGTTGTAGTTTATAGGTATTACATGATTAATATCTCTTCAGTGTTGTAGTTTATAGGTATAAGGAGATTAATATCTCTTCAGTGTTGTAGTTTATAGGTATTAGGAGATTAACACCTCTTCAGTGTTGTAGTTTATAGGTATTAGGAGATTAATATCTCTTCAGTGTTGTAGTTTATAGGTATTAGGAGATTAATATCTCTTCAGTGTTGTAGTTTATAGGTATTACATGATTAATATCTCTTCAGTGTTGTAGTTTATAGGTATTAGGAGATTAATATCTCTTCAGTGTTGTAGTTTATAGGTATTACATGATTAATATCTCTTCAGTGTTGTAGTTTATAGGTATTAGGAGATTAATATCTCTTCAGTGTTGTAGTTTATTAGGTATTAGGAGATTAATATCTCTTCAGTGTTGTAGTTTATAGGTATTAGGTGATTAATATCTCTTCAGTGTTGTAGTTTATAGGTATTACGTGATTAATATCTCTTAAGTGTTGTAGTATATAGGTATTACATGATTAATATCTCTTCAGTGTTGTAGTTTATAGGTATTATGATTAATATCTCTTCAGTGTTGTAGTTTATAGGTATTATTAATATCTCTTCAGTGTTGTAGTTTATAGGTATTAGGTGATTAATATCTCTTCAGTGTTGTAGTTTATAGGTATTAGGTGATTAATATATATTCAGTGTTGTAGTTTATAGGTATTAGGTGATTAATATCTCTTCAGTGTTGTATTTATAGGTATTACATGATTAATATCTCTTCAGTGTTGTAGTTTATAGGTATTAGTGTTGTAGTTTATAGGTAATATTAATATCTCTTCAGTGTTGTAGTTTATAGGTATTAGGAGATTAATATCTCTTCAGTGTTGTAGTTTATAGGTATTAGGTGATTAATATCTCTTCAGTGTTGTAGTTTATAGGTATTAGGTGATTAATATCTCTTCAGTGTTGTAGTTTATAGGTATTAGGTGATTAATATCTCTTCAGTGTTGTAGTTTATAGGTATTAGGTGATTAATATCTCTTCAGTGTTGTAGTTTATAGGTATTAGGTGATTAATATCTCTTCAGTGTTGTAGTTTATAGGTATTACATGATTAATATCTCTTCAGTGTTGTAGTTTATAGGTATTAGGTATTAATATCTCTTCAGTGTTGTAGTTTATAGGTATTATGATTAATATCTCTTCAGTGTTGTAGTTTATAGGTATTAGGAGATTAATATCTCTTCAGTGTTGTAGTTTATAGGTATTAGGAGATTAACACCTCTTCAGTGTTGTAGTTTATAGGTATTAGGAGATTAATATCTCTTCAGTGGTGGAGTTTATAGGTATTAGGAGATTAATATCTCTTCAGTGTTGTAGTTTATAGGTATTAGGTGATTAATATCTCTTTCAGTGTTGTAGTTTATAGGTATTACATGATTAATATCTCTTCAGTGTTGTAGTTTATAGGTATTAGGTGATTAATATCTCTTCAGTGTTGTAGTTTATAGGTATTAGGTGATTAATATCTCTTCAGTGTTATAGTTTATAGGTATTAGGAGATTAATATCTCTTCAGTGTTGTAGTTTATTAGGTATTAGGAGATTAATATCTCTTCAGTGTTGTAGTTTATAGGTATTAGGAGATTAATATCTCTTCAGTGTTGTAGTTTATAGGTATTAGGAGATTAATATCTCTTCAGTGTTGTAGTTTATAGGTATTAGGAGATTAATATCTCTTCAGTGTTGTAGTTTATTAGGTATTAGGAGATTAATATATCTTCAGTGTTGTAGTTTATAGGTATTAGGAGATTAATATCTCTTCAGTGTTGTAGTTTATAGGTATTACATGATTAATATCTCTTCAGTGTTATAGTTTATAGGTATTACATGATTAATATCTCTTCAGTGTTGTAGTTTATAGGTATTAGGAGATTAATATCTCTTCAGTGTTGTAGTTTATAGGTATTAGGAGATTAATATCTCTTGAATTTATGCTCATCAAATACTAAATAAAAGGCCTCATTACTATGTAGATTGTACTAAAGTCCTATTTTATGCAGACGTGTGAAGTTTTAGATGTTGATAAAATGTTGTATTACAGACAGGTGAGTGTGGGATTCCTCCACTCTTAGTCCAGCGGTACGCAGATGAGCTGAGACAGGACCTAGTCAGTGTGGCACTGGTGGTAGACCAAATCCGTGTCCAACAGCTGTGTAGCAGACACAGACCAGCGGTTAGTTAAGCTTTATATAGGAGAGTCTCTTCTCTCTTTGACTTTCTTTCCATGGCAGTGTTATAAAAAAAAAACCCTAGAATCATATTCACTTGCTATGATTAAATATGGTGACATATGTGGTGGAAAATAACTATTGAACACTCAGATTTAAAGAGAGATGTGAACAAGGGGAGGCAACTCTAAATTTTTATTTTTTTTTTTATTTTCAACAGGTGCTGTCACGTGATTTGCCTGACTCTGCAGCAAAAGCATGTGAGATAAAGATTTCTTCGATTCCGGAGTTCTTTACATCTATAGGTCTTCCTATGTACACCAATATGTTCTTGGAGGAAAAACTCACTGCTATGGAGGACTTACTTCAGCTCAATTTCGAGGATATTCGTGATATCACTCGCACACACGCAAAGCATGTCAAACGAATCTCACATGCACTTGATTGGGTACGTACTCGTATTTCAACACTGAGGAAGACAAGTAACATGGATGCAGCAGTGATGGATCGAGTGTAGAGTAATATCCTTAACCTAAGTGTGTTCTCTGATAATAAACATTAGTGTTCATGTAAAGATTTATGTCTATTCATCCAAGGATAAACATCCACTGTCATATATTGATTTATATCAGTTCATCTCAACATATACTGAATAACGTCAGGTCATACAAGGATAAGTATTTATGTTCATATAAGTATTAACGTCTGTTCAAATGAGGATAAACATTTGTGTTCATATAAATATAAAAATCTCTGAATATGAAGGTAAAGGTTTATGTTCATATTACAGTGTAGTTTAAATGTCAGTTCATATGAGGATAAATGTTTGTGTTCATGTAAGAATTTACCCTTGGTCATATGAAGATAAGTGTTCATAAAAGAATTTGTAAGAATTGACATGTGTTCAAGTGAGGAAAGACAAATGTTGGTGGTGTACCATTGTGGTAATTGCTGGTTTGATTTGTGCTACAGACAGAAGTCATATGTTAAGAGATCTCCTAACAATAATACAGTATTCCTGGTGTTTTACGATTGGCATTTTAAAAATTTTACAATTAGCATCTGTGGACCTTTGTAGTCAATTTTTCTGGGTTAAAACGTTTTAATGAAGAAATATTTCATCAGTGTCTGCTTTACACATTATCCACTATGTCAACTGTGGTAGGTTTACACAGTGTGACATCATATATAGTAGCTAGATTTTATCATGTCTGTTTGGGTTAGCATTCAGGACCTGGGAATTCAGGAATTTCATTTCACACAAAAAAGATTCAATGTATTGTATTCTAAATTTTGTTTGAACATGAGGAAAATTTGGTAACTACCTTAAAATAAAATCTTGATTTCAGGAAAAAACGTCACCATCACCCTTTTGGCTATATTTTGAGGGCAGATATGATGAAAACTAAAAGATATAATACATAGAATTAGTCTAAATATAGATGTGATCAGTTCATCATCACTTTAACAGAAATCCCACTCCATATCGTTATTCTAGTAGCCTCATGTCTGAAGTTCTACTAGCTTCATAAGTTTTTAGATAGCAATTCAAAGTCATAGATCTGCCTTGGACAAATTGAAATGTGTGCATGGTTATTTGGAGGTCAAGGTTGTTGTAGTAATTTACTATAACACTTCTAGTCATCAGTTGAGCTAAGTTATTTTGACAGGATTTTATGCGGCCTTTTATGTTTACTTTGTACATATTTTTACGAAGTCTGAGTATGATCATTATCAATCCGAGATGAATGTACCATTGCTGGGAAAAAAATTCTCAAATACATGTTTTTATAGAAAAAAAAGGATTAGCTCCATCAGAAATGTAAGACAGGTCAGTGGTGTTGAATGCCCTCTGCTAGGTAGTACACAGTAATATTCTACAAAGTGTAGTGGTGTAAGGGTAAGGAAATCCAGTTGGTTAAGCCCAGCTGTTTGTCTTAGGCTGAAGAAGTCTTACATTTACAAACAATTCTCAGCCTAAGAGCTCTTGTACTAAAAAAATGAATAATCATGTCAGTTAATTCATCTCACAATCCCAACCCTGAAAAGTAAGTTTTAATTAGAAGATGACAACATGTTTTATCAAGGAGTAACCCTGGTGTAACAAAAAAACTTATTGACTCAATGCATCACAATTGAATAAATGATAGTAATGCTCGTTTATGGGTGTCTGTATGATACAACTGGCTTGTTATGAAAGTCTTTAATTCAAGCTTTTGTGTTCTAACAAACAAACACAGGAAACACATGATGTTTTTTTTTTTTTTTTTAAATCTTATTGCTTGTATTTAGATAGAAATGTGTTGATGACCCATTTATCTGTTATTTAGTGTGTTAAGAAAATTTACCTACAATGTCTAGAGAGACACAAAAACTGTTCACAATTATATGTTGAGTGCTGCTGAAGGTTAGAAAATATTTTTGTGCTAATAAAATTGCATCAGATAAAAAACTTTTTATTTATTTTAAATGTCACAGTGTTGTACTGTTCTTATGATATTTATTGTGGATAAAAGCATTTGTAAGAATGATTGTTACATGTGTGTAGTCTTTTCAGCCAGGGAGTCTTGACATATCTCCCAGGCCACCATTTTAATATACTGACATATAATTTTTTCCATCTCTTCAGAATACATTATTAGAGTGTTGTGATATTTTTCAAACATGTTTTTTGTAGGAAGGTTTTATGTGACTATTTTCTACAAAGTTAAGGTTAGGTTATGATAGATGTAATCAGCAGTTCATTTTTACATGATCTTCTGTCAGGATCCAAGACAAGCTCTATCGTTGTATGGTTCATCAAACTTAAGTATCAAAATCTGTAAAAAAGATTTTTCTCTTGATAAGACTTATCTGTTCTTTTCATTCTCTGATGGCCTGGGTTTGTTGATGTTTGAGAATTGTAGCAGGCGTAATGCCACTACAATTTTGAAGACATTTTGATTCGTTTATAGGGTAGAACTTTTTGGCCATTTTTCAGAGGAGTAAGATTTGTAATTGTCATGGTTATTACATGTATGTGGGTCCGGGACACAATTTTCACATTGTCTTATTGGAAACTGAATGTATCCTTTATACATTATAGAAAATATAGCTTGACATTTATTTGTTGCAGTTACATCAATTAAAGTTATGAAACCCTACATTTGTGTTGGAATTAATTTGTGATGACATATCAGGTAGTACAAAGTGTTCATATAAACTTTCGCAATTTCATTTTAGTCTTTGTCACTGTCAAGTCAGAATTCTTCTTCATAACATTTTTTACTGACTCTGGCAATGTGTTATTTATAACAGCATGATGCCTATAAATGAGATATTACTACTGGTTAGTTATGTATATGTCATTGATGGTCGTAGCAATGCTGTTGTAATTATGTATGTGTCAAAACCATTGATGGTTGAAGCATTGCACTGTTGTAATTATAGAGAAATTTGAAGATTTCTCTTGAGAAATGCCAATAATAATCTTTGTTAAATCCAAGATGGTCACCTGATGGCCATCTTGTTTTTCTGATCAGTCATAAAATCAAGCGTGCATAGGTAAGGTATATGGGTTATGCACATAGGAATTTTTTTAAATGATCCATCCAGAAATTCTCAAGAAAAAAGCAGTAGCAAGTCACGATCATAGTAAAATCCAAGATGGCTGTCTGTCAGCCATTGTTTTTCTGATCAGTCTCAAAAACCGAATGACACCAATAGGGATGGAGGGAACATGCATATGAAATATGGGAAAGATTCTTCTTGAACTTTTCAAGAAATTGTCATATCCATTGTTTCAAGCCTAACGATAGATGGATCGCGGACACAGTAATTTCAACAGCCCAACATTGTCAGCTACAATGCATGTTGATTCTGCTACAACCTTTTTAGTAGCTTAACGATGATGCTAGTTCCAGGCCTTTTTAAGCTTTGTCAGTAAAATCTCTAAAAGTGATGTCATCCATGCATAAACTCAAAACAAACACTATATTTATCTATTTATACTTCTCTTTATAAATACTTTCCTATTTCACAAAATTTACATATATCAGTTAAAATATATATCTATATAATACAAGAAGATGTTCATTGTAGATAGTACAACTAGACATAACTATACAGGTAAAAAAATCACATCTGTATTCTGGTAGGACACTCAGGTTTTACTAACAATGCACAATCTGGGTATAAACATCACTGAGAAAACGATTGTATAGGGTCACAGAGAAACAGGGCTGTATAGGGTCACAGAGAAACAGGGCTGTATAGGATCACATAGGGACGATTATTAAGGGTCACAGAGAAACGGGGTTGTATAGGGTCACAGAGAAATATGATTATATAGGGTCACAGAGAAACAGGGCTGTATAGGGTCACAGAGAAACAGGGTTGTATAGGGTCACAGAGAAACATGATTATATACGGTCACAGAGAAACAGGGTTGTATAGGGTCACCGAGAAACAGGGTTGTATAGGGTGGAGAAAAACAGATGTAAAGGGTCACAGAGAAACAGGGTTGTATAGGGTCACAGAGAAACAGGGTTGTATAGGGTGGAGAAAAACAGATGTAAAGGGTCACAGAGATACAGGGTTGTATAGGGTCACAGAGAAACAGGGTTGTATAGGGGCTGGGAGAAACCGCTACATGGTATGTAATAAGGTTTAGAGAGGATAGAAATATGCTGTGTTCATTAGTCTAAATGACACTCCTGGCTTGATTTATATTTCAGATTTTATTGCTACATTTAATATATCAGAATATTTTATCACATCCTCTGTTTTCACAAACCTTCATTCCATCATCATTTTAAATGCCTCATGATTGCAATCATAGTATGATAATTAATAACCATTAGAGGAATGCAATGTTTTTGAAGAAAAACAACAGAGGTTAAGATTGATTGACATATAAATCAAATACAGAGTTTACAAAAGTCAAATGATCCAGGCATTAACCAGAACAGAACACCACAATACTAAGCTGACACCAGAACCAGGAAAAAATCCAGATTTATTGCCTTAAAATTTTGCTCACAAAGAAATTCCACTTAATGCTTCCGTTCATGTATAGTAAATCAGTGACAATACGAGTGACCTAACAAACATTGTCTGTGATGAGATCATTAGATAAAGGAATAAAAATAACTTACAATGAACACCATGATTGATGATTGTTAACAGAAATGTTACAGCAGTTGTCTCCCCTCATCTAGGAACAAGTAATTTCCTGAACAAAAACTATTGGTACTTTATATATCACCAATGGCAATTAATTTCATTTCTTTACCTTGATGAGAGTTGAGGTGGATTTCAATAAATGCTAGTGACAGCAATGACAAAATAAAAAAGCTGTCTTCAGTATATGATTATATTCTGACTACAGAGGCCTGCTGATATACATGTAGTGCTAAACCATGTGTATGTAACCTGCAGCAGTGTCTACGGATATACTGCTAAATTACAGTGGTCTGTATTGATACACAGCTGAACTGTAGCATTCTGTACAAATGTACAGCTATCCCTAGCACTCTCTACTAATACACTACAGTGGTCTGTAATGATACACAGCTAAACTGTAGCATTCTGTACTAATGTACAGCTACCTCTAGCACTCTGTACCGACACACTACAGTGGTCTGTATTGATACGCAGCTAAACTGTAGCATTCTGTACTAATGTACAGCTACCTCTAGCACTCTGTACCGACACACTACAGTGGTCTGTATTGATACGCAGCTAAACTGTAGCATTCTGTACTAATGTACAGCTACCTCTAGCACTCTGCACAGATATAATGCTTAATTACAGCAATCTTTACTGATGAAAAATGTACTTCTAACTCTAGCAGTAAGTCTGTGCTGATACGCAGCTAAATTGTAGCACTCTGAACTGACAAACCGCTAGCTCCTGCAGTTTACTACTGAAAAAATGTAAAACTGTTACTGTATATATTGCTAACTCTAGTGGTTCCCATTGATATACTGCAAAACTACAGCAGTTTGTACTGATAAACTGTAGCATTCTTTATTGATACATCTCTAAACTGCAGCAATTGTACTGATAAACTGCTAAACTGCAGCGGTTTGTCCTGATACACTGCTAAACTACAGCAGGATGTACTGATAAACTGCTAAACTACAGCATTCTTTATTGATACACTGCTAAACTACAGCAGTATGCACAGACTCTGTAACAGATTACCCACAAGTGAATCCTGTTGTCATTTTTGACAAAAGGTGGACCATATTAATATGTTATTGAGTTTGTCAATGTAAGTAGTTTTCACATGCTATAAAATTGTACAGAATACTTATTTAAACAGTCCCAAATAATTGTCTTTAATACTGATTGTTAAAAAATATAATTTTGTGGAAATAAAATTTTTTACTTTTTTTTGTTTTGCACCACTGTAAACATAGGTAAACACATGCACACATCCAAAAAACATCTGCAAGTATGCACACACATAGACATACATTATCTTTGAGAATTTCTTGGTAGGAACATATCGATCAGGATCAGAATATACCAATTATCTGAAGAATACATGTATGTTTAGAATACAGTGTGAAGAAGACCTCAAGCTGCCTCAGGAACAATCAGACCATCACATCAGTCCTGATATCCACCTCTCCTGTGTAACACATCAGTCCTGATATCCACCTCTCCTGTGTAACACATCAGTCCTGATGTCCACCTCGCCTGTGTAACACATCAGTCCTGATGTCCACCTCGCCTGTATAACACATCTGTCCTGATGTCCACCTCGCCTGTATAATGTATCAGTCCTGATGTCCACCTCGCCTGTGTAACACATCAGTCCTGATGTCCACCTCGCCTGTATAACACATCTGTCCTGATGTCCACCTCGCCTGTATAATGTATCAGTCCTGATGCTCCCTCGCCTGTGTAACAAATCAGTCCTGATGTTCACCTCTCCTGTGTAACATATCAGTCCTGATGTCCACCTCTCCTGTGTAACATATCAGTCCTGATGTCCACCTCGCCTGTGTAACACATCTGTCTTGATGTCCACATCTCCTGTGTAATACATGAATCCTGATGTCCACTTCTTCGGTGTAACACATCAGTCATGATGTCCACCTCGCCTGTGTAACACATCAGTCCTGATGTCCACCTCGCCTGTATAACACATCAGTCCTCGATCCCACATCCCCTGTTTTAACACATCTGCCCTGGAGTCCTCTTCCCTTGTAACACACCAGTCCTTGAGCACACCTCCCCTTCCTAACGTACTGCAATTACAATTTTTGAGATCTGTTGACAATGCTCAACGACTACACTTTGTGACCAATCCGTAGACTGTCTGCAGTGATGATCCTTGAAACCATTAAGTAAACACAGGTAATTTCACTTGTGACTATCCAGGAGGAAGGAAGGGTATCCCACATCAAACTATCTGTGGTAAGTGAGACTATTGGACCTTGAGGCTACCCTGTAGGCTATCCCCAGCAGCTATGTAGAGATGATCCTGTAGACTGTCTTCATTGCCTATCTGTTCGAAACTTATCCTAGAAAGGCGTGCAGGTTGTCATCACTATATCCTATATCTTTAGCTAATCTGAAAAAATTAATTTAAATTTGGTTGAAGCAGTATCAGTGTCAGTCATATCAATGTCAGTTATATTACAATACAGTTTCAATATTAAATATTCTCTGCTTAGTATTACTAACAGTAATCTATGTGTCACTGCCAGTAAGAAAGTCTGTTACAGTATGAACAGTGTTAATATGAATTATTCTGACAAAATTGCCAGTAGGAGTGTCTTTTACAGTATAAACAGTGTTAATATGAATTATTCTGACAAAATTGCCAGTAGGAGTGTCTTTTACAGTATAAACAGTGTTAATATGAATTATTCTGACAAAATTGCCAGTAGGAGTGTCTTTTACAGTATAAACAGTGTTAATATGAATTATCTGACTAAATGGATTAAAATGGATCAAAAGATGTTTGCTTTGGGACATACCTCATTGTACCAATAAACTCACTGAAAATACAGCTCTAACTGAATTCTGATCAATATTATGTGTGTTAGCAATGCTTCCTCGAGTCATGTCACTATAGTCTCACTGGATTTATCCTCATACATATGAGCAGAAGTTCAGGAAAAAAGTAAACAGTTATTTTTCTTTCCCCCTCTGTACATGTTTTGTGATGAAGTCATTACATAAAGACATGACTACTCAGATCATTCCAAATATTTCTTGTAAGAGCATTAGTTACCCATAGACATTTAATTTTGTAACAGCAAACCAAAGCTGTGAGTGTGTGTGTTTATTTTCATCTTGTTTACTTTTTGCAATACATATATCAGAACTTTGGGAAATACTAGGGTAACATTAGACCATACTATTGAGTTCAAGACTTAATTTCCATTAAAATGTGGGAAAGCTCTTGTTATGTACTTTTAACATGACTGGGTTAGAAAATGGCTGTTATATACTTACTGTATTACTGTTTTTGTAAATGGAGTAGGGCCACAGGCACATATAAGGGTATCAGATTTCCCTTCTGGAGCTGGACTAAATATTTTCATGAGATCTGGTCTGATTCGTCCCTGAGGTCCTGTCCAATTTTCATCTGGCTCTGATAGTACATACTGTACTGTAAACCTACAGAAAAAAGCATGATTGAGTTACCTCCCTTTGATGATTAAATGAAACAAAACCTTACCCTCCTACACATCACTATCCCCTACATCACATAAGTGTTGCCTTCTACAAACTAGTGTTCTCCTTAAACAACAATGCTCCCTACTACACATCACTATCCCCTACATCACATAAGTGTTGCCTTCTACAAACCAGTGTTCTCCTTACACAACAATGCTCCCTGCTACACATCACAGTCCTCTCCTAAATGTCAGTGTTGTCTTCTACACATAAGTGTCACCTCCTGCACATCAGTATCCCCTACATCACATAAGTGTCACCTTCTACAAACCAGTGTTCTCCTTACGCAAAGTGCTCCCTACTACACATCACAGTCCTCTCCTACACATAAGTGTCACCTCCTACACATAAGAGTCACCTCCTATACATTAGTGTCACCTCCTATACATTAGTGTCACTTCCTACACATCAGTGTCACCTACACATAAGTGTCACCTAATACACATCAGTGTCACCTCCTACACATAAGTGTCACCTCCTACACATCAGTGTCACCTCCTACACATAAGTGTCACCTCCTACACATAAGAGTCACCTCCTATACATTAGTGTCACCTCCTATACATTAGTGTCACTTCCTACACATCAGTGTCACCTACACATAAATGTCACCTCCTACACATCAGTGTCACCTCCTACACATAAGTGTCACCTCCTACACATCAGTGTCACCTCCTACACATAAGTGTCACCTCCTACACATAAGTGTCACTTCCTACACAAGAGTGTCACCTCCTACACATGAGTGTCACTTCCTAAACATGAGTGTCACCTCCTACACATAAGTGTCATATCCTACACATGAGTGTCACCTCCTACACAAGAATGTCACCTCCTACACATTAGTAGTGTCACCTCCTACACAAGAGTGTCACCTTCTACACATGAGTGTCACCTCGTACACATGAGTGTCACCTCCTACACAAGTGTGTCACCTCCTACACATAAGTGTCACCTCCTACATATCAGTGTCAACTCCTACATATGAGTGTCACCTCCTACACATCAGTGTCACCTCCTACACATAAGTGTCACTTCCTACACATAAGTGTTACTTTCTACACATCAGTGTCACCTCCTACGTCACCTCCTACACATTAGTGTCACCTCCTACACATGAGTGTCGCCTCCTACACATGAGTGTCACCTCCTACACAAGTGTGTCACCTCCTACACATAAGTGTCACCTCCTACATATCAGTGTCAACTCCTACATATGAGTGTCACCTCCTACACATCAGTGTCACCTCCTACACCTAAGTGTCACTTCCTACACATAAGTGTTACTTTCTACACATCAGTGTCACATCCTACATCACCTCCTACACATGAGTGTCACCTCCTACACATGAGTGTCACCTCCTACACATAAGTGTCACCTACTCCACAAGAGTGTCACCTCCTACACATAAGTGTCACCTCCTACACAAGAGTGCCACCTCCTACACATCACTGTCCTGTCCCACACCAGAGATTTACCCTTTGAGATTAGACTGTCCCCTTCAACACATCAGACTTTCCCTTCTTGATGAGAGTTTGTCCTGTCCCACAAGCCACAGTTTCCTTCCATGATTATAGTCTCTTGCCTCCCATACATGTAACCATCCCTCTTTGTTGAAAATCTGTCCCCTCTCACATATCAGACTTTCCCTCTCTGCTCAGATTCTGTCCCATCCCATACCAGAGACTTTCCCTCCTTGACAGTATGTCCTCTACTAAACATGAGACTTTCCTTCCTTGACAGTCTGTCCTCTACTATACATGGGACTTTTGCTCCTTGAGAATTTGTCACCTCCCACACATCAGAGAGTCTGTCCCCTCCTATACATCAGACATTCCCTCCTTGAGAGTCTGTCTCCTCCCATACATCAGACTTTCCCTCCTTGAGAGTTTGTCTCCTCCCACACATCAGAGAGTCTGTCCCCTCTTATACATCAGACATTCCCTCCTTGAGAGTCTGTCTCCTCCTATACATCAGACATTCCCTCCTTGAGAGTCTGTCCCCTCCTAAACATGGGACTTTTGCTCCTTGAGAGTTTGTCGCCTCCCACACATCAAATAGTCTGTCTCCTCCCATACACCAGACTTTCCCTCCTTAAGAGTTTGTCTCCTCCCACACATCAGAGAGTCTATCCCCTCCTATACATCAGACATTCCCTCCTTGAGAGTCTGTCTCCTCCCATACATCAGACTTTCCCTCCTTGAGAGTCTGTCTCCTCCCACACATCAGAGAGTCTGTCCCCTCCTATACATCAGATAATCCCTCCTTGAGAGTCTGTCCCCTCCTAAACATGGGACTTTTGCTCCTTGAGAGTTTGTCGCCTCCCACACATCAAATAGTCTGTCTCCTCCCATACACCAGACTTTCCCTCCTTAAGAGTTTGTCTCCTCCCACACATCAGAGAGTCTGTCCCCTCCTATACATCAGACATTCCCTCCTTGAGAGTCTGTCTCCTCCCATACATCAGACTTTCCCTCCTTGAGAGTTTGTCTCCTCCCACACATCAGAGAGTCTGTCCCCTCTTATACATCAGACATTCCCTCCTTGAGAGTCTGTCCCCTCCTAAACATGGGACTTTTGCTCCTTGAGAGTTTGTCGCCTCCCACACATCAAATAGTCTGTCTCCTCCCATACACCAGACTTTCCCTCCTTAAGAGTTTGTCTCCTCCCACACATCAGAGAGTCTGTCCCCTCCTATACATCAGACATTCCCTCCTTGAGAGTCTGTCTCCTCCCATACATCAGACTTTCCCTCCTTGAGAGTTTGTCTCCTCCCACACATCAGAGAGTCTGTCCCCTCTTATACATCAGACATTCCCTCCTTGAGAGTCTGTCTCCTCCCATACATCAGACTTTCCCTCCTTGAGAGTTTGTCTCCTCCCACACATCAGATTCTGTCCCCTCCTATACATCAGATAATCCCTCCTTGAGAGTCTGTCCCCTCCTAAACATGGGACTTTTGCTCCTTGAGAGTTTGTCGCCTCCCACACATCAAATAGTCTGTCTCCTCCCATACACCAGACTTTCCCTCCTTAAGAGTTTGTCTCCTCCCACACATCAGAGAGTCTGTCCCCTCCTATACATCAGACATTCCCTCCTTGAGAGTCTGTCTCCTCCCATACATCAGACTTTCCCTCCTTGAGAGTTTGTCTCCTCCCACACATCAGAGAGTCTGTCCCCTCTTATACATCAGACATTCCCTCCTTGAGAGTCTGTCTCCTCCCATACATCAGACTTTCCCTCCTTGAGAGTTTGTCTCCTCCCACACATCAGAGAGTCTGTCCCCTCCTATACATCAGATAATCCCTCCTTGAGAGTCTGTCCCCTCCTAAACATGGGACTTTTGCTCCTTGAGAGTTTGTCGCCTCCCACACATCAAATAGTCTGTCTCCTCCCATACACCAGACTTTCCCTCCCTAAGAGTTTGTCTCCTCCCACACATCAGAGAGTCTGTCCCCTCCTATACATCAGACATTCCCTCCTTGAGAGTCTGTCTCCTCCCATACATCAGACTTTCCCTCCTTGAGAGTCTGTCTCCTCCCACACATCAAATAGTCTGTCTCCTCCCATACACCAGACTTTCGCTCCTTGAGAGTCTGTCTCCTCCCACACATCAAATAGTCTGTCTCCTCCCATACACCAGACTTTCGCTCCTTGAGAGTTTGTCGCCTCCCACACATCAAATAGTCTGTCTCCTCCCATACACCAGACTTTCGCTCCTTGAGAGTTTGTCTCCTCCCACACATCAGAGAGTCTGTTCCCTCCCATACATCAAACATTCCCTCCTTGAGAATCTATCTCCTCCCAAACATCACTTTCCTTCTTGATGAGAGTGTGTCCCCTTTCACACATCAGACTTTCCCTACCTGACAAGATATGTGCCCTCCCACACACTCTCCCTCCCTAACTATGTACTTACTAGCTAGTCACTACTTACCATTCATGCTGGTCTGATAAGCTGTCTAGATGTTCCCTCCATAATATATCAGCTTCAGTTTTATTGAAAAACATTAATTTTACTTTCCTGGGGAAAAAGATAAAACATTTCTCAGTAAGATGATGACATATTTACAAAAAGAATCTTTTTACTCTCCTCTCATTTAATGAAGAGTGGGACATGAAAAATTGCTCATGTCCAGCCCAGTCTCATTTCATCCCACATCAATAACATTTCGCTAATGATTTCACTTGTTTAAGACTTTTTATCACAGTTCACATGAGGCCCATGAGGGGTAAAGTAACCTTACCTAATATTATTCTGTGATAAACAGTGGTTGATGAGGCCCACGAGGGGGTAAAGTAGCCTTACCTACAATTATTCTGTGATAAACAGTGGTTGATGAGGCCCACGAGGGGGTAAAGTAACCTTACCTACTATTATTCTGTGATAAACAATGGTTGATGAGATCCTAAAAATAGTACCTACTATTACTATGTTTGAAACAATGGTTGATGAGGCCCACAAGGGTTACAGTAACCTTACCTACAATTATTCTGTGATAAACAGTGGTTGACGAGGCCCACGAGGGGGTAAAGTAACCTTACCTACTATTATTCTGTGATAAACAGTGGTTGATGAGGCTAACCATAGGAGTAAAGCCTGTTCCTGCAGCATACATGACGAGATCACCCTGTCCTGCTAGTCGACTTTCACGAAAGTCACCATCATACTGACTGACTTCTATAGTGTCACCTAAAACAAAGCACATCAATGTTGGGTAGTCTAACAAGGCTTCTACAGTCTCACTGAAATCATGATTAAATCTTTCTTACAATGGCAAAATTGCAGGTTCTGATGCAAATCTTACCTGGTTTTAACGAGTCTATCCATGGAGTGAAGACGCCATCTTTATAAATCTTTATCATTAGGTAGAATACTTTGCCCTGTGACAGTCGATGATCAGTGATCTTTGAATCAAGTGCTGGTTGGACAAGTGTGTAACTGCGGACCACCATCACATCTAATAGTACAATCAATTATACAATAATCCACTTATCAAAACAGTTATACATGTATTTAAACATTAACTCAGTCAATAAAACAATAACTCATTCAATAAAACAATAACTCATTCAATAAAACAATAACTCATTCAATAAAACAATAACTCATTGAAAGAAACAATAACTCATTCAATAAAACAATAACTCATTCAATAAAACAATAACTCATTCAAAGAAACAATAACTCATTGAAAGAAACATTAACTCAGTCAATAAAACAATAACTCCGTCAATAAAACAATAACTCATTCAATGAAACAATAACTCATTCAAAGAAACAATAACTCATTCAAAGAAACAATAACTCATTCAAAGAAACAATAACTCATTCAATAAAACAATAACTCATTCAATAAAACAATAACTCATTGAAAGAAACAATAACTCATTGAAAGAAACATTAACTCAGTCAATAAAACAATAACTCATTCAATGAAACAATAACTGAGTCAATAAAACAATAACTGAGTCAATTAAACAATAACTCGGTCAATAAAACAATAACTCCGTCAATTAAACAATAACTCTGTCAATAAAACAATAACTCTGTCAATTAAACAATAACTTGGTCAATAAAACAATAACTGAGTCAATAAAACAATAACTGAGTCAATAAAACAATACCTCAGTAAATGAAACAATAACTCTGTCAATAAAACAATAACTCATTCAATGAAACAATAACTGAGTCAATAAAACAATAACTCATTCATTGAAACAATAACTTGGTCAATAAAACAATAACTCATTCAATGAAACAATAACTAAGTCAATTAAACAATAACTCGGTCAATGAAACAATAACTCTGTCAATGAAACAACAACTTGGTCAATAAAAAAGATTACACAGGTACCATTTACACATATAAAATGTACACAATACTCACCCTCCACTTGATGACGTATATGTACATGATAACCTACAGGTACACACATACTGGTACCCTGAGGCAGACTAACACAAAGAAGTTTGGTGTCATGGTTTACAGGAACAACAGATTCCACACAGCAGCATCTATACTTCAAACCTAAGAATTAAATAAATCATCTTTGAAAAGTTGAAATTCATTACCAGGTTTCTTGAAATTCAAGGGACCATGAAAAATATTTTCACTCATCCAAATTTCGACTCAAACAGAGTGTCCAAATAAAGTTTGAGATATCAGTTTTCTGATGTTGATTACAGTGCATCCTACAATTGCATGGTACTCTATGGTACAAACTGTAATTGAACTTTTTATATGAAATGGCAGTAAATTAACAGAAACAAATAGATTTCCACTTTCTCCTTTTATTGTTTATTCAATAAGATAAGAAAACATGTAATAACAATACCAATCTACTATATTTGTACTCACTTCACTCAATCCAGTACACACACCTAAATTATATGTTTTATGGAATATAAATAAAACAAAACTGAAATTTGTATATGAAAAAATATATATTTACACACCTACAACTGAAAGATTGAAGGAGTGTGTACCTTGGTCATTTATAGGTGTGTATACCTGTCATTTGTAGGTGTGTATACCTTTGTCATTTATAGGTGTGTATACCTTTGTCATTTATAGGTGTGTGTGTATACCTTTGTCATTTGTAGGTGTGTATACCTTTGTCATTTATAGGTGTGTATACCTTTGTCATTTATAGGTGTGTATACCTTTGTCATTTATAGGTGTGTGTATACCTTTGTCATTTGTAGGTGTGTATACCTTTGTCATTTATAGGTGTGTATACCTTTGTCATTTATAGGTGTGTATACCTTTGTCATTTATAGGTGTGTATACCTTTGTCATTTATAGGTGTGTATACCTTTGTCATTTGTAGGTGTGTACTTTTGTCATTTGTAGGTGTGTATACCTTTGTCATTTATAGGTGTGTATACCTTTGTCATTTATAGGTGTGTATACCTTTGTCATTTATAGGTGTGTATACCTTTGTCATTTATAGGTGTGTATACCTTTGTCATTTGTAGGTGTGTATACCTTTGTCATTTATAGGTGTGTGTATACCTTTGTCATTTGTAGGTGTGTATACCTTTGTCATTTGTAGGTGTGTATACCTTTGTCATTTATAGGTGTGTATACCTTTGTCATTTATAGGTGTGTATACCTTTGTCATTTGTAGGTGTGTATACCTTTGTCATTTGTAGGTGTGTATACCTTTGTCATTTGTAGGTGTGTATACCTTTGTCATTTGTAGGTGTGTGTACCTTTGTCATTTGTAGGTGTGTGTACCTTTGTCATTTATAGGTGTGTGTACCATTGTCATTTGTAGGTTTGTATACCTTTGTCATTTGTAGGTGTGTATACCTTTGTCATTTGTAGGTGTGTATACCTTTGTCATTTATAGGTGTGTGTATACCTTTGTCATTTGTAGGTGTGTATACCTTTGTCATTTATAGGTGTGCATACCCTTGTCATTTATAGGTGTGTATACCTTTGTCATTTGTAGGTGTGTATACCTTTGTCATTTGTAGGTGTATATACCTTTGTCATTTGTAGGTGTGTATACCTTTGTCATTTGTAGGTGTGTATACCTTTGTCATTTATAGGTGTGTATACCTGTCATTTGTAGGTGTGTATACCTATGTGATTTGTAGGTGTGTATACCTTTGTCATTTATAGGTGTGTATACCTGTCATTTCGTAGGTGTGTATACCTTTGTCATTTATAGGTGTGTATACCTTTGTCATTTGTAGGTGTGTATACCTGTTATTGGTAGGTGTGTATACCTTTGTCATTTGTAGGTGTGTATACCTGTCATTTGTAGGTGTGTATACCTTTGTCATTTATAGGTGTGTATACTTTGTCATTTAAAGGTGTGTATACCTATGTCATTTATAGGTGTGTATACCTATGTCATTTGTAGGTGTGTATACCTTTGTCATTTATAGGTGTGTATACCTTTGTCATTTATAGGTGTGTATACTTTGTCATTTAAAGGTGTGTATACCTATGTCATTTGTAGGTGTGTATACCTTTGTCATTTATAGGTGTGTATACTTTGTCATTTAAAGGTGTGTATACCTATGTCATTTATAGGTGTGTATACCTATGTCATTTGTAGGTGTGTATACCTTTGTCATTTATAGGTGTATATACCTTTGTCATTTGTAGGTGTATAGGTGTTATGGGCCTCCAAGAACTTGCCAAGCCCTCGCCACTGTTGGCCAGGTGTCTGTTTCTGTAACACCAAATCTGTCTTCCCTGTCTGACTTTGTACCTTCACTGTCAACATACAAATAATGCAATTAAAACTAGTACGAGTCACACATAGTTCATTAGAGTCGTTATCAATATAAAGTTGTTGATAACTGATCAACACCTGAAATTTTCTGCAGTCTTAACCACAAATTACATGAAAGCATCCACCATTTGAAATATGTTATAAGTAGTATTATGATCGTAACTATCAGATGATGATGACATTGCTCATCATCCGTCAACAAATATGCTGTTATGATCTTCATTCAATCTCTATTAAAAAAGCCTTCTGTTTTTTGTTTCACTCTGTAATGCTGACAGACTTATGATAACCAAATCAATCTTGTGTTACCATGACATATTGTGTGGCTATGTTGACAATGTACCAACAATACTGATTAGACAGAGGTTATATAACAAGTGACTCTTTTACATTTTATTTCTTTCACTCGAGTTTTTTATTCTTCAAAAGTTACAGAAAACATGCTTTGATAGAAATCAATATGAAAATTATTACACAAACATCTATTAACTACTTATTGTATGTTTTTATTTCTTGGAAGGCATGAAGCGACCTCCAGTCAAAGTTCACCGTGTCAGCAAATCAAAATGCTTTTATGCTTTATACCATGTGTTGTTATAAATGTCTGTATTATAGACAGACATCTAGACACAGTATTTTCTAAGAATTATACAAAAAGATGAATGAACATCAGCGACAAACAACGTTTTAACTTGGTAGTACATGTCTTCCACGATTTTAAGCTAGATTACTACATCACACAGAAAACAGATATATCTAAGTCCTTCACACAGAATACAGATATATCTATATCTTCAACACAGAAAACATATATATCTAAGTCCTTCACACAGAAAACATATATATCTACACACAGAAAACATATATCTAAGTCCTTCACACAGAAAACATATATATCTAAGTCCTTCACACAGAAAACATATATATCTAAGTCCTTCACACAGAAAACATATATATCTAAGTCCTTCACACAGAAAACAGATATATCTAAGTCCTTCACACAGAAAACCTTCACACAGAAAACATATATATCTAAGTCCTTCACACAGAAAACATATATATCTAAGTCCTTCACACAGAAAACATATATATCTAAGTCCTTCACACAGAAAACATATATATCTAAGTCCTTCACACAGAAAACATATATATCTAAGTCCTTCACACAGAAAACATATATATCTAAGTCCTTCACACAGAAAACAGATATATCTAAGTCCTTCCCGACATATATATCTAAGTCCTTCCCGACAGAAAACATATATATCTAAGTCCTTCACACAGAAAACATATATATCTAAGTCCTTCACACAGAAAACATATATATCTAAGTCCTTCACACAGAAAACATATATATCTAACTCTTACACACAGAAAACATATATATCTAAGTCCTTCACACAGAAAACATATATATCTAAGTCCTTCACACAGAAAACAGATATATCTTAGTCCTTCACACAGAAAACATATATATCTAAGTCCTTCACACAGAAAACATATATATCTAAGTCCTTCACACAGAAAACATATATATCTAAGTCCTTCACACAGAAAACATATATATCTAAGTCCTTCACACAGAAAACATATATATCTAAGTCCTTCACACAGAAAACATATATATCTAAGTCCTTCACACAGAAAACATATATATCTAAGTCCTTCACACAGAAAACATATATATCTAAGTCCTTCACACAGAAAACATATATATCTAAGTCCTTCACACAGAAAACATATATATCTAAGTCCTTCACACAGAAAACATATATATCTAAGTCCTTCACACAGAAAACATATATATCACACACAGAAAACATATATATCTAAGTCCTTCACACAGAAAACATATATATCTAAGTCCTTCACACAGAAAACATATATATCTAAGTCCACACAGAAAACATATATATCTAAGTCCTTCACACAGAAAACATATATATCTAAGTCCTTCACACAGAAAACATATATATCTAAGTCCTTCACACAGAAAACATATATATCTAAGTCCTTATATATCTAAGTCCTTCACACAGAAAACATATATATCTAAATCTTCAACACAGAAAACAGATATATCTAAGTCCTTCACACAGAAAACATATATATCTAAGTCCTTCACACAGAAAACATATATATCTAAGTCCTTCACACAGAAAACATATATATCTAAGTCATACACACAGAAAACATATATATCTAAGTCCTTCACACAGAAAACATATATATCTAAGTCCTTCACACAGAAAACATATATATCTAAGTCCTTCACACAGAAAACATATATATCAAGTCCTTCACACAGAAAACATATATATCTAAGTCCTTCACACAGAAAACATATATATCTAAGTCCTTCACACAGAAAACATATATATCTAAGTCCTTCACACAGAAAACATATATATCTAAGTCCTTCACACAGAAAACATATATATCTAAGTCCTTCACACAGAAAACATATATATCTAAGTCCTTCACACAGAAAACATATATATCTAAGTCCTTCACACAGAAAACATATATATCTAAGTCCTTCACACAGAAAACATATATATCTAAGTCCTTCACACAGAAAACATATATATCTAAGTCCTTCACACAGAAAACATATATATCTAAGTCCTTCACACAGAAAACATATATATCTAAGTCCTTCACACAGAAAACATATATATCTAAGTCCTTCACACAGAAAACATATATATCTAAGTCCTTCACACAGAAAACAGATATATCTAAGTCCTTCACACAGAAAACATATATATCTAAGTCCTTCACACAGAAAACATACATATCTAAGTCCTTCACACAGAAAACATACATATCTAAGTCCTTCACACAGAAAACATATATATCTAAGTCCTTCACACAGAAAACAGATATATCTAAGTCCTTCACACAGAAAACATATATATCTAAGTCCTTCACACAGAAAACATATATATCTAAGTCCTTCACACAGAAAACATATATATCTAAGTCCTTCACACAGAAAACATATATATCTAAGTCCTTCACACAGAAAACATATATATCTAAGTCCTTCACACAGAAAACATATATATCTAAGTCCTTCACACAGAAAACATATATATCTAAGTCCTTCACACAGAAAACATATATATCTAAGTCCTTCACACAGAAAACATATATATCTAAGTCCTTCACACAGAAAACATATATATCTAAGTCCTTCACACAGAAAACATATATATCTAAGTCCTTCACACAGAAAACATATATATCTAAGTCCTTCACACAGAAAACATATATATCTAAGTCCTTCACACAGAAAACATATATATCTAAGTCCTTCACACAGAAAACATATATATCTAAGTCCTTCACACAGAAAACATATATATCTAAGTCCTTCACACAGAAAACATATATATCTAAGTCCTTCACACAGAAAACATATATATCTAAGTCCTTCACACAGAAAACATATATATCTAAGTCCTTCACACAGAAAACATATATATCTAAGTCCTTCACACAGAAAACATACATATCTAAGTCCTTCCTGACAGAAAACATATATATCTAAGTCCTTCACACAGAAAACAGATATATCTAAGTCCTTCACACAGAAAACATATATATCTAAGTCCTTCACACAGAAAACATATATATCTAAGTCCTTCACACAGAAAACATATATATCTAAATCTTCAACACAGAAAACATATATATCTAAGTCCTTCACACAGAAAACATACATATCTAAGTCCTTCACACAGAAAACATATATATCTAAGTCCTTCACACAGAAAACATATATATCTAAGTCTTCACACAGAAAACATATATATCTAAGTCCTTCACACAGAAAACATATATATCTAAGTCCTTCACACAGAAAACATATATATCTAAGTCCTTCACACAGAAAACATATATATCTAAGTCCTTCACACAGAAAACATATATATCTAAGTCCTTCACACAGAAAACATATATATCTAAGTCCTTCACACAGAAAACATATATATCTAAGTCCTTCACACAGAAAACATATATATCTAAGTCCTTCACACAGAAAACAGATATATCTAAGTCCTTCACACAGAAAACAGATATATCTAAGTCCTTCACACAGAAAACAGATATATCTAAATCTTCAACACAGAAAACATATATATCTAAGTCCTTCACACAGAAAACATATATATCTAAGTCCTTCACACAGAAAACATATATATCTAAGTCCTTCACAAACAGATATATCTAAGTCCTTCACACAGAAAACATATATATCTAAGTCCTTCACACAGAAAACATATATATCTAAGTCCTTCACACAGAAAACATATATATCTAAGTCCTTCACACAGAAAACATATATATCTAAGTCCTTCACACAGAAAACATATATATCTAAGTCCTTCACACAGAAAACATATATATCTAAGTCCTTCACACAGAAAACATATATATCTAAGTCCTTCACACAGAAAACAGATATATCTAAGTCCTTCACACAGAAAACATATATATCTAAGTCCTTCACACAGAAAACATATATATCTAAGTCCTTCACACAGAAAACATATATATCTAAGTCCTTCACACAGAAAACATATATATCTAAGTCCTTCACACAGAAAACATATATATCTAAGTCCTTCACACAGAAAACATATATATCTAAGTCCTTCACACAGAAAACATATATATCTAAGTCCTTCACACAGAAAACATATATATCTAAGTCCTTCACACAGAAAACATACATATCTAAGTCCTTCACACAGAAAACATATATATCTAAGTCCTTCACACAGAAAACAGATATATCTAAGTCCTTCACACAGAAAACATATATATCTAAGTCCTTCACACAGAAAACATATATATCTAAGTCCTTCACACAGAAAACATATATATCTAAGTCCTTCACACAGAAAACATATATATCTAAGTCCTTCACACAGAAAACATATATATCTAAGTCCTTCACACAGAAAACATATATATCTAAGTCCTTCACACAGAAAACATATATATCTAAGTCCTTCACACAGAAAACATATATATCTAAGTCCTTCACACAGAAAACATATATATCTAAGTCCTTCACACAGAAAACATATATATCTAAGTCCTTCACACAGAAAACATATATATCTAAGTCCTTCACACAGAAAACATATATATCTAAGTCCTTCACACAGAAAACAGATATATCTAAGTCCTTCACACAGAAAACATATATATCTAAGTCCTTCACACAGAAAACATATATATCTAAGTCCTTCACACAGAAAACATATATATCTAAGTCCTTCACACAGAAAACATATATATCTAAGTCCTTCACACAGAAAACATATATATCTAAGTCCTTCACACAGAAAACATATATATCTAAGTCCTTCACACAGAAAACATATATATCTAAGTCCTTCACACAGAAAACATATATATCTAAGTCCTTCACACAGAAAACATATATATCTAAGTCCTTCACACAGAAAACATATATATCTAAGTCCTTCACACAGAAAACATATATATCTAAGTCCTTCACACAGAAAACATACATATCTAAGTCCTTCACACAGAAAACATATATATCTAAGTCCTTCACACAGAAAACATATATATCTAAGTCCTTCACACAGAAAACATATATATCTAAGTCCTTCACACAGAAAACATATATATCTAAGTCCTTCACACAGAAAACATATATATCTAAGTCCTTCACACAGAAAACATATATATCTAAGTCCTTCACACAGAAAACATATATATCTAAGTCCTTCACACAGAAAACATATATATCTAAGTCCTTCACACAGAAAACAGATATATCTAAGTCCTTCACACAGAAAACATACATATCTAAGTCCTTCACACAGAAAACATACATATCTAAGTCCTTCACACAGAAAACAGATATATCTAAGTCCTTCACACAGAAAACATATATATCTAAGTCCTTCACACAGAAAACATACATATCTAAGTCCTTCACACAGATATATCTAAGTCCTTCACACAGAAAACATATATATCTAAGTCCTTCACACAGAAAACATATATATCTAAGTCCTTCACACATATCTAAGAAAACATATATATCTAAGTCCTTCACACAGAAAACATATATATCTAAGTCCTTCACACAGAAAACAGATATATCTAAGTCCTTCACACAGAAAACAGATATATCTAAGTCCTTCACACAGAAAACAGATATATCTAAATCTTCAACACAGAAAACATACATATCTAAATCCTTCACACAGAAAACAGATATATCTAAGTCCTTCACACAGAAAACATATATATCTAAGTCCTTCACACAGAAAACATATATATCTAAGTCCTTCACACAGAAAACATATATATCTAAGTCCTTCACACAGAAAACAGATATATCTAAGTCCTTCACACAGAAAACATATATATCTAAGTCCTTCACACAGAAAACATATATATCTAAGTCCTTCACACAGAAAACATATATATCTAAGTCCTTCACACAGAAAACATACATATCTAAGTCCTTCACACAGAAAACATACATATCTAAGTCCTTCCCGACAGAAAACATATATATCTAAGTCCTTCACACAGAAAACATATATATCTAAGTCCTTCACACAGAAAACATATATATCTAAGTCCTTCACACAGAAAACAGATATATCTAAGTCCTTCACACAGAAAACATATATATCTAAGTCCTTCACACAGAAAACATATATATCTAAGTCCTTCACACAGAAAACAGATATATCTAAGTCCTACACACAGAAAACAGATATAACTAAGTCCTTCACACAGAAAACATATATATCTAAGTCCTTCACACAGAAAACATATATATCTAAGTCCTTCACACAGAAAACATATATATCTAAGTCCTTCACACAGAAAACATATATATCTAAGTCCTTCACACAGAAAACATATATATCTAAGTCCTTCACACAGAAAACATATATATCTAAGTCCTTCACACAGAAAACATATATATCTAAGTCCTTCACACAGAAAACATATATATCTAAGTCCTTCACACAGAAAACATATATATCTAAGTCCTTCACACAGAAAACATATATATCTAAGTCCTTCACACAGAAAACATATATATCTAAGTCCTTCACACAGAAAACAGATATATCTAAGTCCTTCACACAGAAAACATATATATCTAAGTCCTTCACACAGAAAACATATATATCTAAGTCCTTCACACAGAAAACATATATATCTAAGTCCTTCACACAGAAAACATATATATCTAAGTCCTTCACACAGAAAACATATATATCTAAGTCCTTCACACAGAAAACATATATATCTAAGTCCTTCACACAGAAAACATATATATCTAAGTCCTTCACACAGAAAACATATATATCTAAGTCCTTCACACAGAAAACATATATATCTAAGTCCTTCACACAGAAAACATACATATCTAAGTCCTTCCTGACAGAAAACATATATATCTAAGTCCTTCACACAGAAAACAGATATATCTAAGTCCTTCACACAGAAAACATATATATCTAAGTCCTTCACACAGAAAACATATATATCTAAGTCCTTCACACAGAAAACATATATATCTAAGTCCTTCACACAGAAAACATATATATCTAAGTCCTTCACACAGAAAACATATATATCTAAGTCCTTCACACAGAAAACATATATATCTAAATCTTCAACACAGAAAACATATATATCTAAGTCCTTCACACAGAAAACAGATATATCTAAGTCCTTCACACAGAAAACATACATATCTAAGTCCTTCACACAGAAAACATATATATCTAAATCTTCAACACAGAAAACAGATATATCTAAGTCCTTCACACAGAAAACATACATATCTAAGTCCTTCACACAGAAAACATATATATCTAAGTCCTTCACACAGAAAACAGATATATCTAAGTCCTTCACACAGAAAACATATATATCTAAGTCCTTCACACAGAAAACATATATATCTAAGTCCTTCACACAGAAAACATATATATCTAAGTCCTTCACACAGAAAACATATATATCTAAGTCCTTCACACAGAAAACATATATATCTAAGTCCTTCACACAGAAAACATATATATCTAAGTCCTTCACACAGAAAACATATATATCTAAGTCCTTCACACAGAAAACAGATATATCTAAGTCCTTCACACAGAAAACAGATATATCTAAGTCCTTCACACAGAAAACATATATATCTAAGTCCTTCACACAGAAAACATATATATCTAAGTCCTTCACACAGAAAACATATATATCTAAGTCCTTCACACAGAAAACATATATATCTAAGTCCTTCACACAGAAAACATATATATCTAAGTCCTTCACACAGAAAACATATATATCTAAGTCCTTCACACAGAAAACATATATATCTAAGTCCTTCACACAGAAAACATATATATCTAAGTCCTTCACACAGAAAACATATATATCTAAGTCCTTCACACAGAAAACATATATATCTAAGTCCTTCACACAGAAAACATATATATCTAAGTCCTTCACACAGAAAACATATATATCTAAGTCCTTCACACAGAAAACATATATATCTAAGTCCTTCACACAGAAAACAGACACAGATATATATATCTAAGTCCTTCACACAGAAAACATATATATCTAAGTCCTTCACACAGAAAACAGATATATCTAAGTCCTTCACACAGAAAACATATATATCTAAGTCCTTCACACAGAAAACATACATATCTAAGTCCTTCACACAGAAAACATATATATCTAAGTCCTTCACACAGAAAACATATATATCTAAGTCCTTCACACAGAAAACAGATATATCTAAGTCCTTCACACAGAAAACAGATATATCTAAGTCCTTCACACAGAAAACAGATATATCTAAGTCCTTCACACAGAAAACATATATATCTAAGTCCTTCACACAGAAAACATATATATCTAAGTCCTTCACACAGAAAACAGATATATCTAAGTCCTTCACACAGAAAACATATATATCTAAGTCCTTCACACAGAAAACATATATATCTAAGTCCTTCACACAGAAAACATATATATCTAAGTCCTTCACACAGAAAACATATATATCTAAGTCCTTCACACAGAAAACATATATATCTAATTCCTTCACACAGAAAACATATATATCTAAGTCCTTCACACAGAAAACAGATATATCTAAGTCCTTCACACAGAAAACAGATATATCTAAGTCCTTCACACAGAAAACATATATATCTAAGTCCTTCACACAGAAAAGAGAAAACATATATATCTAAGTCCTTCACACAGAAAACAGATATATCTAAGTCCTTCACACAGAAAACATATATATCTAAGTCCTTCACACAGAAAACATACATATCTAAGTCCTTCACACAGAAAACATATATATCTAAGTCCTTCACACAGAAAACATATATATCTAAGTCCTTCACACAGAAAACATATATATCTAAGTCCTTCACACAGAAAACATATATATCTAAGTCCTTCACACAGAAAACATATATATCTAAGTCCTTCACACAGAAAACATATATATCTAAGTCCTTCACACAGAAAACATATATATCTAAGTCCTTCACACAGAAAACATATATATCTAAGTCCTTCACACAGAAAACATATATATCTAAGTCCTTCACACAGAAAACAGATATATCTAAATCTTCAACACAGAAAACATATATATCTAAGTCCTTCACACAGAAAACATATATATCTAAATCTTCAACACAGAAAACATATATATCTAAGTCCTT